>NC_041388.1:239215705-239406419 GCF_002162155.2 Triticum dicoccoides
TGTGGCGTCGGGCTCAATCCACGAGTCGCCGGAGTCCATCGGCGTGACGCACCTGCTGGAGAAGCTGGCGTTTGAGGACACGGCGCCGGAGCCACATGCAGATCGTGCAGGAGGTAGAGGCCACAGGGGGCAACGTCGGCGCCTCCGCGTCCAGGTAGCAAATGGTGTACATCTATGACATGCTCAAGGTCAACATACCGCAGGCCCTGTGCTCCTCGACAACGTCCGGTCGACCGGCAGCCGCGGAATGTCATTGATGCATTACAGAGACCCTCTCTCACACACACAACTTATGATTTAGTATCTTGTTTGTTGTGCGCTGATTGTGGTGGTTGATTAAATTTGTTGCTTGTCAGCTGGCCCTTACTCGAGAAGAGGTCCAGGAGGGACAGAAGAACCCTGAGAGGTTTCTTCAGGAACTACTTAACCTTGTTGGATATGAGGGGGTGATCGCGAACCCGCTAATAGCTCCCAAGGAGGCTCTTGGGATCATCAATGCCGATATTATTCAGAAGTTCTATCATGTACTACTTCTGACATTGAACTCTGCATTCCTCATTAACATGGCTTGCTGCTTGGCTGCTTGCATTTACATAGTTTTTGGTAGAATGTCCATTTACATAGAGTGAACACATCTCAAAAGCATTACATGATATTAGCATGCTGGTAACCGTGGAGCATCCTTGCACACTTCCGTCATTTTTCTTTCTATACTTACAGTTTTCCGTGGATGTAGTTGCGATAGATTCTAGATATTAACAATTTGACATTCTAATATTCTGTTAGTCAGCGCTAAAATGCAGAAGTAAGTCTATTTAACCACATAAGATACCAACATTGGTTTGTATGCTGCTGATCCCGTGCCAGCAACAACTCGAGTTGTTAAATTGTAATGGATTGTTCTAAATTTACAGCTTTGTGTACAAACTATGGATCATGATTGTTTGTAAGAGCAACAGTTTCATGCTATGTTGTTCTCACCATAGTGTTGTTTTGATACTCCTTACAATTAATGAATATGTTTTATTAAAAAATGTGAAGAATTGTTATTTCTATAACAGGAAAACTTCACTGCTGATCGTTTGGTTCTAGCAGCGTCAGGTGTTGATCATCAACACTTGTTAGATGTTGCAAAACCTTTTTTGTCTGATTGGCACAAGGGGTCCCCTATGGAAACACCAATTTCTACCTATACAGATGATGATTTTAGGCACAAAGCAGAATCATATGTAATATACTTTCTAATCGAGTATATTACATTTTGAGTTTTAAGATTTCCTTATGTTCTAGCTTGAAGTTTTACTCATTTCTTTGCCTGCAGATGACACATGTTGCACTGGCTTTTGAAGTGCCAGGCGATTGGCTTCAAGAAAGAGATGGTACAATTATGGCTGTCATACAGGTATAACTAAGGGTTGGGCATTTGACAGTAATGATAAGTTAGTATACCAAATAAAAGAAAATAAATTACTTACTGCAGAGCCATTCAGTTATGTTTGCCAACTCTGAAGGATAGTTCCTCAAAACTTTAGGGCTTCTTTATTTCCTCACAATTTTCTTCAGAAATTCGAACGGGGAACTAATGTTTTTCCTGTTTGTGTTTAATAAAACTGATACTATGTGGTGAACAAATGCTGCTATTGTGGTTGTGTTAATTGATACTATCTGGGGCCAGCAACCTGCATCATGAGGCTTAGCTTTGTGGCCTTTATTTCCTCGCTTATTAAGTTTGTCAGTTAGTTTAAAAAGGTTAAGTGCTAGGTAAGATTTGAAATAATCAAGGTTTGTTAGGAAGGATCTGATCCGACTTTTGGACTGAGTTATCCATACAATGGACTAGCGCGTAAGCCTCATGCTCATTAGAGGAGGTTTCTCCTCCACCATACCCTGTCCCTGCCGCCACATTAATGCCATGGTGTAGCCATCACCTCATGGCTATATTCCCACGAACTTGGATTATGACAGAGTCCACCAATATTTTTTGGTCATCCTAACTCGAATAAGAAAACCAATTCCTTGCTGTAATCATTTCTTGCTTTTCTCCGAATCCTCACTTAGTTTCATTCTACAGGTTGTTTGGGCTGCTGCAGATGCCGGCTTATCTCTTGCAGATGTTGCTGCAGAAGCAAAACATGCATCTGAGGCTGTTGGTACGATGGGAGTAGCACTTCTTGTTTGCACGTTGCCTGGGCAAGTGACATCTGATTGTTTAGGTCCTGAGAAAATTGAGCTTGGCCTTGGAATTGTAAGTCTAGACCGTATCAACAATTGTTACTTTAGTGAGAAGTTTCTGAACATACTCTCTGTTTCTCTGGACTTGGTTGGAAGTGTTTCTCATGTTATCCAGTCTCACTAGGCTTGTTACTTTTGTTGCTGAATTTTGCCTACAGTATGTAATAGACTCACATGAATGTCTTTAATTCTTCGTACTTGTGTAGGAACTCTAACGGAAATTTGCCTAAATCTGGTCGTCCACTAATTCGTGACAACGAAAATCTGGTAGCTCTCCAAAATCGTTTCCATAGTGTACTTGCTAAAGTTTTTTTTTCTTCTGAATTTAGTACTCAGGAGTTTAGTTTTTCTATGGAATCTTTAGGAGTTTAGTTAGGTGTTCTCTAATATGGACTCAGGCCCATTTTATGCCCTAAATCTTATTTGTCCTTTCAAGTTTGCTATATATACAGAGAGACCTTGCGCAGGGAGTTAAAATGTCCGGTGAGATCTCATAATTTTTTTATCAAAGGACCATAGGTAGATAGGCTCTGCCTATGGCAAATAAGAACAAAGAAACATGGAGAATAAATAAATTACATGCAGCTATCATGTGGATTTGAGGTTGCTTAAGAGAGTACTACTTTGTTACACGAGTACATTAGATTTCATGTTACTTTTACCATAGCATTAATATTCAGATTTCCAATGGATTTGACGTATGCATGTTTCTTTGCTAGGTTAAACCATTGTCAGTCGTTTGTCCAGAATCTTTCCTTCATATGTTTCAGACAAATCAAGGCAACTATTTTCTTAAAGGACAAAAGGTATGGCTCCTTTCACACATTTTTTTATTTGTTGAATGATTCTCTCACCAGGAGTCAGAAAACTTAAAAGGGAATTGAAGTGCATATTATAAGGTTTGGAATTTGAGGATCTTACTGATAGTGTTAGTATCATGTGAATAAAACCATGAATAGCTCCTGAGTGGCGACCATGAATTGCTCCTGAGGGGCGATGAGGAGGCTCGGCCCTTACATCTCTCTATCTCGCAGGGCCAGGCCTCCCGTCCGCGTCGCGCCGCCGCCGGCATGGAGCTGGTTAAGGCCACTCATTTCCATGGCAGGGTCTGAAAGCTGGGAACAAGAAACAGAAGTATGAGAAAATCAGCGAAAGGAAAATTGTTGTTCTTTTCTATATCCTGCAGTCGACACCATTGAGACATTATCTTATTATAATTGTATTCTCTTACCTATAGGCCCTCTGTCATGGATATCCTACTGAATTTGCATCTTATTTCCATTACTGCCACTCACTGCGCTTTGGACTATCCGTATCTCAAGTCATTGTCTAGAGACCATTTTATTGGAGAGGGTGAGTGTTTCTTTTTCATGTCGTGAACTTATAATCATTCATTTAATTTAGTTGTAATGTTTAATTGATGTTTAGACACCTAAATCCTGCAGAGTTGCTCTCCATTTTGAACTCTTGACAGACCAATATTTTCTGCTTGCAAGGTTTCAGTTTGATTGTATTTTTTATTGGACGATTCTGAAGTATAAACAATTAGATGACCAGTGCTCCACCGCGCGCTATGGTCAGTACATTACAGTTGTTCCTTATTTCCTTAATGCTACACACATGAAGATTTATGTCCTACTGTTTGCTCTTTTCCATTTATGTTAGGGCCCGGCAGGAGGACAAGGCTCTGGGATGGCTTCCATGGCAAACAGACAGTTAGGTACCGTATATTATCCATCTCATGGTGCATTCTAGAGTATCTTATGGATCATTTATATGCAAGACAATAAGTTATGAGTTGTGTTAGGTGGAAGTATGCATTCTTTACATAAGATGACATTTCCCTCAAAAATAGAGTTTTGAAATGTGCATGTCGTACAACCAGTCCTTTCAAAAAAAAAGTTGTACAACCAGTAATAGCAAGAAGTTAGGAATCAGGCTCATTACCCAACGCGTTGGTCTTTTGAGTTGATCAATTGTATGTATATCTGGGAACTGTTTAAATGGTAATCAAATAAGCATATGGAAAATACGGATGGATGATAATCAACACATTGATACTTGTGGTGATCTGTTCTGGGCTTGTGTGTCACTCTTCGAGAGACAAACTGGACATACATATTCAAAATCCTTACTGGATGGTTTCCTTTGTTCAGATTCAAAGTGAAGATGTGATGCATGTCCACAACTGAACAGTCAAACTGCTGAAAAAGCACCTTCTTTAGAAAGTGAGAAATTGCATATACACAACAGACAACTCTGTGGAGCAAATACATGACAAACCCCTCTTTAAAATGCTCAAGGTATAGAACGAATAATCCTCAATAACTGACATGGTTGTTTCCTGTAGGCAAGTGAGGTATCAGAGGAGCTTGATTTTTTTACTATAAAATACAGAAGAAAATAACCAAAGAAGTGTTTCATAGTTAACTGGTCAAGTGTGTAATGAACTTTCTATTTTGTTCCTGATGATCTGAAATTCCTTATTTCTATGCAATAACACTACATATAAAAAGTAAAGTGGAAGGGGCGCCTCCCACCTGGCACCGCCCAGCTTCCTCTCAGGCGGCGCCACCGGGTGGCGCCCCAACCACTAGTACAACCCATTAACAGTCGCTACAAGGGCGAGTTACGGTTATGTCCACGTGTCTTTTACTGTGCTAGCGATAGGAAAAAAATCGGAGGGATAGGAGAGATCCAAAGCACTTGGGCAAGACCTAGCCCGAGGGGTCTCTGCACGACCCCTTTCTCTCGCCGCCGCTGCCTCCTCCCCTCTCCCTCGATGCCCCCTGACATCTCGCCGGCCCCCCACTGACCCCCAACCAGGAACCCTCGCCGGCCCGCCCGACCGTGGACTTCGCGGAGCAGGACGTCCACGTCTTCGACGAGGAATACGACGGCGCCGAAGCCGAGGCCGAAGGCAGAGGCGGCGCCTCGTCCGGCTCTTCCTCCCTGTCCTCATCCTCCTCGTCCTCCGCCGCCGCCTCCTCCTCCTCCAGCGGTCACAGCAACAGCGTTGCCGGCGGCGGCGATGATGGGGACGGCGGGGAGTATGACTCGTTCGATGTCGTGCCCGTCAAGCCCGCCGCAGGGGACGAGGAGGAAGAGGAGGTGAGAGATTTGTTTGCCCCCCGCGTGTAGCAACTACCTAATTTCAGGTCCACCTCTCGTTACTGAATTAGCCGCTAGATTCTCCTGGGCCAAGTTATCTCCTTGGTATTTGGTGAACAGGATTTCTTAGGAGATTGCTACATAACCCTACCAAGTTTCTGTGTGATTGGCTGGTTTTGTTGCTCGTGGGGCTGCTGCAATGAACGTTTGGTCTGTGGCAGAATTAACCTTCTCGCTTGAGTACACGATGAACTCTTCATGCTGCAGACTTGTGTTAGAATCATTGTTCAAGTTTCAGCAGTGTATGTCAGGCTAAGTAGAGCATAATGTTGGATTAAATTCTCTGCTAGCATCTTCTGGTTCTTGCTTGATTTTGTAGAGTCAGAGAGACTTTGAGAAGGTTATGTAATAATCAAAATATTAACATATATATCTGAAATATGGAAGATCAGTGAGCAATGCTCCTGTGCTAGGGTACAAACATGTGTTTTTTAGATGGAGTACATTCTATTCCATTAACCGAAATGACCAGCTATATTCTCTCCAACTACGAAACTGAGCAAAAAGTCAGGATCACCGTCTAACCACAAACACGTCTGCGACCTTATAACAACGCACCTTTGTTTCTCAGATATTCTTTTCGACTTGTATACTAATTATCTGGTTTGTCTTCTTGTTGCTCTTTATCAAAAAATACATCCATGTTGTTTAGGAATTCATTTATGTTTACACATAATTACCTCTATCTAATTAGAATTGTTGGTAGACATCTTTATAGTAGTTTAGTACTGAAGCCCGCGGAGGACGGGGACGATATGGGGGTGCAGATGCAGGGCGTTTTCTTTGGATCTCCCGCTGAAGTTCTTTAAAGACGAGTTTCTGTAGAGAACCTAGGTAAAGGGTTGATTTTGGTTTCTTTGTTTGGTTTTAATGCCAGGGAAGTAGTGAGCAGGGCACAGTATGTGGCAGGGCCGAGTTCTCCAACTCCTGCTTCCATCACATGAAGGATGGTGTATGTCCATGCGGCGACTACTGGTAGATTCAGTGCTGGTAGGTATAACAATCCTCGCCTTGTTTTTGATATATCAAGCATAGGAATTACCTGCATCTCTTTCCTTTCTTTCTTCAGCATGCTACTTTTTCTGTTATGCTCTTTCGTTTGTGTTTCTCAAGGTTTGACATGCTTGTGGTGGTTAAATCTCTGTTCGCTTTCTTTGACCTCGAGAATGGCAACCAGGAGCTCAAGAGTGACAAGGACGTCTATATCAACACTTCAATGTGTCGATGGCGTGCGGTAGACGAATGAGCTCCTCATCTACGTCGACCTCCACTGCGGCTCATGCAGCGTTTGACCGGACGGTAATGGCGCAGAAGGGCATTTCTATAAGGGCAACTAATAGCAGAGGTTAAAATTTGAGCATGCTTTGAAATTACAGGAAAATTGAGTAGTGGGTTCCAGTTAGGGGCACAAATGTAATTGTCCCTGAAATATTTGGTGGATTTCAAAACGAAATAAGCTAAGACTGGCTGCATTGCTAAGGTCCTGAAGGGAAAAAGGAAATTAAAATCTCACTTGGTAAATCATTGGTCAAATGTTTTTTCCATCATTGAATAACCTTTGTGTTGTTTGTTCATGTAATCGACCAAACCATTTGTTTTAGAGATCATGTAATAATTGTTTTTTGGTATGTACTTTTTTTAGCATGAGTTTCTATTAATTGATAAGACTATGATACATTTCATTTTTTTGTTGAGGCAAAGATATTTCATTTTGTTTGCTATGCCAGATCTACAAATATGGTTGTCCTTGAACATTACCTTGGGGTGCCTTGGGCATTGATACGTCTCCAACGTATCTAATTTTTTTTATTGTTTCATGTTATTATATTATCTGTTTTGGATGTTTTATATGCATTAATATGTTGTTTTATATTATTTTTGGGACTAACCTATTAACCTAGAGCCTAGTGTCAGTTCTTGTTTTTTCATTGTTTTAGAGTTTCGCAGAAAAGGAATACCAAACGGAGTCCAAATGAAATGAAATTTTCACAATGATTTTTCTTGGACCAGAAGACATCCAGAGGGCTTGGAGTGCACGTCGAGAAAGTCATGAGGCGGCCACAAGGTCGGGAGGCGCTCCCAGGGGGTAGGGCGCGCCCCCCACCCTTCTGGGCCCCTCATGACTCTACCGACCTATTTCTTCCGCCTATATATTCTCAGTGAAGGAAATATGCCCTAGAGGCAATAATAAAGTTGTTAATTATTTCCTTATATCATGATAGATGTTTATTATTCATGCTAGAATTGTATTAACTTGAAACTTAATATATGTGTGAATACATAGACAAAAAGAGTGTCACTAGTTTGCCTCTACTCGACTAGCTCGTTGAATCAATGATGATTTTGTTTCCTAACCATAGACATGAGTTGTCATTTGATTAACAGGATCACATCATTAGGGAATGATGTGATTGACTTGACCCATCCGTTAGCTTAGCATGATGATTTTAGTTTGTTGCTATTGCTTTCTCCATAACTTATACATGTTCCTATGACTATGAGATCATGCAACTCCCGAATACCGGAGGAACACTTTGTGTGCTACCAAACGTCACAACATAACTAGGTGATTATAAAGGTGCTCTACAGGTGTCTCTGATGGTGTTTGTTGAGTTGGCATAGATCGGGATTAGGATTTGTCACTCCGATTGTCGGAGAGGTGTCTTTGGGCCCTCTCGGTAATGTACATCACTATAAGCCTTGCAAGTAATGTAGCTAATGAGTTATTTACGGGATGTAGCATTACGGAACGAGTAAAGAGACGTACCAGTAACGAGATTGAACTAGGTATGAGGATACCGACGATCGAATATCGGGCAAGTAACATACCGATGAAAAAGGGAACAACATATGTTGTTATGCGGTTTGACCGATGAAGATCTTCGTAGAATATGTAGGAACCAATATGAGCGTCCAGGTTCCGCTATTGGTTATTGACTGGAGATGAGTCTTGGTCATGTCTACATAGTCCTCGAACCCGTAGGGTCAGCACGCTTAACATTCTATGACGATTTGTATTATGAGTTATGTGATTTGATGACCTAAGTTTGTTCGGAGTCCCGGATGAGATCGGGGAAATGACAAGGAGTCTCGAAATGGTCGAGACGTAAAGATCGATATATTGGAAGGCTATGTTCGTACATCGGAAAGGTTCCGAGTGATTCGGGTATTTTTCGGAGTACCGGAGAGTTAAGGGAATTCATATTGGGCCTTAATGGGCCATACGGGAAAGGAGAGAAAGGCCTCAAGGGTGGCCGCGCCCCTTCCCCATGGACTGGTCCGAATTGGACTAGGGAAAGGGGGCGCCCCCTTCCTTCCTTCTCCTTCTCCCTTCCCTTTTTCCTATTCCATGTGGGAGGTGGAATCCTACTAGAACTAGGGAGTCCTAGTAGGACTCCACACTTTGGGCGCGCCCTATGAGGGCCAGCCTCCTCCCTCCATCCTTTATATACGTGGCCAGGGGGCACCCCATAGACACACAAGTTGATCATTGATCTTTAGCCGTGTGTGGTGCCCCCCTCCACCATAATCTACCTCGGTAATATCGTAGCGGTGCTTAGGCGAAGCCCTGTTCCGGTAGCAACATCATCATCGTCATCACGCCGTCATGCTGATGAAGCTCTCCCTCGAAGCTCTACTGGATCGTGAGTTCACGGGACATCACCGAGCCGAACGTGTGCAGATCGCGGAGGTGTCGTATCTTTGATACTAGATCGGTCGATCGTGAAGACGTACGACTACATCAACCGCGTTGTCATAACGCTTCCGCTTATGGTCTACGAGGGTACGCAGACGATACTCTTCCCTCTCATTGCTATACATCACCACGATCTTGCGTGTGCGTAGGAATTTTTTTTGAAATTACTGCGTTACTCAACACTCAGATACCCCAAAACCTTCTAGGGGAGCCACTAAACCACTTTTCCACCGCCGCAACCTTCTGTACCTGTGAGATACCATCTAGGGGCCTTTTCTGGCGTCCTGCTAGAGATGGATTCGATCACAGAGGGCTTCTACATCAACACCATTGCCTCTCCAATGAAGCGTGAGTAGTTTACCATAGACCTACGGGTCCATAGCTAGTAGCTAGATGGATTCTTCTCTCTCTTTGATTCTCAGTACCATGTTCTCCTCGATGTTCTTGGAGATCTATTCGATTTAATACCTTTTTGCGGTGTGTTTGCCGAGATTCGATGAATTGTGGATTTATGATCAGCTTATCTATGAATATTATTTGAATCTCCTCTGAATTCTTATAGGCATGATTTGATATCTTTGCAATTCTCTTCGAACTATCGATTTGGTTTGGCCAACTAGGTTGTTTTTTCTTGCAATGGGAGAAGTGCTTAGTTTTGGGTTCAATCTTGTGGTGCTCGATCCTAGTGACAGAAGGGGAACCAACTCATATTGTTTTGTTGCCATCAAGGATAACAAGATGGGGTTTTCATCATATTGCTTGAGTTTATCCCACTACATCATGTCATCTTACTTAATGTGTTACTCTGTTCTTCATGAACTCAATACTCTAGATGCAGGCAGGAGTCGGTCAATGTGTGGAGTAATAGTAGTAGATGCAGGCAGGAGTCGGTCTAATTGATACGAACGTGATGCCTATGTTCATGATCATTGCCATGGATATTGTTATAACTTTGTGCTTTTCTATCAATTGCTCGGCAGTAATTTGTTCACCCATCGTAATATTTTTTATCTTAAGAGAAGCCTCTAGTGAAACCTATGCCCCCCGGGTCTATTTTCCATTATATAAGTTTATGATCTACAATTTTAGTTTCCTATTTACCTTCTTTGCAATCTTTTACTTTCCGATCTATAAACCAAAAATACCAAAAGTATTACTTTACCGTTTATCAATCTATATCAGATCTCACTTTGCAAATAACTGTGAAGGGATTGACAACCCCTTTGTCACGTTGGGTGCAAGTTGGTGTTTATTTGTGCAGGTATTCGGTGGCTTCTGCGTTGTCTCCTACTGGATTGATACCCTGGTTCTCAAAAGCTAAGGGAAATACTTACTCTACTTTGTTGCATCACCCTTTCCTCTTCAAGGGAAAAACAAACGCAAGCTCAAGAGGTAGCAGGCATCCCCAAGCTTAGGCTCTTGCCGCTCCTTATTCCGTAGGCCATTGAAACTTCACCCAAAACTTGAAAACTTCACAACACAGAACTCAACAGAAAACTCATGAGATCAGTTAGTATAGTAAAATAAATTACCACTTAGGTATTGTTGTGAACTCATTCTAAATTTATATTGGTGTTATATCTATTGTATTCCAACTTCTCCATGGTTCATACCCTCCGATACTACCCACAGATTCATCAAAATAAGCAAATAACACAATGAAAACAGAATCTGTCAAAAATAGAACAGTCTATAGTAATCTGGAAACTTCGTATGCTTCTGTAACTCCAAAAATTCTTAAAAATTAGGACAATAGAGGAAATTTGTATATCAATCTTGTGTAAGAAATTTAAAGTTTTTCCACGCTTCTGTGATTTTTAACAATTCTGGCAATGAGCAGAAATGTTTTTTCCATCATTGAATAGCCTTTGTGTTGTTTGTTCATGTAATTGACCAAACTATTTGTTTTAGAGATCATGTAATAATTGTTTTTTGGTCTGTACTTTTTTTAGCATGAGTTTCTATTAATTGATAAGACTATGATACATTTCATTTTTTTGTTGAGGCAAAGATATTTCATTTTGTTTGCTATGCCAGATCTACAAATATGGTTGTCCTTGAACATTACCTTGGGGTGCCTTGGGCATTGATACGTCTCCAACGTATCTAATTTTTTTTATTGTTCCATGTTATTATATTATCTGTTCTGGATGTTTTATATGCATTAATATGTTATTTTATATTATTTTTGGGACTAACCTATTAACCTAGAGCCTAGTGTCAGTTCTTGTTTTTTCATCGTTTTAGAGTTTCGCAGAAAAGGAATACCAAACGGAGTCCAAACGGAATGAAATTTTCGCAATGATTTTTCTTGGACCAGAAGACATCCAGAGGGCTTGGAGTGCATGTCGAGAAAGTCATGAGGCGGCCACAAGGTCGGGAGGCGCGCCCAGGGGGTAGGGCGCGCCCCCACCCTTCTGGGCCCCTCATGACTCTATCGACCTATTTCTTCCGCCTATATATTCTCAGTGAAGGAAATATGCCCTAGAGGCAATAATAAAGTTGTTAATTATTTCCTTATATCATGATAGATGTTTATTATTCATGCTAGAATTGTATTAACTGGAAACTTAATACATGTGTGAATACATAGACAAAAAGAGTGTCACTAGTTTACCTCTACTTGACTAGCTCGTTGAATCAATGATGGTTTTGTTTCCTAACCGTAGACATGAGTTGTCATTTGATTAACGGGATCACATCATTAGGTAATGATGTGATTGACTTGACCCATCCGTTAGCTTAGCACGATGATTGTTTAATTTGTTGCTATTGCTTTCTCCATAACTTATACATGGTCCTATAACTATGAGATCATGCAACTCCCGAATACCGGAGGAACACTTTGTGTGCTACCAAATGTCACAACGTAACTGGGTGATTATAAAGGTGCTCTACAGGTGTCTCCGATGGTGTTTGTTGAGTTGGCATAGATCGAGATTAGGATTTGTCACTCCAATTGTCGGAGAGGTATCTCTGGGCCCTCTCGGTAATGTACATCACTATAAGCCTTGCAAGCACTGTAGCTAATGAGTTATTTACGGGATGTAGCATTACGGAACGAGTAAAGAGACTTGCCGGTAATGAGATTGAACTAGGTATGAGGATACCGACGATAGAATCTCGGGCAAGTAACATATCGATGACAAAGGGAACAACGTGTGTTGTTATGCGGTTTGACCAATAAAGATCTTCGTAGAATATGTAGGAACCAATATGAGCGTCCAGGTTCCGCTATTGGTTATTGACTGGAGATGAGTCTTGGTCATGTCTACATAGTCCTCGAACCCGTAGGGTCAGCACGCTTAACGTTCTATGACGATTTGTATTATGAGTTATGTGATTTGATGACCTAAGTTTGTTTGGAGTCCCGGATGAGATCGGGGAAATGACGAGGAGTCTCGAAATGGTCGAGACGTAAAGATCGATATATTGGAAGGCCATATTCGGACATCGGAAAGGTTCCGAGTGAATTGGGTATTTTTCGGAGTACCGGAGAGTTACGGGAATTCGTATTGGGCCTTAATGGGCCATACGGGAAAGGAGAGAAAGGCCTGAAGGGTGGCCGCGCCCCTTCCCCATGGACTGGTCCGAATTGGACTAGGGAAAGGGGGCGCCCCCTTCCTTCCTTCTCCTTCTCCCTTCCCTTTTTACTATTTCATGTGGGAGGTGGAATCCTACTAGGACTAGGGAGTCCTAGTAGGACTCCACACTTTGGGCGCGCTCTATGAGGGTCGGCCTTCTTCTCCCTCCATCCTTTATATACATGGCCAGGGGGCACCCCATAGACACACAAGTTGATCATTGATCTTTAGCCGTGTGTGGTGCCCCCGTCCACCATCATCCACCTCGATAATATTGTAGCCGTGCTTAGGCGAAGCCCTGTTCCGATAGCAACATCATCATCGTCATCACGCCGTCGTGCTGACGAAGCTCTCCCTCGAAGCTCTACTGGATCGTGAGTTTGCGGAACTTCACCGAGCCGAACGCGTGCAGATAGCGGAGGTGTCGTATCTTCGGTACTAGATGGGTCGATCGTGAAGACGTACGACTACATCAACCGTGTTGTCATAATGCTTCCACTTACGGTCTACGAGGGTACGTAGACGATACTCTCCCCTCTCGTTGCTATACATCACCATGATCTTGCGTGTGCATAGGATTTTTTTTGAAATTACTGCGTTACCCAACAGTGGTATCAGAGCCAGGTTTATGCGTAGATGTTATATGCACGAGTAGAACACAAAGGAGTTGTGAGCGTGGGTATATACATATTGCTTGTCATCACTAGTTGAATCTTGATTTAGCGGCATTGTTGGATGAAGCGCCCCAGACCGACATTACGCGTACGCTTACGTGAGACTGGTTCTACCGACGTGATTCGCACACAGGTGGCTAGTGGGTGTCTGTTTCTCCAGCCTTAGTTGAATCGGATTCAATGAACAGGGTTCTTTCTGAAGATCAAAAAGAAATCACTCTACCGCGTTGTGGTTTTTGATGCGTAGTTAAGAACGGTTCTTGCTCAGCTCGTAGCAGCCACGTAAAACTTGCAACAACAAAGTAGAGGACGTCTAACTTGTTTTTGAAGGGCATGTTGTGATGTGATATGGTCAAGACATGATGCTAAATTTTATTGTATGAGATGATCATGTTTTGTAACATAGTTATCGGCAACTGGCAGGAGCCATATGGTTGTCGCTTTATTGTATGAAATGCATTCGCCATGTAATTGCTTTACTTTATCACTAAGCGGTAGCGATAGTCATAGAAGCAATAGTTGGCGAGACGACAATGATGCTGCGATGGAGAACAAGGTATCAAGCCGGTGACGATGGTGATCATAACAGTGCTTTGGATATGGAGATCAAAGGCACAAGACGATGATGGCCATATCATATCACTTATATTGATTGCATGTGATGTTTATCCTTTATGCATCTTATTTTGCTTAGTTCGGCGGTAGCATTATAAGATGATCTCTCACAAAATTCAAGGTATAAGTGTTCTCCCTAAGTATGCACCGTTGCTATAGTTCGTCGTGCTGAGACACCACGTGATGATCGGGTGTGATAAGCTCTACATTCACATACAACAGGTGCAAGCCAGTTTTGCACACGCGGAATACTCGGGTTAAACTTGACGAGCCTGGCATATGCAGATATGGCCTTGGAACACTGGAGACCGAAAGGTCGAGCGTGAATCATATAGTAGATATGATCAACATAGTGATGTTCACCATTGAAAACTACTCCATCTCACGTGATGATCGGACATGGTTTAGTTGATATGGATCACGTGATCACTTTGATGATTAGAGAGATGTTTATCTAAGTGGGAGTTCTTAAGTAATTTGATTAATTGAACTTTAATTTATCATGAACTTCGTACCTGATAGTATTTTGCATGTCTATGTTGTTGTAGATAAATGGCCCGTGCTATTGTTCCGTTGAATTTTAATGCGTTCCTAGAGAAAGCTAAGTTGAAAGATGATGGTAGAAACTACACGGACATGGTCCGTAACTTGAGGATTATCCTCATTGCTGCACAGAAGAATTATGTCCCGGAAGCACTGCTAGGTGACAAACCCGCTGTAGGAGCAACGCCAGATGTTATGAACACCTCGCAGAGCAAAGCTGGCGACTACTCGATAGTTCAGTGTGCCATGCTTTACGGCTTAGAACCGGGACTTCAACGACGTTTTGAACGTCATGGAGCATATGAGATGTTCCAGGAGTTGAAGTTAATATTTCAAGCAAATGCTCGGATTGAGAGATATGAAGTCTCCAATAAGTTCTACAGCTGCAAGATGGAGGAGAATAGTTGTGTCAGTGAACATATACTCAGAATGTCTGGGTACCACAACCACTTGATTCAACTGGGAGTTAATTTTCCTGATGATAGTGTCATTGACAGAGTTCTTCAATCACTGTCACCAAGCTACAAGAGCTTCGTGATGAACTACAATATGCAAGGGATGGATAAGATGATTCCTGAGCTCTTCGCAATGCTAAAGGCTGCGGAGGTAGAAATCAAGAAGGAGCATCAAGTGGTTATGGTCAACAAGACCACCATTTTCAAGAAAAAGGGTAAAGGGAAGAAGGGGAACTTCAAGAAGAACAGCAAGCCAGTTGCTGCTCAAGTGAAGAAACCCAAGTCTGGACCTAAGCCTGAGACTGAGTGCTTCTACTACAAAGGAACTGGTCACTGGAAGCGGAACTTCCCCAAGTATTTGGCGGAGAAGAAGGATGGCAAAGTGCAAGGTATATTTGATATACATGTTATTGATGTGTACCTTACTAATGCTCGCAGTAGTGCTTGGGTATATGATACTGGTTCAGTTGCTAACATTTGCAACTCAAAACATGGGCTACGAATTAAGAGAAGATTGGCTAAGGACGAGGTGACAATGCGCGTTGGAAATGGTTCCAAAGTCAATGTGATCGCCGTCGGCACGCTACCTCTACATCGGGATTAGTTTTAGACCTAAATAATTGTTATTTGGTGCCAGCGTTGAGCATGAACATTATATCTGGATCTTGTTTGATGCGAGACAGTTTTTCATTTAAATCAGAGAATAATGGTTGTTCTATTTATATGAGTAATATCTTTTATGGTCATGCACCCCTGATGAGTGGTCTATTTTTACTAAATCGTGATAGTAGTGATACACATTTTCATAGTATTGAAGCCAAAAGATGCAGAGTTGATAATGATAGTGCAACTTATTTGTGGCACTGCCGTTTAGGTCATATTGGTGTAAAGCGCATGAAGAAACTCCATTCTGGTGGACTTTTGGAATCACTTGATTATGAATCACTTGGTACTTGCGAACCATGCCTCATGGGAAAGATGACTAAAACTCCGTTCTCCGGAACAATGGAGCGAGCAACAGAGTTATTGGAAATCATACATACTGATGTATGTGGTCCAATGAACATTGAAGCTCGCGACAGATATCATTATTTTCTCACCTTCACAGATGATTTGAGCAAATATGGGTATACCTACTTGATGAAACATAAGTCTGAAACATTTGAAAAGTTCAAAGATTTTCAAAGTGAAGTGGAAAATCATCGTAACAAGAAAATCAAGTTTCTACAATCTGATCATGGAGGCGAATATTTGAGTTATGAGTTTGGACTTCATTTGAAACAATGCGGAATAGTTTCGCAACTCACGCCACCTGGAACACCATAGCGTAATGGTGTGTCTGAACGTCATAACCGTACTTTATTAGATATGGTGCGATCTATGATGTCTCTTACTGATTTATCACTATCGTTTTGGGGTTATGCATTAGAGACAGCTGCATTCACGTTAAATAGGGCACCATCTAAATCCGTTGAGACGACACCACATGAACTATGGTTTAGCAAGAAACCTAAGCTATCGTTTCTTAAAGTTTGGGGCTATGATGATTATGTGAAAAAGTTTCAACCTGTTAAGCTCGAACCCAAATCGGAGAAATGCGTCTTCATAGGATACCCAAAGGAAACTGTTGGGTACACCTTCTATCACAGATCCGAAGGCAAGATATTCGTTGCTAAGAATGGATCCTTTCTAGAGAAGAAGTTTCTCTCAAAAGAAGTGAGTGGGAGGAATGTAGAACTTGATGAGGTAATTGTATCTTCTCCCGAATTGGAAAGTAGTTCATCACAGAAATTAGTTCCAGTGATTCCTACACCAATTAGTGAGGAAGCTAATGATGATGATCATGAAACTTCAGATCAAGTTACTACCGAACCTCGTAGGTCAACCAGAGTACGGTCCACACCAGAGTGGTATGGTAATCCTGTTCTGGAAGTCATGTTACTAGACCATGACGAACCTACAAACTATGAGGAAGCGATGATGAGCCTAGATTCCGCAAAATGGCTTGAGGCCATGAAATCTGAGATGGGATCCATGTATGAGAACAAAGTATGGACTTTGATTGACTTGCCTGATGATCGGTGAGTCATTGAGAATAAATGGATCTTCAAGAGGAAGACGGACACTGATAGTAGTGTTACTATCTACAAAGCTCGAATTGTCGCAACATGTTTTCGACAAGATCAAGGTGTTGACCACGATGAGATTTTCCCACTCGTATCAATGCTTAAATGTCTGTCTGAATCATGTTAGCAGTTGCCGCATTTTATGAAATCTGGCAAATGGATGTCAAAACTGCATTCCTTAATGGATTTCTTAAAGAAGAGTTGTATATGATGCAACCAGAAGGTTTTGTCAATCCTAAAGGTGCTACCAAAGTGAGCAAGCTCCAGCGATCCATTTATGGACTGGTACAAGCATCTCGGAGTTGGAATATATGCTTTGATAAAGTGATCAAAGCGTATGGTTTTATACAGACTTGCGGTGAAGCCTGTATTTACAAAAAAAGTCAGTGGGAGCACTACAACATTTCTAATAAGTATATGTGAATGACATATTGTTGATCGGAAATAATGTAGGATTTTCTGGAAAGCATAAAGGAGTGTTTGAAAGGAGTTTTTCAAAGAAAGACCTCGGTGTAGCTACTTACATATTGAGCATCAAGATCTATAGAGATAGATCAAGACGCTTGATATATTTTCAATGAGTACATACCTTGACAAGATTTTGAAGTAGTTCAAAATAGAACAGTCAAAGAAGACTCAAAACCCGACCATAGCAGAAAATAGAAAGAGAATGAAAAGTCATTTCCTATGCCTCAGTCATAGGTTCTATAAAATATGCTATGTTGTGTACCAGACCTATTGTGTACCTCACCATAAGTTTGGCAAGAGGGTACAATAGTGATCCAGGAGTGGATCATTGGACAACAGTCAAAAATATCCTTAGTGGAATAAGGAAATGTTTCTCGGTTATGGAGGTGACAAAGAGTTCATCGTAAAGAATTACGTTGACGCAAGCTTTTGACACCGATCTAGATGACTCTAAGCCTCGATCTAGATACATATTGAAAGTGGGAGTTACGTCGATGCAAGCTTTTGACACCGATCTAGATGACTCTAAGCCTCGATCTAGATACATATTAAAAGTGGGAGCAATTAGCTAGAGTAGCTCCGTGCAAAGTATTATAGACATAGAAAATTTGCAAAATACATACGGCTCTGAATGTGGCAGACCCGCTGACTAATTTCTCTCACAAGCAAAACATGATCACTCTTTGGGTGTTAATCACTATAACACCCTCGATGCGACTATAGCTCCCACGTGTCGAGGCACGACTTAGAGACATAATCGCATTGAAGGCATAAGTTGCAAGTTAGGCAATCTTCACAACATCCCATGTAATATAAATAACAAAGGGGAGATAACATAGTTGGCTTACACTCGCCACGTCAATCAAGTACATAAATAACATTACATCATCCAAACACTCATGGCCCGACTACGGCGCCAAAATAAAAGATAACCCAACATGCGACACGGTCCCGTTCACCCCCAACTGGGCACCACTACTGATCATCAGGAAAGGAAACATAGTAGCATTGAGGGTCCTCGTCGAACTCCCACTTGAGCTCGAGTGCGTCACCTGGAGCGGAATCATCAGGCCCTGCATCTGGTGTAATAGTAATCTGTGAGCCACAGGGACTCAGCAATCTCGCACCCTCGCGATCAAGACTATTTAAGCTTATAGGTAAGGCAAGGTAAGTATAGGTGGAGCTGCAGCAAGCGACTAGCGTATACGGTGGCTAAATTATTCGCAAAAGAGAGCGAGAAGAGGAGGCAAAGCGCGAGCGAGAAACTAGGGAACAACCTGCGCAAACATTACTCCAACACCGTGTCCACTTCCCGGACTCCGCCGAGAAGAGGCCATCACGGTAACACACTCAGTTGATTCATTTTAATTAAGTTAAGGTTAAAGTTATCTACAACCGGACATTAACAAATTCCCATCTGCCCATAACCGCGGGCACGGCTTTCGAAAGTTAAAATCCCTGCAGGGGAGTCCCAACTTAGCCCATGACAAGCTCTCACGGTCAACGAAGGAATAGACCTCCTCCCAAGACGTTCCGATCAGACTCGGTATCTCGGTTCTTCAAGACACTTCGACAGGTTAAAACAAGACCAGCAACACCGCCCGAATGTGCCGACAAATCCCGATAGGAGCTGCACATATCTCGTTCTCAGGGCACACTCAGATGAGCAAGACGTCGGGTAGGCCAGCCCAGAGTTGCCCCTGGTAGCCCTGGACATCGCTCGGTTGGACCAACACTCAGAGGAGCACTGGCCCGGGGGGGCTAAAATAAAATGACCCTCGGGCTCCGGAAACCCAAGGGAAAAAGAGGCTAGGTGGCAAATGGTAAAACCAATGTTGGGCATTGCTGGAAAAGCTTTAATCAAGGCGAACTATCAAGGGGTTCCCATTATAACCCAACCGCGTAAGGAACGCAAAATCCGGGAACATAACACCGATATGACGGAAACTAGGGCGGCAAGAGTGGAACAAAACACTAGGCGAGAGGCCGAGCCTTCCACCCTTTACCAAGTATATAGATGCATTAAGATAACATGGCAATATAATGATATCCCAACAAGTAAATAAATGTTCCAACAAGGAACAACCTCCAATCTTCACCTGCAACTAGCAACGCTATAAGAGGGGCTGAGCAAAGCGGTAACATAGCCAATCAACGGTTTGCTAGGCCATGGTGGGTTAGAGGTTTGACATGGCAATTTGGGAGGCTTGAAAGCAAGTGGTAGACATCGTAGCATTGGAATAGCAAAAGAGCGAGCAAACTAGCATAGCAAAGATAGTGGTGATTTCGAGGGTATGATCATCTTGCCTGCACAGTTGTCAGAGTTGACTGGATCCTCGAAAGCAAACTCAACGGGCTGCTCGTTAGCGAACTCGTCTCCTGGCTCTACCCAAACAATACAAACAAGCAACAAGGACACAATCAAACATGTGCAAGGATCAACCAACAAGTTGCAATGATGATATGCTATGCGGGATGCAATGCGGGATGCAAAATGCAAGATATGACAGGAGATGCAAGAACCTGGCCTCAACTTGGAAATCCAAGTGTGCCACTGGAAAGATGAGATGAAATCGCTTGAAAACGATATAAAGAACGCCAGAATCGGAGTTACGGTTTGGAAAAGGCAAGCGATTCAAATATGACACCGGTCTGCGATTTGCAGCAAGTAGCCAACTAAATGCAATGAGATGAACATGCTACAACACCCAAACATGATAACAAAATACATGGCAGGGATGCATTCAAGATGCTTAACAAAAGTCTAGCACTGAGCTACGACCAAATCATCCATTAACAGGTTCAAACAAGCATGGCAAAAATGCATATGGCAAACAGATCTCAGACTTAGTGAAATTAACACTTGTCTGGAATTTCAGATCAGGTAGCACTCTTCAGAGCAACAAAACTACATGCTACAGGAACCGAACATGGCAAAGTAAAGCATGGCATGGAGCTACTCAAAGAGCTTAACAAAAGTCCCTCAGTAACCTTGAGCCAAAAGGGATCAGAAAAAACAATTGCAAGCATGTGAACATTGTTGGAAATATGCCCTAGAGGCAATAATAAAAGCATTATTATTATATTTCCTTGTTCATGATAATTGTCTTTATTCATGCTATAATTGTGTTATCCGGAAATCGTAATACATGTGTGAATAATAGACACCAACATGTCCCTAGTAAGCCTCTAGTTGACTAGCTCGTTAATCAACAGATAGTCATGGTTTCCTGACTATGGACATTGGATGTCATTGATAACGAGATCACATCATTAGGAGAATGATGTGATGGACAAGACCCAATCCTAAACATAGCACAAGATCGTATAGTTCGTTTGCTAGAGTTTTCCAATGTCAAGTATCTTTTCCTTAGACCATGAGATCGTGTAACTCCCGGATACCGTAGGATTGCTTTGGGTGTACCAAACGTCACAACGTAACTAGGTGACTATAAAGGTATACTACGGGTATCTCCGAAAGTGTCTGTTGGGTTGACATGGATCAAGACTGGGATTTGTCACTCCGTATGACGGAGAGGTATCACTGGGCCCACTCGGTAATGCATCATCATAATGAGCTCAAAGTGACCAAGTGTCTGGTCACGGGATCATGCATTACGGTACGAGTAAAGTGACTTGCCGGTAACGAGATTGAACGAGGTATTGGGATACCGACGATCGAATCTCGGGCAAGTAACATATCGATTGACAAAGGGAATTGCATACGGGGTTGATTGAATCCTCGACATCGTGGTTCATCCGATGAGATCATCATGGAGCATGTGGGGGCCAACATGGGTATCCATATCCCACTGTTGGTTATTGACCGGAGAGTCGTCTCGGTCATGTCTGCTTGTCTCCCGAACCCGTAGGGTCTACACACTTAAGGTTCGGTGACGCTAGGGTTGTGAAGATATGTATATGCAGTAACCCGAATGTTGTTCGGAGTCCCGGATGAGATCCCGGACGTCACGGGGAGTTCCGGAATGGTCCGGAGGTAAAGAATTATATATAGGAAGTGCTGTTTCGGCCATCGGGACAAGTTTCGGGGTTATCGGTATTGTACCGGGACCACCGGAGGGGTCCCGGGGCCCCACCGGGTGGGGCCACCTGTCCCGGGGGGCCACATGGGCTGTAGGGGGTGCGCCTTGGCCTAGATGGGACAAGGGCACCAGTTCCAAAAGCCCATGCGCCTAGGGTTCCACTTAAGGGAAGAGTCCCAATGGTGGAAGGCACCTCTAGGTGCCTTGGGGGGGGGGAGGGAAACCTCCCCTTGGCTGCCACACCTAGGAGATTGGATCTCCTAGGCTGGCGCACCACCCCCCTTGGCCCTCCTATATATAGTGGGGGAGAGGAGGGACTTGATACACCAGCCCCTGGCGCCTCCCTCTCTCCCCGTTACGTCTCTCTCTCGTAGTATAGGCGAAGCCCTGCTACTATGACGCCCTACATCCACCACCACGCCGTCGTGCTGCTGGATCTTCATCAACCTCTCCTTCCCCTTGCTGGATCAAGAAGGAGGAGACGTCTCCCGTCCCGTACGTGTGTTGAATGCGGAGGTGCCATCCGTTCGGCGCTTGGTCATCGGTGATTTGGATCACGTCGTGTTCGACTACATCATCCCCGTTCTTTGAACGCTTCCGCTCGCGATCTACAAAGGTATGTAGATGCATCCGATGACTCGTTGCTAGATGAACTCCTAGATGGATCTTGGTGAAACGAGTAGGAAATTTTTTGTTTTCTGCAACGTTATCCAACAAACATAGCAAAAACATAATCAGTTTTCAGACTTAGTGAAAACTGGCACATGCTGAAACATAACTCAAGTAGGCATGTTTACGAGCTCGATGCACTCAATACGGAGCAAGTCATGATAAGATAAGCATACACCCATCAAGAATACACAAAATGCAAGCTAGACATGGCAGAACAATAGCATAGCATGCACGGATCAACTACAACATCATCGGCAAAATTGCAAACAAGTTGACAATATGCCCAGATTCACAAAGTAGCAAAAGTAGAGCTCGATTGACTCAAGCTAGGGTGCTCCATAATTGCAAACAAAGAAATTGATGGATAGAGCACTACAAGATTAACAAAACATCCTTACTGATCATCCTCAAAAGAGGCACGGATCACTAGGAAACAACATGAACATATGGACATATGAGATAAACAGAACAAGGACTTAGTGGAATTACTAAGTTCCTGAAATCAGAATTACCAAGTGTACCACTTTGCAAACTTGTACTAGTCACCACTCACATCACAAAAATACATGGGTTGCACCTCTGGAAAGATGACAAAACCCTTAACAAAACATATGTAGAGCATCAGGGCATATCATGCACACATTAATCATGGCAAAAATGACAAAAAGCTAAATAGAGCAGCAGATCTGACAATTAACTCAAGTAGCCCTCTTCTAACAGCATTTCGGGCATCAAGATGAACTCAGATGAAAATGATGCAATGGAATGAAATGATGTACTCTCTGAGATGAACATTTTGATATGCTATATGCATGAATCGGATCTACGAATGCAAAGTTACGAGGCCATGAACATGAGCACTTGGATCTGGAATTTCAGGACTTAGAAGAAAATCACCTAGGGTTTCCTGTTCACGGCACGCGAACCGAGGTGGGATCCGAGCTCGCCGGAGTAGGGGGCCGCGGTGGCCGGAGGAAGGAGGAGGCCGGCCCGGGGCTCGGGACCCGAGGGGCGGAGAGGGTGAGGCGGCGAGGCGAGGGCGAGGCGGTGGGGCGACCGAACGGCGGCGGGGCGAGGCCGGGCGCCGAGCTCGCCGGCGTGGAGCAGCTTGGCGGCGGCCGGAGCGACGGCGGTGGCCGGCGCGCGGTCGGGCGGCGCAAACGGAGAAGAAGCAGCGGGCGGCGGCGGATGGCGAGTGGGCCGCGAGGGCCCCGGCTGGGCCTCGCGGGCCTTGGCGGCAGCGGCGGCGGCGCGCCACGTGGCAGCTTGCCACTGGTGCGGGCGGGCGGTGGACGGGGTCCGGCGCGGTGCGGACAATGTCCGGCCGCGCGGAGACGATTTTTAGGGTTGGAGGAAGGGGGGTCCGCGAATTTTCGGGGGAGACTTTAAATAGAGGTAGAGGGAGCTAGGAGAGTCCAAATGAGGTGTGGTTTTCGGCCACGCGATCGTGATCGAACGCTCTAGACGATGGAGCAGGTTTAGGTGGGTTTTGGGCCAAATTGGAGGGGTGTTGGGCTGCAACACACATGAGGCCTTTTCTGTCCCTCGGTTAACCGTTGGAGTATCAAACGAAGTCCAAATGATACGAAACTTGACAGGCGGTCTACCTGTAGTAAACCAAGGCCGCTTGGAAAGTCTCGGTCCAATCCGGAAATGTTTAATCCCCACACACGAAGAAAGCTAGAAATGTCCATCGAAGGAGAACGAATCGCCGAAATGCAAAACGGACAACGGGGAAAATGCTCGAATGCATGAGACGAACACGTATGCAAATGCAATGCACATGATGACATGATATGAGATGCATGACAACGACAACAACACACGGAGACAAAAACCCGAACCCGAGAAAATAAAATAACTTAACGCCGGAAACGGCAAGAGTTGGAGTACAAATTGGGAAAGTTACATCCGGGGTGTTACAATCACATAGCGATGTGAACTAGATTATCGACTCTAGTAAACCCTTTGGGTGTTACTCACACGGAGATGCGAACTAATCACATAAAGATGTGAACTATTGGTGTTAAATCACATGACGATGTGAACTAGATTATTGACTCTAGTGCAAGTGGCAGACTGAAGGAAATATGCCCTAGAGGCAATAATAAAGTTGTTATTTATATTTCCTTATATAATGATAAATTTTTATTATTCGTGCTAGAATTGTATTAACTGGAAACTTAGTACATGTGTGAATACATAGACAAACAGAGTGTCACTAGTTTGCCTCTACTTGACTAGCTCGTTGAATCAATGATGGTTTTGTTTCCTAACCATAGACATGGGTTGTCATTTGATTAATAGGATCACATCATTAGGGAATGATGTGATTGACTTGACCCATCCGTTAGCTTAGCATGATGATCATTTAGTTTGTTGCTATTGCTTTCTCCATAACTTATACATGTTCCTATGACTATGAGATCATGCAACTCCCGAATACCGGAGGAACACTTTGTGTGCTACCAAACGTCACAACATAACTAGGTGATTATAAAGGTGCTCTACAGGTGTCTCTGATGGTGTTTGTTGAGTTGGCATAGATCGGGATTAGGATTTGTCACTCCGATTGTCGGAGAGGTGTCTTTGGGCCCTCTCGGTAATGTACATCACTATAAGCCTTGCAAGCAATGTAGCTAATGAGTTATTTACGGGATGTAGCATTACGGAACGAGTAAAGAGACATACCAGTAACGAGATTGAACTAGGTATGAGGATACCGACGATTGAATATCGGGCAAGTAACACACCGATGAAAAAGGGAACAACATATGTTGTTATGCGGTTTGACCGATGAAGATCTTCGTAGAATATGTAGGAACCAATATGAGCGTCCAGGTTCCGCTATTGGTTATTGACTGGAGATGAGTCTTGGTCATGTCTACATAGTCCTCGAACCCGTAGGGTCAGCACGCTTAACATTCTATGACGATTTGTATTATGAGTTATGTGATTTGATGACCTAAGTTTGTTCGGAGTCCCGGATGAGATCGGGGAAATGACAAGGAGTCTCGAAATGGTCGAGACGTAAAGATCGATATATTGGAAGGCTATATTCGTACATCGGAAAGGTTCCGAGTGATTCGGGTATTTTTCGGAGTACCGGAGAGTTAAGGGAATTCATATTGGGCCTTAATGGGCCATACGGGAAAGGAGAGAAAGGCCTCAAGGGTGGCCGCGCCCCTTCCCCATGGACTGGTCCGAATTGGACTAGGGAAAGGGGGCGCGCCCTTCCTTCCTTCTCCTTCTCCCTTCCCTTTTTCCTATTCCATGTGGGAGGTGGAATCCTACTAGAACTAGGGAGTCCTAGTAGGACTCCACAATTTGGGCGCGCCCTATGAGGGTCGGCCTCCTCCCTCCATCCTTTATATATGTGGCCAGGGGGCACCCCATAGACACACAAGTTGATCATTGATATTTAGCCGTGTGTGGTGCCCCCCTCCACCATAATCTACCTCGGTAATATCGTAGCGGTGCTTAGGCGAAGCCCTGTTCCGGTAGCAACATCATCACCGTCATCATGCCGTCGTGCTGATGAAGCTCTCCCTCGAAGCTCTACTGGATCATGAGTTCACGGGACATCACCGAGCCGAACGTGTGCAGATCGCGGGGGTGTCGTATCTCTGATACTAGATCGGTCGATCGTGAAGACGTACGACTACATCAACCGCGTTGTCATAACGCTTCCGCTTATGGTCTACGAGGGTACGTAGACGATACTCTTCCCTCTCATTGCTATACATCACCATGATCTTGCGTGTGCGTAGGATTTTTATTTTTGAAATTACTGCATTACCCAACACTCAGATACCCCAAAACCTTCCAGGGGAGCCACTAAACCACTTTTCCACCGCCGCAACCTTCTGTACCTGTGAGATACCATCTAGGGGCCTTTCTGGCGTCCTGCTAGAGGTGGATTCGATCACGGAGGGCTTCTACATCGACACCATTGCCTCTCCAATGAAGCGTGAGTAGTTTACCATAGACCTACGGGTCCATAGCTAGTAGCAAGATGGATTCTTCTCTCTCTTTGATTCTCAGTACCATGTTCTCCTCGATGTTCTTGGAGATCTATTCGATGTAATACCTTTTTGCGGTGTGTTTGCCGAGATTCGATGAATTGTGGATTTATGATCAGCTTATCTATGAATATTATTTGAATCTCCTCTGAATTCTTATAGGCATGATTTGATATCTTTGCAATTCTCTTCGAACTATCGATTTGGTTTGGCCAACTAGGTTGGGTTTTCTTGCAATGGGAGAAGTGCTTAGCTTTGGGTTCAATCTTGCGGTGCTTGATCCTAGTGATAGAAGGGGAGCCAACACATATTGTTTTGTTGCCATCAAGGATAACAAGATGGGATCATATTGCTTGAGTTTATCCCACTACATCATGTCATCTTACTTAATGTGTTACTCTGTTCTTCATGAACTTAATACTCTAGATGCAGGTAGGAGTCGGTCAATGTGTGGAGTAATAGTAGTAGATGCAGGCAGGAGTCGGTCTAATTGATACGAACGTGATGCCTATGTTCATGATCATTGCCATAGATATTGTTATAACTTTGCGCTTTTCTATCAATTGCTCGGCAGTAATTTGTTCACCCACCGTAATATTTTTTATCTTGAGATAAGCCTCTAGTGAAACCTATGCCCCCCGTGTCTATTTTCCATCATATAAGTTTATGATCTACAATTTTAGTTTCCTATTTACCTTCTTTGCAATCTTTTACTTTCCAATCTATAAACCAAAAATACCAAAAGTATTACTTTACCATTTATCAATCTATATCAGATCTCACTTTGCAAATAACCGTGAAGGGATTGACAACCCCTTTGTTGCGTTGGGTGCAAGTTGGTGTTTATTTGTGCAGGTATTCGGTGGCTTCTGCGTTGTCTCCTACTGGATTGATACCCTGGTTCTCAAAAGCTAAGGGAAATACTTACTCTACTTTGTTGCATCACCCTTTCCTCTTCAAGGGAAAAACAAACGCAAGCTCAAGAGGTAGAAGGCATCCCCAAGCTTAGGCTCTTGCCACTCCTTATTCCGTAGGCCATTGAAACTTCACCCAAAACTTGAAAACTTCACAACACAGAACTCAACAGAAAACTCATGAGATCAGTTAGTATAGTAAAATAAATTACCACTTAGGTATTGTTGTGAACTCATTCTAAATTCATATTGGTGTTATATCTATTGTATTCCAACTTCTCCATGGTTCATACCCTCCGATACTACCCATAGATTCATCAAAATAAGCAAACAACACAATGAAAACAGAATCTGTCAAAAATAGAACAGTCTGTAGTAATCTGGAAACTTCGTATGCTTCTGTAACTCCAAAAATTCTTAAAAATTAGGACAACAGAGGAAATTTGTATATCAATCTTGTGTAAGAAATTTAAAGTTTTTCCATGCTTCTGTGATTTTTAACAATTCTGGCAATGAGCAGAAAAGTTTCTGCTTTTCAGCAAGATCAAATCAACTATCACCATAGGCCATCCCAAAGGTCTTACTTGGCACTTTATTGAAACAAAAGCTATAAAACATGATTACTACAGTGCCTTAATCATGTGAACACACAAAAATAGTAGGTGGAAATATTGGGTTGTCTCCCAACAAGCACTTTTCTTTAATGCCTTTGTAGCTAGGCATGATGATTTTAATGATGCTCACATAAAAGCTAAGAATTGAAACACAAAGAGAGCATCATAAAGCATATGACTAGAACATTTAAGCCTAACCCACTTCCTATGCATAGGGATTTTGTGAGCAAACAATTTATGGGAGCAAGAATCAACTAGCATAGGAAGGCAAAACAAGCATAACTTCAAAACTTTCAACACATAGAGAGGAAACTTGATATTATTGAGATATGTAAGAGCACATGTTCCTCTCTCATAATAATTTTCAGTAGCATCATGAATAAATTCAATGATATAAGCATCACATAAAGCATTATTTTCATGATCTACAAGAATAGAAATTTTATTACTCTCCACATAAGCAAATTTGTTACTCTCCACATAAGCAAATTTATTACTCTCCACATAAGCAAATTTATTCTCATCAATGGTAGTGGGAGCAAACTCAACAAAATAACAATCATGTGAGGCATAATCCAATTGAAACTTAAAATCGTGATGACAAGTTTCATGGTTATCATTATTCTTTATAGCATACATGTCACACAATAATCATCATAGATAGAAACTCTCTTCTCATAATAAATTGGAACCTCTTCAAAAATAGTGGATTCATCACTAAATAAAGTCATGACCTCTCCAAATACACTTTCATAATTATTATAAGATTCAACACCCTCAAAAATAGTGGGATCATTAGTACCTAGAGTTTGACACTCTTCCAAACCCACTTTCATCAATATAATCATCATAAATAGGAGGCATGCTATCATCATAATAAATTTGCACATCAAAACTTGGGGGACTAAAAATATCATCTTTATCAAACATAGCATCCCCTGGCTTATGGCTTTGCATATCATTAGCATCATGGATATTCAAGGAATTCATACTAACAACATTTCAATCTTGCTCATCATACAAAGATTTTATGCCATAAAAATTATTGACTTCTTCTAACACTTGAGCACAATTTTCCTTTCCATTATTTTCACAAAAAACATTAAAAGATAAAGCATATGAGGTAACCTCAATTCCATTTTTTTCCTTTTTTAAAACTAACTAGTGATAAAACAAGAAACTAAAATATTCAATTGCAAGATCTAAAGATATACCTTCAAGCACTAACCTCCCCGGCAACGGCACCAGAAAAGAGCTTGATGTCTACTATGCAACCTTCTTCTTGTAGACTCGTGTTGGGCCTCCAAGCGCAGAGTTTTGTAGGATAGTAACAAATTTCCCTCAAGTGGATGACATAAGGTTTATCAATCCGTGGGAGGCGTAGGATGAATATGGTCTCTCTCAAACAACCCTTCAACCAAATAACAAAGAGTCCCTTGTGTCCCCAACACACCCAATACAATGGTAAATTGTATAGGTGCACTAGTTCAGCGAAGAGATGGTGATACAAGTGTAATATGGATAGTAGATATGGGTTTTTGTAATCTGAAAATATAAAAAATCAAGGTAACCAATAACAAAAGTGAGCAAAAATGGTATTGCAATGCTTGGAAACAAGCCTAGAGTTCATACTTTCACTAGTTCAAATTCTCTCAACAATGATAACATAATTAAATCATATGGCAATCCCTCAACATGCGACAAAGAGTCACTCCAAAGTTCCTATCGCAGAGAACATAAGATGAAATTGCTTGTAGGGTATGAAACCACCTCAAAGTTATTCTTTCCGATCAATCCATTGAGCTATTCCTATAAGTGTCACAAATAGACCTAGAGTTTGTAGGTAAATAACAACATATGACACACATCAATCAACCGTAATGTCACCTAGATACTCCAATGCCACCACAAGTATCTGTGGATCAATTATACGATATGCATCAAACAACTTCAGGTTCATAATATTCAATCTAACACAAAGAACCTCAAAGAGTGCCCCAAGATTCCTACTGGAGAAACAAGGACGAAAACATGCACCAACCCCTATGCATAGATTACCCAAATGTCACCTCGGGAATCCGCGAGTTGAGTGCCAAAACATACATCAAGTGAATCAATAGAACACCCCATTCTCACCACGGGTATCCCACACAAGATATACATCAAGTGTTCTCAAATCCATAATAGTATTCAATCTGATAATAGTGAAACCTCAAAGGTAAAAGTCAATTCATCACAAGAAGGTAGAGGGGGAGAAACCCCATATGATTCAACTATAATGACAAATCTCACGGTACATCAAGATCATGCCAAATCAAGAACACGAGAGAGAGAGAGAGAGAGAGAGAGAGAGAGAGAGAGATCAAACACATAGCTATTGGTACATACCCACAGCCCCGAGGGTGAACTACTCCCTCCTCGTCATGGAGACTGCAGGGATGATGGAGATGGCCACTGGTGATGGTTTCCCCCTCGAGCAGGGTGCCGGAACAGGCTCCCGATTGGTTTTTCGTGGCTACAAAGGCTTTTGGCGGCGGAACTTCTGTTGGGGATATGACTATTCGATATGACCCGCCCAGGAGGGGCCGGGTTATCACAATGGAGGTTCATCCAGACAAGGCCCATGAGTATGTTGAAGATGGTGGTTCATGAAGTAGGCTTATTAAAGGGCCCAAACCTAAAAGCAGCTTAAGGCCTGCAAGTATAAACCGCCATGTATATGTAACTTGTATGGTAAGGCATATAAGATAAGTCACCGGGCCGGACACGTTTGTATGAGCCGGCCGGGACTCTATAGGCCGCAGGGCATCAACCCATGTATATAAGGGGACGACCCGGCAGTGGTTTAGGGCAAGAAACAACAGATCGAAAGCCAGGCAAAGTGTATCCGCTCCCTGGTAATCGAAACCCTAGTAATACCACCTCAAACTGGATTAGGCTTTTACCTTCACCACAAGGGGCTGAACCAGTATAAACTCCTTGTATCCTTTGTCCCATTTAACCCCTTTAAGCTAATCTCATTGCAATGGCTCCACAACTAAGTCCTTCCACAAGGACATCTGTCATGACAATTCCACGACAGTTGGCGCCCACCGTGGGGCCTGCGCATGGTGGTTTTGAGCTCTTGAAGGGTAGCTTCGAAGGGATCAAGGGATACACTGTGGGTCGGATGACCAAGAGTCGTTGCGGCAAGCTCTACATCGATGATGTAGGCAGGGGCCCCAAAGCCGGCTCAATTGACTACGGGTACCGGGTCCCCTTCAACGGAATCCACATAGGCAAGATCAGCGAACCGGGCCCTGAGCCAGACATCTGCACTGACATCATCGAGATGGCTCAGCGTGCACGACCCGCCCGGGTTCAACCTGTCGTGAAGCGTGCCTTTGTTGGGTTCATCCATGGGACTGAATTGGAAGGCTCTGTGTCTGGCGGTGAGATGGACATCTACTCCGATGGTGAATCGTCCATGGGCGAGACCAACTCAATGTATCAACTTCAAGACGGATGGCTAGGGGGTTGTTTCGATGGCGACAGTATCCAGACCCCCATGAGCCGCCGAACAGGGTGGCAATCTTCATGGCTGGCACCCAGCCGGTTCTCGGTTTGACAGCCGCCGCGGCCATGACTTCTAGTACAGCGGCGATAATGGCAGCAGGCGCTGGCGGGTCAGCACGCCCGCCGACTCAAGTTTTAACAGATCTGTTGGAAGCTCTGGCGACTCTGATGGAGGTTGATGTAACCCCAGACAACCAGGAGCAGCATAAGGCAAAAGTGGCTAAGCTAGGTGATGAGATAACGCAAGCTAAGGAAGAATTGGCAGTAGAAAACGCTAGCATGACTGCAGAACGGGCCATTTTAAATGCCCAAGCACATCGGATTTAGGCAGATTCATACGGTGGATCAGAACGCGTCAAATGAAGTTTTGAGGAGGAAATATCGGAGTCATCTGCCCTTGGCTTATGAGTCAAGGAATCTCTTCAACACACCTGGAGCGGGGGCCAGTAACCCGCCGATGATAAACCAGACGGTTGAGGTGCGAGGGGGTGGAACGTCGGATCAGCCGCATGTGACAAGTTCTCCGCATATGAATAACACTCCGCCTCAGCATGTGGTGACGCCACCGGGTCATTACTCCACCCCTTTGGACAATATGATCGCTGGAGCCATGCAATTGGTGGCTCTGCCAGTCGAGGGCGAGACTCCAATGGCGGTTGAAATCCGAAGGGCCAGGGAGCTTCTTCAAACAGCTTGGTACAACAACAGGCTTATTCCTATAGCCATGACCGGATTCATTCAACCCCTCGTCCAAGCCGGAGCTACAGTAGGCACATGGACTCGCCAGCAGTCTCGAGTACTGAGCAGCATCGTAACCAACCTCATGGACATGACCCGGCATGCAATCCTGCTAATGCACAGGGTTTGGTGGACCAGGGCAGAGCGCACTGGGAGGCCGAGCTGGCGGCTCATCAGCACACGCCGGTTTACCCGACGGCCTCAATTGAGGCGGGTGTAACTTCTAGAGCTTTGTGTGTGCCTTTTTTAACAGCGGCTCTACGAAACGAGCGTCCGCCCAAGGACTTCAAAGGCCCTCCTAAGGTGCCTAATTACACAGCAGATCAGCCCCTTGAGGCTTGGGTGGAAAGTTATGAGATGGCTATGGAGATGCTGGATGTTAGTGAGGCTGCATACGCTAAGTACTTCACCATGATGCTCGAAGGGACGGCTGGTGCCTGGTTGAAGGGGCTGCCGGCCAACTCCACCAGATCATGCGCGGAGCTGAAGGCCCGGTTTATCCAGAATTTCAAAGATACGTGCAAGCAACCTATGTTGATCATAGATTTGGTTTCTTGTGTTCAAGCTGAGGGCGAGTCAATGACCAGCTGGGTGCGCCGGGTCTCGACTATCATACATTCTTTTGATAATATCAACGTCGGCTCAACGGTTTTAATGTTGGAGAAAAACTGTCGTTTCCTTCCACTCAAGCAGAAGCTTGGGCGGCTTAAGCGTGATTACAGCGATATGGGGGAGCTCATGGCGGCTCTTGTCAAGTATGCCGACTCTGATAGTACCAAGGACCACGACTCTGAAGATGAAAGATCGGGAAAGGGAAAGAAGAGCGGTGGTATGAGGGGACAGCAGTACAACCCGGCCAATCAGGGCGGCAACGGTAAGCGCAAAGCTGATGATTTTATGGCTAACACCGGTGCATGGAATTATAACCAGCGTCATAAGGGGAGGCCAGCTCAAGGGACAAAATTTGACCTTGAGGCAATAATACGTCCATTTTGCATCATGCTTTTATATCGATATTTATTGCATTATGGGCTGTTATTACACATTATGTCACAGTACTTAACCTATTCTCCTCTTATTTTACAAGGTTTACATGAAGAGGGGGAATGCCGGCAGTTGGGATTCTGGGCTGGAAAAGGAGCAAATATTAGAGACCTATTCTACACAGCTCCAAAAATCCTAAAACTTCACAGAAGTCATTTTTGGAATTAATAAAAATAATGAGCGGAGAAAGCTCCAGAGGGGGCCCACACCCTGGCCACGAGGGTGGGGGCGCGCCCTACCCCCTGGGCGCGCCCCCTGCCTCGTGGGCCCCCTGGTGGCCTTCCGATGACCATCTTCTTCTATATGAAGTCTTTTACCCTGGAAAAAATCATAAGCAAGCTCACGGGACGAAACTCCGCCGCCACGAGGCGGAACCTTGGCGGAACCAATCTAGGGCTCCGATAGAGCTGTTCTGCCGAGGAAACTTCCCTCTGGGGGGGGGGGAATCATCATCGTCATCATCACCAACGATCCTCTCATCGGGAGGCGGGTCAATCTCCATCAACTTCTTCACCAGCACCATCTCATCTCAAACCCTAGTTCATCTCTTGTATTCAATCTTTGTATCCAAACCTCAGATTGGTACCTATGGGTTGCTAGTGGTGTTGATTACTCCTTGTAGTTGATGCTAGTGGGTTTACTTAGTGGAAGATCATATGTTCAGATCCATTATGCATATTAATACCCCTCTGATTATGAACATGAATATGCTTTGTGAGTAGTTATGTTTGTTCCTGAGGACATGGGAGAAGTCTTGCTATAAGTAGTCATGTGAATTTGGTATTCGTTCGATATTTTGATGACATGTATGTTGTCATCCCTCTAGTGGTGTCATGTGAACGTCGACTACATGACACTTCACCATTGTTTGGTCCTAGAGGGAGGCATTGGGAAGTAATAAGTAGATGATGGGTTGCTAGAGTGACAGAAGCTTAAACCCTAGTTTATGCGTTGCTTCGTAAGGGGCTGATTTGGATCCATATGTTTCATGCTACGGTTAGGTTTACCTTAATACTTCTATTGTAGTTGCGGATGCTTGCAATGGGGGTTAATCATAAGTGGGATGCTTGTCCAAGTAAGGATAGTACCCAAGCACCGGTCCACCCACATATCAAATTATCAAAGTACTGAACACGAATCATATGAACGTGATGAAAACTAGCTTGACGATAATTCCCATGTGTCCTCGGGAGCGCTTTCCTTTATATAAGAGTTTGTCCAGGCTTGTCCTTTGCTAGAAAAAAGGATTGGGCCATCTTGCTACACCTTATTTACTTGCATCACTTGTTACTCGCTACAAATTACCTTATCACAAAACTATCTGTTACCGATAATTTCAGTGCTTGTAGAGAATATCTTACTGAAAATAGCTTATCATTTCCTTCTGCTCCTCGTTGGGTTCGACACTCTTACTTATCAAAAAGGCTACGATAGATCCCCTACACTTGTGAGTCATCAAGACTCTTTTCTGGCGCCGTTGCCGGGGAGTGAAGCGCCTTTGGTAGGTGGAATTTGGTAAGGAAAAATTTATATAGTGTGCTGAAATTTATTGTCACTTGTTACTATGGAACATAATCCTTTGAGGGGCTTGTTCGGGGTATCTTCACCCCGACCAGTAGAGCAAAGAGTTTCTCCTCAACCTACTGAACCTACTGAAAATGTTTACTTTGAAATTCCTTCGGGTATGATAGAGAAACTGCTAGCTAATCCTTTTGCAGGAGATGGAACATTGCATCCTGATTTACACTTAATCTATGTGGATGAAGTTTGTGGATTATTTAAGCTTGCAGGTATGCCCGAGGATGTTATCAAGAAGAAGGTCTTCCCTTTATGTTTGAAGGGAGAGGCATTGACATGGTATAGGCTATCTGATGATATGGGATCATGGGACTACAAGCGATTGAAATTGGAATTTCATCAGAAGTTTTATCCTATGCATCTTGTTCACCGTGATCGTAATTATATAAATAATTTTTGGCCTCGCGAAGGAGAAAGCATCGCTCAAGCTTGGGGGAGGCTTAATTCAATGTTATATTCATGCCCCAATCATGAGATCTCAAGAGAAATGATCATTCAAAAATTTATGCTTGGCTTTCTCTCAGTAATCGCTCCATGCTCGATACTTCTTGTACTAGATATTTTATGATGAAGACTATTGAATTCAAATGGGATTTATTGGAAATAATTAAACGAAACTCTGAAGATTGGGACCTCGACGAAGGTAAGGAGTCAGGTATAACACCTAAGTTTGATTGTGTTAATCTTTTATGGATACCGATGTTTTCCGCGAATTTAGCACTAAATATGGACTTGACTCTGAGATAGTAGCTTCTTTTTGTGAATCCTTTGCTACTCATGTTGATCTCCTTAAGGAGAAGTGGTTTAAATATAATCCTCCCACTGAAGTAAAAATGGTTGCACCTATTAAAATTGAAGAAAAGACTATCACTTATGATGATCCTGTTGTTCCTGCTGCTTATATTGAGAAACCACCATTCACTGTTAGAATAAAGAATCATGCTAAAGCTTCAACTATGGTCAACAAAAGTAACATTAAGACACATAAACCCCCTGAGCAAATTAAACTTGAACCTAGTATTGCTATGGTTAAAGATCTCTTGGCCGATAATATTGATGGGCATGTTGTTTACTTCTGCAATGAAGCTGCTAGAATTGCTAGACCTGATGCTAAAAATAAACATAGACCTGTTGTAGGCATTCCTGTTATTTCTGTTAAAATAGGAGATCATTGTTATCATGGCTTATGTGATATGGGTTCTAGTGCAAGTGCAATACCTCATTCCTTATATGAAGAAATTATGCATGATATTGCACCTGCTGAGATAGAAGATATCGATGTTATCATTAAACTTGCCAATAGAGATACTATTTCACCGTTTGGGATTGTTAGAGATGTTGAAGTCTTGTGTGGGAAAGTTAAATACCCTGCTGATTTTCTTGTTCTCGGTTCCCCACAAGATGACTTTTATCCCATTATATTTGGTAGACCCTTCTTGAATACTGTTAATGCTAAGATAGACTGCAATAAGGATATTGTTTCCGTTGGTTTAGGGGATATGTCTCATGAGTTTAATTTTGCTAAATTTTGTAGACAACCCCATGATAAAGATTTGCCTAGTAAAGATGCAATTATTGGTCTTGCTTCTATTACTGTGCCTCCTACTGATCCTTTAGAACAATATTTGCTAGACCATGAAAACGATATGTTCATGAGTGAAAGAAGGGAAATAGATGAAGTATTCTTTAAATAGGGACCTATTCTGAAACACAACTTGCCTGTTGAAATTCTAGCGGATCCTCCTCCACCCAAGGGTGATCCCGTGTTTGAGCTTAAACCATTGCCTGATACTCTTAAATATGCTTATCTTGATGAAAAGAAGATATATCCTGTTATTATTAGTGCTAACCTTTTAGAGCACGAAGAAGAGAGATTACTGAAAACTCTGAAGAAGCACCGTGCTGCTATTGGATATACTCTTGATGATCTTAAGGGCATTAGTCCCACTCTATGTCAACACAAAATAAATTTGGAGAAATATGCCAAACCATTTATTGATCACCAACGACGGCTAAATCCTAAGATGAAAGAAGTGGTAAGAAAGGAAATATTAAAGCTCCTTGAGGCAGGTATAATTTATCCTGTTGCTGATAGTCAGTGGGTAAGCCCTGTCCATTGTGCCCCTAAGAAGGGAGGTATCACTGTTGTTCCTAATGACAAAGATAATTTGATCCCACAAAGAATTATTACAGGTTATAGAATGGTAATTGATTTTCGCAAATTAAATAAAGATACTAAAAAAGATCATTACCCTTTGCCTTTCATTGATCAAATGCTAGAAAGATTATCCAAACATAAACATTTTTGCTTTCTAGATGGTTACTCTGGTTTCTCTCAAATACCTGTGTCAGCTGAGGATCAAGAAAAGACCACTTTTACTTGCCCTTTCGGTACATTTTCTTATAGAAGTATGCCTTTTGGTTTATGTAATGCACCTGCTACCTTTCAAAGATGCATGATGGCTATATTCTCTGACTTTTGTGAAAACATTTGTGAAGTTTTCATGGATGATTTCTCTGTTTATGGATCCTCTTTTGATGATTGCTTGAGCAACCTTGATTGAGTTTTGCAGAGATGTGAAGAAACTAACCTTGTCTTGAATTGGGAGAAGTGCCACTTTCTGGTTAATGAAGGTATTATCTTGGGGCATAAAATTTCTGAAAGAGGTATTGAAGTTGACAAAGCTAAAGTTGATGCTATTGAAAAGATGTCATGTCCCAAGGACATCAAAGGTATAAGAAGTTTCCTTGGTCATGCCAGTTTTCATAGGAGGTTCATTAAGGACTTCTAAAAAATTTCCCGGCCTCTGACTAACCTATTACAAAAAGATATTCCTTTTGTCTTTGATGATGATTGTGTAGAAGCATTTGAAATACTTAAGAAAGCCTTGATTTCTGCACCTATTGTTTAACCTCCTGATTGGAATTTACGATTTGGAATTATGTGTGATGCTAGTGATTATATTGTAGGGGTTGTTCTAGGACAAAGAGTTGATAAGAAATTAAATGTTATTCAATATGCTAGTAAAACTCTAGACAATGCCCAGAGAAATTATGCTACTACTGAAAAGGAATTCTTAGCAGTTGTATTTGCATGTGATAAGTTCAGACCTTATATTGTTGATTCTAAAGTAACTATTCACAGTGATCATGCTGCTATTAAATACCTTATGGAAAAGAAAGACGCTAAACCTAGACTTATTAGATGGGTTCTCCTATTACAAGAATTTGATTTGCATATTATTGATAGAAAGGGAGCTGAGAATCCCATTGCAGACAACTTGTCTAGGTTAGAGAATGTTCTTGATGACCCACTACCTATTAATGATAGCTTTCCTAATGAAAAATTAAATGTAATAAATGCTTCTCATACTGCTCCATGGTATGCCGATTATGCTAATTATATTATTGCTAAGTTTATACCACCTAGTTTCACATACCAGCAAAAGAAAAAGTTCTTCTATGATTTAAGACATTATTTCTGGGTTGACCCACATTTTTATAAAGAAGGAGTAGATGGTGTTATTAGACGTTGTGTACCTAAGCATGAACAGGAATAGATCCTACGGAAGTGTCACTCCAAGGCTTATGGAGGACACCACGCTGGAGATCGAACTGCACATAACGTACTGCAATCCGGTTTTTATTGGCCTACTCTCTTCAAGGATGCCCGTAAGTTTGTATTATCTTGTGATGAATGTCAAAGAATTGGTAATATTAGTAGACATCAAGAAATGCCTATGAATCATTCATTTGTTATTGAACCATTTGATGTTTGGGGCTTTGATTATATGGGACCTTTTCCTTCCTCTAATGGGTATACACATATTTTAGTTGTTGTTGATTACGTTACTAAGTGGGTAGAAGCTATCCCAACTAGTAGTGCCGACCATAACACCTCTATTAAGATGCTTAAAGAAGTTATTTTTCCGCGGTTTGGAGTCCCTAGATACCTATGATTGATGGTGGTTCACATTTTATTCATGGTGCCTTTCGTAAAATGCTTGCTAAGTATGATGTTAATCATAGAATTGCATCTCCATATCATCCACAGTCTAGTGGTCAAGTAGAACTTAGCAATAGAGAGCTCAAATTAATTTTGCAAAAGACTATTAATAGATCTAGAAAGAATTGGTCCAAGAAACTTGATGATGCATTATGGGCTTATAGAACTGCATATAAAACCCTATGGGTATGTCTCTGTATAAAATGGTTTATGGTAAAGCATGTCACTTACCTCTTGAATTAGAACATAAGGCATATTGGGCTATTAAAGAGCTCAACTATCACTTCAAACTTGCCGGTGAGAAGAGGCTTTTTGACATTAGCTCACTTGATGAATGGAGAACCCAGGCTTATGAAAATGCCAAGCTATCTAAAGAAAAAGTTAAAAGATGGCATGACAAAAGGATACAAAAACGTGAGTTCAATGTAGGTGATTATGTATTGTTATACAACTCTCGTTTAAGATTTTTTGCAGGCACACTTCTCTCTAAATGGGAAGGTCCTTACATTATTGAGGAGGTCTATCATTCCGGTGCCATAAAAATCAACAACTTCGAAGGCACAAATCTGAGGGTGGTGAATGGTCAAAGAATCAAACATTATATCTCAGGTAATCCTATAAATGTTGAAACTGATGTTATTGAAACCGTAACCCCAGAGGAATACATAAGGGACACTTTCCGGAATGTTTCAGACTCCGAAAAGGAATAGGTACATGGTACGGTAAGTAAACCGACTCCAAAACAGTTCTAATGGCAATTTTTCTCCGTTTTGGAATATTTAAGAAAATAGGAAAATAAGGAGCAGACTAGAAAGGACACGACGCTTCCACATGGATGGAGGGTGCGCCCTACCCCCCTGGGCGCACCCCCTGCCTCGTGGGCACCTCATGTGCTCTCCGGACTCCGTTTTCTTGCACGATACTTCTTTTGGTCGGTAAAAATTCATTATATAATCTCCCGAAGGTTTTGACCACCGTATCACGCAAAAATCTCCTATTCTTATTTCGAGCTGTTTTCTGCCGGGGTTGTCAAGGACAAGCATCATGTTGTCTCCCTCCTCCAACAATGAGGGCAATGATGCTTGGCTAATGAAGATAGAGCTGAAGAGAGAAGAGCCCAGAAAGATCAACAAGGATGATGGGATCAAGAAGGCCATGGGGGACCAAGTTCCGGCAGTAGTAGAGGAAGACATCCTTCAACCTCACCACAATCTCTTTACCCCAATGGAGATTGAGGCTTTCAAGATGATTGAGTTAGCTCGTATTCAAAACAAGTATCTCACAAGTGAAAATATTTTGTTGAAGGAGCATATCATCGCACTCAAGGGCATTGTCCGCAAATTGGAGGATCTCCTACGCTCGATGTGTGACTACCCATCATCACCAACACCTTCTTCACTAACAAATAAGAACTGATCATCGGGTATGGGTACTCCCTTGGCAACACCCAAGCTTGGGGGAGTGCCCCGGTATCGTATCACCATCACTTTTATCTTTACCATTTTTCTTAGTTCGATCATTTTGATAATATCTTGATCTAGTAGAATAAAGTTTTAGTATGATCTAGTTGTGTGTTTTGCTTTATGATCTTCCTATGTAATCGAGTTCGTGAGCTATATATAATAAAGATTAGTGTTGAGTCAAGGGCCTGATTATCTTGCCATGATCTTGAGGAAATAAAAAGAGAAAGAAATAAAAAGAAATAAAGAGATCATATGGATCTTAGGGAGAGTAATGAGCTCACATATAAAGAGTATGATGAATAAAAGTTGTTGAGAGTTGACAAACATAGTTTTGGTCATCGTTGCAATTAATAGGAAGTAATAAAGAAAGAGAGGTTCACATATAAATATACTATCTTGGACATCTTTTATAATTGTGAGCACTCATTAAAGTATGATATGCTAAAGAGTTGATGTTGGACAAGGAAGACAATGTAATGGGTTATGTTTTCTTACATCTAAGACAAATTATATTGTCATGGATCATCTAACATGTTGAGCTTGCCTTGCCCTCTCTTGCTAGACAATTTCTTTGCACCAAGTAGAGATACTACTTGTGCTTCCAAATATCCCTAAACCCAGTTTTGCCATGAGAGTCCACCATATCTACCTATGGATTGAGTTAGATCCATCAAGTAAGTTGTCATCGGTGCAAGCAATAAAAATTGCTCTCTAAATATGTATGACTTATTAATGTGGAGAAAATAAGCTTTATACGATCTTGTGATATGGAAGAAATAAAAGCGAGAGCCTGCATAATAAAGGTCCATATCACAAGTGGCAATATAAAGTGACGTTCTTTTGCATTAAGATTTCGTGCATCCAACCATAAAAGTGCATGAAAACCTCTGCTTCCCTCTACGAAGGGCCTATCTTTTATTCTTGTCTTATACTTCATGCAAAGAGTCATGGTGATATTCACCTTTCTTTTTTATATTTTATCCTTCAGCAAGCACAATGTGTTGGAAAGATCCTGATATATATAGTTAATTGTATGTGAGTTTTCATGAACTATATTGTTGATATTACCCTTGAGGTAAAACGCTGGGAGGCAAAACTATAAGCCCCTATCTTTCTCTGTGCCCGATTAAAACTACATAACCATAAATATCGCGTGAGTGTTAGCAATTATGAAAGACTAAATGAAAGTGGAGTGTGTGGACTTGCTGAAAAGCTCTTATATTGACTCTTTCCTAAGTTATGATAAATTGCAATTGCCTCAATGACTGAGATTAGAGTTTGTTGGTTCTCAATGAAGTTTATGATTCATACTTGAAACTGTGATTGAATTGTTACTCTAGCATAAGAGATCATATGACAATATATATATATATATGTGTTGTTGTTCTAAGAATGATCATGATGCCCTCATGTCCGTATTTTATTTTATCGACACCTCTATCTCCAAACATGTGGACATATTTTTCGATTTCGTCTTTCGCTTGAGGACAAGCGAGGTCTAAGCTTGGGGGAGTTGATACGTCCATTTTGCATCATGCTTTTATATCGATATTTATTGCATTATGGGATGTTATCACACATTATGTCACAGTACTTATGCCTATTCTCTCTTATTTTACAAGGTTTACATGAAGAGGGGGAATGCCGGCAGCTGGGATTCTGGGCTGGAAAAGGAGAAAATATTAGAGACCTATTCTGCACAGCTCCAAAAGTCCCGAAACTTCACAGAAGTCATTTTTGGAATTAATAAAAAATACTGAGTGGAGAAAGTTCCAGAGGGGGCCCACACCCTGGCCACGAGGGTGGGGGCGCGCCCTACCCCCCTGGGCGCGCCCCCTGCCTCGTGGGCCCCCTGGTGGCCTTCCGATGACCATCTTCTGCTATATGAAGTCTTTTACCCTGGAAAAAATCGTAAGCAAGCTCACGGGACGAAACTCCGCAGCCACGAGGCGGAACCTTGGCGGAACCAACCTTGGTGGAACCAACCTTGGTGGAAGCTTGATGATAATTCCCATGTGTCCTCGGGAGCGCGCATAATTATCGTCAAGCTAGTTTTCATCCCGTTCGTATGATTCGCGTTCGGTACTTTGATAATTTGATATGTGGGTGGACCGGTGCTTGGGTACTTTCCTTACTTGGACAAGCATCCCACTTATGATTAACCCCCATTGCAAGCATCTGCAACTACAAGAAGTATTAAGGTAAACCTAACCATAGCATGAAACATATGGATCCAAATAAGCGCCTTACGAAGCAATGCATAAACTAGGGTTTAAGTTTCTGTCACTCTAGCAACCCATCATCTACTTATTACATCCCAATGCCTCCCTCTAGGCCCAAACAATGATGAATTGTCATGTAGTCGATGTTCACATGACACCACTAGAGGGATGACAACATACATCTCATCAAAATATCGAACGAACACCAAATTCACATGACTACTTATAGCAAGACTTCTCCCATGTCCTCAGGAACAAACGTAACTACTCACAAAGCATATTCACGTTCATAATCAAAGGGGTATTAATATGCATAATGGATCTGAACATATGATCTTCCACCAAGTAAACCAACTAGCATCAACTACAAGGAGTAATCAACACTACTAGCAACCCACAGGTACCAATATGAGGTTTGGATACAAAGATTGGATACAAGAGATGAACTAGGGTTTGAGATGAGATGGTGCTGGTGAAGATGTTGATGGAGATTGACCCCCTCCCGATGAGAGGATCGTTGGTGATGACGATGGTGATGATTTCCCCCTCCCGGAGGGAAGTTTCCCCGGCAGAACAGCTCTGCCAGAGCCGGAGCCCTAGATTGGTTCTGCCAAGGTTCCGCCTCGTGGCGGCGGAGTTTCGTCCCGTGAGCTTGCTTATGATTTTTTCCAGTGTAAAAGACTTCATATAGCAGAAGATGGTCATCGGAAGGCCACCAGGGGGCCCACGAGGTAGGGGGCGCGCCCAGGGGGGTAGGGCGCACCCCCACCCTCGTGGCCAGGGTGTGGGCCCCCTCTGGAACTTTCTCCACTCAGTATTTTTTATTAATTCCAAAAATGACTTCCGTGAAGTTTCTGGACTTTTAGAGCTGTGCAGAATAGGTCTATAATATTTGCTCCTTTTCCAGCCCAGAATCCCAGCTGTCGGCATTCTCCCTCTTCATGTAAACCTTGTAAAATAAGAGAGAATAGGCATAAGTATTGTGACATAATGTGTAATAACAGCCCATAATGCAATAGATATCGATATAAAAACATGATGCAAAATGGACGTATCAACTCCCCCAAGCGTAGACCTCGCTTGTCCTCATGCGAAAGCCAAAATCGAAAAATATGTCCACATGTTTAGAGATAGAGGTGTCGATAAAAATAAAATACGGACATGAAGGCATCATGATCATTTTTAGAACAACAACATACATACATACATATATATATATATATATATTTATGTGTGTGGGACAGCACTATTCTAATCCCAGGATTAGAATAGTTATTTGGATCACAGCAACCCCTATATAGAGCCCGAAGACAGGTTCCCAAACTTCCCTGGACTGTCGGCCCAGCCCGATAGAATCCCACCTGGACCCCGATCCCGACAGAATCCCACCTGGACCCCGATCTCGATCGAACCGCCCCTCCCCAACCCCCCTCCTCGCCGCTCCTCCCCTCGATCTCCGCCGTGATTCGCCGCCAAAAATCCGCCGGATCTAGCACCTCCCTTCCTTCTCCAGATCCTGGTCGACTCGATCAAGCTCGGCCCCCTCCGACTCCACCTCCTGCCCGACCGTCGGCGCGGGCGAGCGAGCGACGGCGGACGCCGGCGCGAGGGAGCCCGCATCACCTGGAGCCGGCGGAGCCACCGGATTTCTACGACGAACGGCCGCCATGGACTTTCGGAAGCCTCATCCTCGGTCCATCGTCACCGCCAGATGGCTTGGCAGTGCTCGTGACAGCCAAGGTGCAACCTACAGCGAACAGCGCACCCAAGGAAGCATCTCGGCGGTGGAGGCCGCATCGGCGGCGCCTTCAAATCTAAGAACGGTATATGAATTTCCTCCCCGATCTTTCCTTCTTCCTCAATCTTTCCTTCTCTGACCTTCTTGCTTCATGCATATGAACTTCACGCCCCCTGCAAGACATGGATTGCCATGCGGTTCCTCTTCTACCTCCACGACGAATTTTTCTCAAGGTGGCCTATCAACTTCTGGAAAAAGGTTGGCCGAACTTCTAGCCAGGGTATGGTTGAACTTCTTCCTTCCTTTGGTTTGTTATTTGCTTACAACTATGTGAAGTTCAGGTGGTGTGTGAGCATCAATCTAGGCTACAAAAGCTTTTTTAAAACGGCCTGCTTACAGGCATGTGAAGTTCAGGTAGTATGTGAGCCTCAGTCTAGGCTACAAACACTATAAAATCTGCCTGCATTCACATTCACATGTGGAAAAGCCATGTGAAGTTCAACTAGCAAGTGTGCTAGAGTTCAGGTTGGTATGTGTCTGGTTCTGTGCAAAAAAAATAAAAGGAAAATAGAACATGCATGTGATATGACATGAAGGTCAGGTTGGTATGCACTAGCAGTCCAACCATTCAAAAACTCATGAAGGTTCAGGTTTTTTAACTATAGACAGTATTTCCCCTTTGCAAAACAAGAAGTTCAGGGTGTGGAGAGTGCTCAGTTCAGGTACATATAAGTAATCAAATATTGTAGAATTAAAAAACATGATGTGAAGTTCATTCTGTGAAGGGTGCTCAGTTCAGGTACAAAGGCATTGGCAGATGCTCAGCTCAGTGCATAGTGTGATGGCTCTCACCACTTGTATATGAGTAGTTCAGGCTATGAATAACGCTAAGTTCAGTTACAAAGGTATATGCAGATATAACTTGTGTGCTAATAGACATTTTTTCTTTTATGTCAGCAAGACGAGAGACGCATGAAGAAGCTTAGAAGTTCCCAGCAGCAAGTACACAATCCAAAGCATGTACGCGTTGCACCACCCCCTCAATGGGTCACACCTCAAACGCACCAACAGCATTACCAACCTGCTCCAGACCAAAAATGGATGACACCCGAAACACACGGATACTTCCAAGATGCTGGGTCACAGCCCTATCCACACAGGTTTGCGCCTCCACCTAATTGGGTGACGCCGGAAATCCCCCGCGAATTCTTTGTATCCACTAGCAGACTCCCAAGCACGCCGATGGAGGAGGGGGTTAGCTCAAGTCTTGCGTGTAACTCTGGAGGTTATCCTGGTGTGCCTCATCAATGCCAAAGTGAAGCAACTAAACCGGATCCCAGGACAAATCCAACAGCAACACACACACACACACGGAGGAGAGTGATCTGCACACTACCACCGTTTGATCCTGCTGCTGCTACAAGTCAGAATTCTACGGGGCATAAGGTAGATGGATCGCAATACCTCCACAACCACCTCAAGCAAAAAGGACGCAAACAAGAGAGAGGCCATCTTCAGCCCTCCTTCCTCCTCGTGATCCACTGCTGCGTCCTGCTATGATTACTCCGCCATGCCCCATCCCAGAGGGACAGCAGTCGACACCGGCGGAGTTGCGATCATACACGCGCATAAGTGAAACAAAAAATATTTATATACGCATCTTGTATTATCTGCACATTTTCTGCTCCCTCCAGGATAACAAGTTCATAAACTACATTTTAAGGTGCTGTTTGGATTATTATTTTTTCTTTTTCTGCAGACGCCAGATCTACCGGATTATCTAATACCAAGACTAAAGATGCGATTCAAATATGTAGATAAAGCAAGGGAATTTTATAACAGATACGCCAGACACACTGGTTTTGGAATCAGGAAGACGGGTGGAAATGACAACCACAAGTATTTTGTTTGCGCCTTCCAAGGGATACACACATCTTCTGTTTCAGAGGCCAACAGAAAGCGAAACAAAACATCGCAGAGGACAGGCTACAATGCAAGAATGAGGGTGAAGGTGCAGGAGGATGGCACATGCGTGGCAGTGGACATTGAGTACAATCATAATCACGAGCTCATGCAAACTGATGACATGCTGGTATTTTTGCACTCACACAAGAATTATGACCCCACCATTTTGGAGTACGTAAAGCTCCTGTAGTACCATGATGTCAAGCACACAACAATCATGTCCATGCTATCTGAAAATGAAGATGGAAGCTACTTCCTAAGCATGACCGGACGAGACCTGCTAAACCAGTAAGTATTCAAACACCCACATACTGCAATGTGAAATAGCATCCTAGCTCACAACCCTTTGCTAGCAAAAAATAAACAAATGCATGTGATTTGCAGGAAAGCCATGAATGCAAGGAAAGATGATTTGGATGATGTATTGAAACTTGTTTCATTCTTCAAAGACATGAAGGCAATAAATGATGAGTTTTTCTATGACATCCAAGTGGACAAGGACAAGTCAATTAAAAACATTTTCTGGTCCAATGCAAGCTGCCGAGGAGCCTATCAAGACTTCGGTGATTGCGTAACATTCGACATGACTTACAAGACCAACAGATTTCATATGCCCATGGGAGTGTTTGTTGGAACAAACCATCACTTGCAGTCAACGATATTTGCTGTTGCCCTGATAAGAGACGAAGATGCAAAGTCATTCAAGTGGCTGTTCGATCCATTTCTACGGTGCATGAACAACAAGCACCCAACTTGCATTCTAACAGGTGAGTTCAAAAAAAAACTCCTCAAGTTTCATCATCTTTTCAGTCTATCAGTCTGTGTTGGTTGGGTACATTGGTTTTGTCTGAAAATAATGTAAAGAATGCAGTTCAACCACTGTAAGCACAGAAGTCCAACTAGCAGTACAAGAAAGCAAAATTATCTGTCACATGTTTAGAAAAAAATTAGTTATGAATGTGAAGTTCAAATACATGAATCATAAAAGTTCAAGGACAAATCTGTAAGATAAATATATGTAGCATGTTCAGAAAAATATAGTTATTTATGTGAAGTTCAAGCACTGCCACCACAGAAGTTCAACAACAATGCTTTAAGAAAAATTTAGATTGCGACACTACTAGTTTGTCCTACTACTAACTGTGAAGTTCAAGCACTGATACCAAAGAAGTTCAGCAACGCTGCTGTAAAGAAAAAATACATGTGACATTCTTAGATACCATACTGCCAAGATGTGTACTTCCAGTACTTGTACAACATAAGTTCACCATCAGTACAAAAAAAAGAATCAAGTTTCATTTTTTTAATTCATGCAGACCAATGCCCATCGATGGCGAAAGCTATACCACAATCATTTCCAAACACCATCCACAAGCTATGCCGTTGGCACATCATGAAGAAGTACAGGGAATACCTCGCGTTGCTGTACAAAAAGTATAAAACATTCAAAGAAGAGTTCACAGCTATATTAAACTGGTCGCTGATGCCAACGGAGTTTGAAGATGCCTGGGCTAAACTCGTGCACAACTACAACCTGGAGAACGACCAGATGATGATGTAGCTCTGGAGTGATAGGAATATGTGGATTTCAGCATATTACAAGAACATTTTCTGTGCTAGAATGACTTCCACACAATGAAGCAAGAGCATGAACCACGTGCTAAAGAAAGGGTTTGTCAAGGGGACCCAGAACCTACACAAGTTTGCTAGGCGGGTCAATGCTTGCATACAAACTCGGATGCAGAAGGAGAACGAGCAAACAATGACCAGCATGGTATGATGACAAGTACAAAACACCCCCATCATGTTCTGTTTTACCTTCAACATGTGCACTTTGAATTTAAAGAAATGAAACCCATGACTCTGCTTCGACTAATATCTCACTTTTTGACATGTGCATACCAATCCTGTGACAAAAACAACTTACGGCTACGAGGAAGACATGTATATCAAGTACACGAGAGATGTGTACACTGAGATGAGGAATAGGATGAGAAAGGCTACGCTATTTCGCGCAAAGCGTACAGCAGAGCCCACTAAGTACCTTGTGTACTACCATAACAAGCCTGGACAAGATGATGAAGAAAGATTTTCCTGGTCAAAGCATGAATTCTAGGTTGTAGCTGACCCAGAGAAGGAAATATATGAGTGTGAATGCAAGCTCTGGACACACACAGGTGAGCGAAAAAACAAGATCATTAAATAGCTAGACTAGTAGTATCATATCAAAATTTATGAAACTCATTGCTGGCTCACAAACTATGTATTCTGCATTCATCACAAAAATGCAGGCCTGTTCTGCCTTCACATCATGAACATACTGGACTACATCAAGCCTGACAAATTTCCAAACAAGTATATCCTCAAACGGTACACAAAGACTGCAAGATCACAACCAACCTTTGATACAAGGGACTACAACACAACCGCATCGGATGGTAGCTCAAGGCTATCGAAGCAAGACATCTTGCTGCAGCTGAATTTGATGGTTAACAAGAAAGCGATGAGATGTGACCAACAATATGACAGAGCCTACTATGTTCTCAAGAGGCTTGTGGAAGATCTTGATGCAATACATTCAGCAAATCAAGCGGATGCTGATGAAAGGATGGCTGAAGAGGACGCTAAAATTGAAGATGACCTTCATTATTATGCAGCTGAAATGCTCAACGCCGCCGCTGAAGCCAACCAATGCAAGCAGGGTGATGGCCAATCAATGGAGTAGCGACAGCAAGAGACGATGAAATTGCCGTTGTATTCTGAAAGAAAGGGTAGGAAGAAAATTACTGCAGCAAAGAAGAGCTCAAATGAAGGCACCACCTGCAGGAAGAGTCATCGTGCACGATGAGAACGGAGTGCCACTTGGACACAGGAAATGCAGTGTGTGCAACTAGGTTGCGGGACACAACAAGCTGACCTGTCCAACACTATTGGAAAGAAACAATGCTGAGGAGATCAAGCAAACCAAATCTCAAAAATAGCAGCCCAAAGTTATGGAACAAAAGAAGGGACCACACCCAAAGAAAGCAAGCAGCAGACTTTCTAGCATATGCAAGGAGTATGAACCACATAATGCAAGAACATGCCCGAAGCGCGTAAATGCTGAAAAGACAAGCAAAAAGCCAGAGAAGAAATAGAAAGCAAGACCTAGAGCCAACAACAAGAAAGTGGCGGAAGATGAAGAGGAAGACGAAGATGAAGACACCGTCGAAGAAGAGGAAGACGAAGAGGAAGAGGAAGTGGAATGCGACGATGAAGAGGAAGACGACGATGAAGAGGAAGAGGATGATGAAGAGGAAGAGGTACATGTCAAACAAAAACCTCTACCACCAAAGCCTAGGAGGAGTGCAAGGCTCATGAACAGTTAGAATAGGTCAATTAACACAATGCAAACCTGTGTCATGTCAATGTGCAGAACATTATGTCATCCCCTGGTAACATACACTGTGAAGTTCAAGTAATATTACTGCAGAAGTCCTCGTATGTTATGGCAGGAAGTGATGTGCTAGTGTTGTATTGCATGAAAGAGCAAGCAGTAATAAATTGAAAAACATACACTGTGAAGTTCAAGTAATATTACTGCAGAAGTCCTGGTATGTTATGGCAGGAAGTGATGTGCTGGTGTTGTATTGCATGAAAGAGCAACCAGCAAAATAATCATACAGTTTTGAAGTTCATGTCAGCTTACAGAAGAAGTTCTGGAATGTAAAATCGATGTAGGAAAAGAATATGCTTAAAAAATAAAGTTTCGCCGCATAAACTAAGGTTAGCAAGCCTAAGACAACGCGTTCAAATGTGAAGTTCTGCTTGGATACGTGCAGAAGTTCATGTACAATGCAACAAAGATAAAGAAACGTCAACAATATTTCTGCACAGATTTACATATGAAATATGTTCGCACTTGAAAAAACACAAAAAAAACAAATATAGATTCTACGCAAAAACATACATATTGGTTGGGTTGAACATTGCCAATACATTACAGAACACAAAATATCCTCTCCATCTGAAACCAGCAGCCCAGCCACATCTCAAAGCAGAAGTTCAAGTCTACGATCATATGTTGGGAGCCCAAAAATAAACAACACAAAAAATCAAGCAGTTCAACCAAAACCGAGGCAGAAGTTCAGGTACATCTGTTGGGGCAAAAACATTCAACACATGGATACTGAAAAATGACGCAGTACATTGAAATTCACAAAGCCAAATCATTTTTCACACCAAATGCATTTGTCCACAATATCATAAGTAATAGTGCTGCACCTATAGATACACAAATCACTAAAAACATTTTTACAACCAAATCTTTACGGAATTGTTCCAATCATTATCAAACCTAAAAATATGTACGAAATCAAATCTACAATAAAACTAATGCTTCGAATTCACGGGCCAAAGGACTGGATCTCTTTAGGGAGCTCTGAACGCACGACTTCATTCTTCTCGCTAAAAATCAGAGTGTGCATGAACTCAGCCTTCCAGTCATCTGCAGCAGCCTGCAAACAAAGAAAGGTGAAAACGATGGTTTAGTAACGGATATCTAAAACCACAGCAGGAGCATCTCAGCAAAAACACACAAGAATAATCAAAGGATGATGACACAAGGACAAAGACAGAACATACTTCCACATCACCAAAATCTTCAACAATCTCATCGCCATCATACGAAGAGCAGAACTTCATGGCAAAGAAACCAAAATCATTACTCTTCTACTTCGGAACATCGATGAAAGTCGGCCTCTTTGCAATAGTCACCTAGTTAGGCTGCTTGCTCGCCTTGTATGCAGCCTTGCCGTACACCTCCTCGAGCAACCCAACAAATATCTTCATCTGCGGGAAATAACAAAATTAGATGAAGTCAAAATCATGTTAACCTAAATAGTTAAGTTTAGGTACATAAAAAGCGACACTTGCATATGATCCACCTAAACAAAATAGCAGAAGTTCAACTTCTAAATGACAGTCAGTTCAAGCAGTATTACCAAAATAGAGACAGCAACATATTTTGTCAACACAAGGCGTAATAAACTTCATGTCAAACAAGAGAATGTGAAAGGAGGTTCAGGCTAAGAAACACTCACGATATTTTGGCAGTCCCCGTGGAAACTCGATCGCGACGTTTCCATATTATCGTAAGAAAGTGAATCAAGGATGTCAATTCTCCCACGATATCTATTCACCACGTACACACTGTAGTGCGCCATTGTGCCAATTGGCTTCAATAGAATCAAGAAAACCTGCAAAGAATGAAAGGACCGGTGAACACAAACTATAAAGCATATGTACTCAAGAACCGGCATGAACAAAAACTTCTTGACAAACTCCGCAAAAGGATGCACATGAAATTAAAAAAAGCAAGAGTTATGAAAAACTAACCAGCTTTGCGTTAAGAAGGTCTTCTTCCTTGCGAACAATCATTGGGAGGAGACCAGCAGATTTTTCTGCATCAAACTTTGGAACTGTTGCAGCGTAGAAATCATACTCCAGGCAGTACTGAGCATTCACCAAAACACAATTAAAACACCTCCCAAATGCCACTACAACAAAACTAAGGCAAAAAAAGGAGATAGGGGTGCAAAGAACTAGAACCTGTATGAAGTAGGGACTAAGTACAACCTTGTCAGCATTAGTGAATATCTCAGAGGTCTCCGGCTTATCCTTCCACAAATTTATGAGATAATCCATTATGTCTCCTTCCATCTGCTGCCCTTCACCGAAAAGCGTATAAAGGACACGTCCTGTGAGGTCAATCACATTCCCAGGGATGGTAAACATGCAGAGCTTGTCCCGCAGAATACAAAAGGAAGGTAAAAAATATTAGAAGTTCAGATACAACAACAAACAGAAGTCCAGACACAGTAACTCAAAAGGCAAGAGGAGACATAAAACAGAAGTTCTGATACTACAACAACGACAGTTTAGACAATACAACAACAGAAGTTCAGACACTGCAACTCCAAGGCAAGGGAGCGACAGATGAGGGTAACTCACTCAGAATACTTCTCTAGACCGTCTTTACTCAGCACATACTGTTTCAACTTCCGGGCCTCGGATAGATGAGGGTAACTGTATTTTTTCAAGGGAGCGACAGGAGAACGCCACTTCAAAGGCAATCTTGATGCTCTCTTGGAGGAAGTTATTTCCCAGACTCAACTGCCGGTTTCCTCCTGGTAATCACAGCATTCTTCCCACCTCTACCAGCAAAAGTACCAGCAGCACATTTAACATTCTTCGGGTAAGCAATCTTCTCAAAATCATCATCGGACGAAATCACTTCTGCTTCGGCTGCTTCGACTACATCAGCCTTCATGTAGCAAGGGGTTTTTGGAGTACCACGAATACCACCAGCTTGCTTCCCCAACTTGGAAGGAATGAGGGTCCGAGGTCTATCATCTTCTATCGGAGCTGTACTTATCGGTTCCTCCCTATGCTGGTATTCCTGTGACCCGAGGAATGAGTAGTGGTAATCGGTCAACTCCAACGGATCCACTGTCAAAGAAAAAAGGAAGAGAAAACATCACCATTAAAATACAACTGAAGTTCAGGAACATCACAATGTGCAGTCCAACTAATAAAGATGACATGGTTACTACTCAAGCTGACCTAAAAAAATTAGTTGCGGTAAAATACTAAATGAAGTTCAGGCACAACCAGAGGCACAGTTCAAGATAAACCGATGAACTGGAAATCATCATCTCTGAAGTTCAATTAGAAAAGAAAATGCTCATGTCCATTTAAGCAATGGAAGGACAGAAATTACTAAAACAAAACACACAAGAAAAATTAAAAAAGATAGAAATGAAGTTCATGTACAAAGAAAATGCTCCTCTCCTTTCGAAACCAGCAGCCCAACCAGACCTCAAGCAGAAGTCCAAGTTCAGAGAAAAATATGAAGTTCAGGTAGAATAAAAGATGCAGTGCAGGTAAGCAGTACAAGTTCCAAAAATACTTACATGTGTAGTAGCCAAACAGAGCTTGGAAGTCTGTCTCAAACAGGTTAGAAGAAGCGATTGAGTACAACCACGTCTTCCTGATATCCCCGATATTCTCATGGGAATAATTTGCAAGAACCCCGTCATGATACGAATTAACATTCGTAAGCATGAAGAATCCGCAGTCGATACTACCATCAAACGAAGTAAAAGAAATAGTGTTAGGACAGAAAAAGAAAGCCAACAAATTAAACATGTCGCAGCTTAAGTACAACTACAGTTAAACAGATGTGATAAAGAGAAAAAGTCGAACTCATACTTGTTTTGCTGCTGGGGGACATCAATCCAATCCAGAGGGAATTTGTAGATGCTAAGAGGACTGAAGGGTGTCTCCCTGTCGTTGCTGGCATTCTTCCAAAGCCTCTTGATGTTGTCGGTCATCCCTCGAAATAGGCGTACCGCACATTCATCTTTTGGTCCATAGTAGGAATCGAGAAGCTGGAACCTTGAATTCTTCAGGTCAAGGAATACCGACACCCAATGACCGACACCACCCATTGAAGCAGGAAGCTCAGGCGGGTCAAAAGTAGGGAAAACAACCTGAAGCATCATAAACACACGAATCATTAAAAAAATGAGAATTAATATCAGAACGGTACAAAAGAAAAATAAAACAAATATTAACATAGTCGATCGCACTGCAAAACTAATACAGAGGAAAAGAACAAGATATTGCATACCGAATCATGTGCATCCATGCTATCTGGACCACTCGCCATGAAGTACTTCCTCACACGGGAATCAAATTGACCTCTGAAAATCTTGTCCTAAAATAATGCAGACAACACCAACATATGAAAAAATACAAAAATGAGACGAACAAGTTTTAACTAAAATGGTAAGGAACAAAACAGAAAAGAAATCACTGTATGGTTGACTTACACAAACCCAATACGGCAGGATGAGTTTATCCGATCCCTGGTACTTCGCACGTAGATAGTAGAGTGCACACTCAGCCACATTAGATGTAAGCATTCCGCGAGGACCAAAAGATATTGCGACTTCTTGAACAGAAGCTTCACACTCCTTGTTTCGGAACATAATCATTTCTCTAAAACAAGCGAATAGAAAGTAAAACAAGTTCAGCAGCAGGAACTCAGGAAGTTCATAACACATGTTAGCACAGAAGTTCAGCTATATCACAACAGGCAGTACAGTGCGAAAGAGGCCAGAAGTTCAGCACCAGAGAAGCAAAAAAACAAGAAGTTCAGGTACATAGAGTTGGGAAGTTCAGGTAAGAAACCATAGGCAGTTCACAGGGGGTATATGGATGATGTAAATATTGAGCAGCTGCACTCACCTCTTGGAACGATCATTGCTAAGCCTAGTTACACTGTAATAAAATTCATCAACCTTCTTTCGGACGACAGCAAGGTCGCTATCTGCTCACCTAAAAGAAAATAGCAATTAACAGCAACACTCAAAGCACATAGATTCATGACAGTTTCAATTAAGACCAACATTCAAGCACAAACATTCAAAACATAAGCACATCTCAGCTGCTACATCAGAAAAGATAAAACCACAGCATCATAGACATCACAACCCATGCATTACAAACCTCCACCCACATAGAAAACAGGTTCACTTAACATTCTTTACAACCCACACGACAAACAACAAAACCAGAAGTTCAACTTAGACCACACAGGCAGTTCACAAGGGATATCATGGACTAAACCAAACAACAAAGAGGGAAGGGGATGGGGAAAGAAGAGAGAAGCATGCTCCTCTCTTCATGGATCCTTGCCTAGACCAGTGGCAGCACTGGAATGATCAACCTCCTCTCAATAACTATTGCTTTCGGTATCTTCATCATCGTCTCCAGTAGACGTTGCAGCGTCGTCGGGAAGGACACCAGCAGCAGCTGGAGCAACTGGAGAATCTGAAACAAGAAAAACATTTGGTTGTGCATGTACAACATCAACATCAACTGATGGCTCTGCTGCAGGAGACTTCTCCGGGCTTGCGGCAGCACTACCACCAGTTTGTACAGCAGACTCAACATGATCTTTCTCCAAAATGATGTCTCCATTTGTCTTGCCCTGGTTAGCATCAGAAACCTCAGCGCCAATGGACGAAAAAGGTTCAGTCAGGACCACCCCGTCGGAGCAGCCGGTGCCTGAGACGGACATGTCTGCAACCTTCTCTAGAGCAACACTAACATCATCATTCTGCTGCTGCAAAAAAGAAACAAAAAGTCATTACAAAGGGCTGACTGAACCTCATGCACAGGGGCAGCAGGTCCATCTCAGGGGCAAACAAGACAAATGGACAAGAAAAATGGTACCTTATTTTCACTACCATGAACCTCATCAACTATTACGCCACTAGCGGGAGCAGGTTCATGTACAGGGGCAGCCTCATGCACAGGAGCAGCTTCATGCGCAGGTAAAACATCCTCCTCAACCCTAGCATCATCATCAACAACCTACAAAAAGAAATCATGTAGAAAACAAAATACCTAATCAGCAGAAGTTCAGATTGCATAATCAGTGAAGGCCAGCTATCACAACTGACATATAATGGAAGTCCAAATACAGTAAACATAGCAGGTCAGATATCAAACTACTCTAAGATACAAAAGGGAACAAAAAAGGGCCAGTCATGGAAGTTCAGGTGCTGTAGCAGTTGAAGTTCAGGTTCTATAAACAGAGAAGGTCACATAGGAACACTTGTGCTAAAAAACAGTTTACGACACATGAAATCAATAACGGGCGCCTATGACTACAAATAGTATTAACTAAAAGCTAACATTGAACATTATTGCAAAGAAATATCAAAAGCCAACATAAACAAACCTCTTTGGTACGCTCCACGTGGCCTCCTTCACGACCCGAACGAACAGAATCCTGCCTCTGAATCTGTCTCACAACAACACTTGCCTCATCTTCAAAAGGCTTACAACGAGCATCCTCCATTTCCTTGAACAGCCCAACGCTAGTCCGGAGGTGGGAAGTGCTCTGACGAAGCTCTTCAAGAAATTTAGCTTCAATAGATAAGACCCCCTTCGAAGACTCGGCATCAAATCCGTGTTCGGGAGGAAGAATCCCATCAATGCGACTAAGACGCTCAACAGTTGAAGGAACACGAGCCAACTCCCCACAAACAGTTTCAAGAAGACTGTCAATCCTAACCAGAGAAACATTGGCAGCTTCAAACAAATTCTCGGAAGAAACGCCACCTGCAGCACTCACACGAGCAGAAGAACCTCCTGGATCTACAGGGGGGCACCGGTATTAACATCCCGGGAGAATTCAAATCTTGGGGAAGTTCCACTCCCTAGGCCGGCAGAATGAGGCATAGTTAGAACAGGATGTTCAATAACCCTAAAGAACACAACCTCATCCTGTGTCTTCCACTGCATACAAAAACAAAAGTCAACGCGTCGAACATGGGAACAAAAAATATACAAGACAATACCAGAAGTTCAAGTTAAACTACACAGGAAAGAATAATGCATAGAAACACTCACAAGCAATCTCCCAAACACCCAGTTGGCTGGGTCATCATCACCCTTCGTGACCAAGTCAGCCGCAGCAAGCTCAAGAAGCTTGGCCTGATCCATGAAATTGATGCGAGGGGTCCTGAAGTCAATATTAGGCGTCTTGCCAATGATAAGGCAGTCCAGATACATAAGCAGCGGCGCGATGGCACAGCCTATGACAGCTTTTCCTCTGCTAGTACCTTGCTGATACCTAACAACAGCACTCCGAATATCGTCAACAACCGACTGGCAGTAGTCCATGTCTGCCATGTCCTCAAACACAAGGTTCTCGGCCATTGCTGCCTCCCTGGACACTCATGTAGATGTTCCAAGGATAACCACCTTCATGAAAACAATAAGGTAAAACACCTGCAGAGCAAGATCGTCATTCGTCTCATCCTTCACAAGTTCAGCGAGGATATTCCGCAAATCCTTTGTCTTGATGTCGTCACTCCTAGCATACCCAAGCTTGCCCTTCAACCTCATAACAGCATCATCGAAACCATCATTCGAGGGCCTAGGGGGGTACGATTACCTTGAGGGAACCCAAAGAGAGGGTGAATAGCATCACTTGTAATACGTATAACCTTGTTCGCCTCACCCATGTCCAAAATCATGGTTGAAGGGTCAATCCTCGTGTAGATGTTGCCCATCAAAGGACGAGAAATGTTGGAATCAACCTTCAAGTCAAACACACAACCAAAACCAACATTGATAACCCTCGTCTTGTGCCTAAGTTGTAGCATTTCCGCACACGTCTTGACCTCTTTCAGTGAGCAGCGAACCGTCTTGTTAAAACATTTCACCTCACCTCCTCCTTGGCCACCTTCTTCGGGTGCTTTGCCTCCTCTCTTCCTCCTCTCAGGCCACTGCACAAGCTGATACTGAAAAAATACATTGACAAGGAAATAAGGCAGAACAATGATACACACAAGCTTCACCAAAATTCCACTAATGCCTACATACGCACCACATCTCAGAAGTCCAACTATGTCTACATAGGCAGTACAACCATGTATGACCAGAAGTTAACATGCTTTCAAAAATGTTGGAAATTTACAAAAGCAGAAGTTCAACCATGTATACCAAGGCAGTAATCAAACATGTATCTCAGAAGTCCAAGTATGTCTACATAGGCAGTACAACCATGTATGAACACTAGTTAACATGCTTTCAAAAATGTTGGAAATTTAAAAAGCAGAAGTTCAACCATATACACTAAGGCAGTAATCAAACATGTATACAAACAAGTTGAGCTAATTTCTTCATGTATATACCCAGAAGTCCAACTATGTACACAAAGGCAGTAATACCATAAAAGCAAAGCATGTCGGCTAATTTATTCGTCTATATTGAGATGGAGCAGAAGGTCAGCTATGTACGCCAAGGCAGTGCTAAAAACAATAAAACTACAGCAACAGGAACAAATGCTCTAAAAACAGTAAACATGAGACATTCATACCTGATTAGCGGCAGCATAATCATCGACGTCGTCCTCATCATCAGCATTGAAATCAGCATCATCCTTGTCCTCTGGATTAACACGAGAACGCTTCTTCACACCCTTGTTGACCTTTGCAGGTGGAACCTTTCGCTTCATGCCGCATTCTTACCCTTACCAGATGCACCAGCACCAAGCGGAGAAGGTGTAGGCGCGGCAGTGGCAAGCACACGAGGACTAGGGCGTGGCGTACCACCAAGGCCTAACCCTTCATCTTCAACAACTTCTACATGCCTTGAAACACGCGGGCTCCTTCGAGGAGTAACTTCACCAACTACTAGCTTCCTCAGAGCAGTCTTCTTGATTTTCTTCTTAACAGGGACAACCTTGCCATCACTACCACACGACACGTCTTCCTCAATAGTGAGCTCAGCCGCATGAACAGATCCAGGAACATCAGGACCTTTCTCAAGGCGGGCCGCCCTCTTCTTGTCAAAATCTTCTTGCTTCTTCCTCTTACGTTGGTCCTCCAGGAGAAGCTGAAGAGGCACATCCTCGGGTTGCATGACAGGTTCAGTGCCATCAACAGACTGCGACTGCGTCTCTGACATCTGAAGAGAGCACAAAGGATCCAAAACGGAATCACAACCTTTGACTAACGGAGCCACCTCCTCAGCAGCAGTAGGGGTTTCTGATAAACCCAACTCATATAAAACATCGTTGATGGTGTTCACAACTTCCTCCTTTGTGGACACATCTGCAAAGAACACAAAAAACGAAGCAAAAAATAAAAAAAAAGTCAGGAACAAAAACAAAAACAAACGACAATAACAAGCTAAAAAACATGGCTCAAAACTTTAAAATGAAAAGAAAAGGGGTTTCACATACTAGGTGAAGCAAGAGCTGTAGAAGCAAGATCCTCAAGGCTTGAAAAATTCTCAAGGCTCGAAGCAACCTCGAAAATCACAGTCAAAGGGATAATGGGTGATTTAGCCGCATCAGATATTGGAGCATCAGTATTAACCTCTGAAGCTCCATCTTGATGGCAGGCATTTTTTTCAGAACTATTCAACTCATCACCAACTACAAAATATGCAAGTAAAAAGGCAGCTGAGTCCTAATCCACAATCCTACACCAAAGGGACTTCTACTTTTACAACAATGTCCAATACCCAGAAGTTCAACAATACCTAACAAAGCAGTAAACACAAAAAACAAACTAAAAATCTACAAACTAAATATAAAAACAATCTACACTAGAGGGGCTACTACATATATCATGAATGTCCAGAAGTTCAAAGATACATAACAAAGCAGTAAAACAAAATGTGCATAATAGAAGTTCAACCAAATTTCATTACAATCAAACAATAATTAAAACCAGAAGTTCAACTATGTGACCTAAGCAAGTAGCACATAAAAAAGATGTAGCATGACCACAAACAGTATTTCACAGGCAAACTAAATATCAATGCCATCAACATGATAACGAAAAAACAAAGATATAAACTACAAAAATGAAACATCTGGGAAGTCCAACAACACTTGGTGACAAAGTTTCACCTGCAAAATCATCAACTACAAAGTAAGCAAACACTCTACTAACTCAAACTAATGGTAAAAAGCATACGCATAACCATTACTAGAAGTTCACACTATTAAGAATGGCAGTCCAACATGAATACTAAGTGAAGATATGGGCAGACATATATGAGAATAATGCTATTTAAAATACAAGATACAACTACATTAAGATACCCGGAGAAGGTTTTGAAGCCGTGACAACACAACCGCCTTGATGAATGCAACTCCAAACACTAGAACAACCTGCTAAAAGGGGATTGATTGCATATAGTTAGCAAGTACAAAATCATACAACAAAATACAAAAAGAAACTCAATAAAACCCTAGGATGAAACAACTACAACATACCAACAAAGGATGAACAGTAGCACATCTAGGCAAGCACAACAAAAAAATGTATCCATAAACTAAATACAATGTCACAGACAAAATCTAGACTTGAAAATGCACAACACTAATGCAATTAAATACATCAGATCCAACATCAACCATCCATCACACCACACCCTCTCTTACATTCATCTGACTGCTAAAATCAACAAAGGGGAAATGAAATCCACACAAGTATGAAGGGACAAATAGCACACACAAGCATCTCACAAACAAATCTGACCATGGGGAATTGAAATCCAACCACCACACGCACAAGAACCCTACCTAATCTACCACCAAACCATCAGAAGAAGGGGGGGAGGTGGACGCGAGAGCACACAGAAGAAACATGCAGGCCTTGACAGATCTGGCGAAACTAGAAGCAAGCATTAGGAGGGGGCAGCACTTGTACCTCTCCAGACGACTCCCGCACGCACGAATCCACGTTGGTTCTTCCACTCCCCACGACGCCACGCGCACCTTGCAACCGCGCAGGCAATTGCCGCCCTCACTTCAGAGTAGAAGAGAGCGGGTTGGGCGAGAGAGAGCAGGGTGTGGGGGAGAAATAAGAGCGGGGGCGTGCGCCGGTTACTCCAGCACGAGGGCAGGGGACAGGGGCGGAGAAATCGGGGGGAGTTGGAGGAGAGGAAGGCAGCGGAGCGACGGAGAGGGGGGAGAGAGCGAGCGACAATGGGAGAGGAGTTTTCTGACAGGTGGTCACGAGGGAGATGGTCACTTAATGCCTCTCTGTCATGGGACTTGCAGCGCCACTGAATCTACAGTTTTACCCCCCAACAGCTAAAATAGTAAATACATGTGTGGATAAATAAATGCACCATTTGAATGCATCTATTATAATGAGATAAGATCACAAAACAGCACAACTTATATCCTCAAAACCAAAGATAGATGGCAAATACAGTACTAAAGGAAGAAACATACATACATAAATATGCCCCTAAAAAACAAGAGAAAAGAAGTTCAAAAAATAAAGAACAGAAGTTCAAGTACCCTAATAAAAGAAGCAAAGGAATAAGAATAAATAAACCATAAATAAACAAAAAGAAGAAGTTCAACTACAAAAATAGATGAAGTTCACCCTAAACCCTAAAAACCCTAAGATAGATAGTGGGGTCACGGATGTGACGGACTCGCCTCCGCATGCGACGACGCGGCACGCCGCGTTGTCGCCTGCTCCGGCTCGTTCCTGTCTCGGCCTCGGAGGGGAGGGGAGGGGGGTCCCTCCCCCCCTCCCCCCCTACTCGGCCTCGCGCTACCGCATTACTGCGCGCTAGGATTTGACAGGACGCAATGCAGTTATTCTATTTCCACCCCCACCGCACGCACCCTAAACCCTAAAAACCCTAACATAGATAGTGGGGTCACGGATGTGACGGACTCGCCTCCGCATGCGACAACGCGGCACGCCACGTCGTCGCCTGCTCCGGCTCGTTCCTGTCTCGGCCCATACTTGGGCTAATCCCATGATTTCTCACGAGACAAAAGTCTAAAAAGAACATCTGGAGAATTAAAAATTACAAAGAAAAACAAACAAAATATAGAGCATCATGCACCTTCGCCTTCCAATGTGGAGTGCGAATCTCCAAAACCAGAAGTTCAACCATTAATAAAAAAGAAGTCCAGATCCTACTGAAGATAGTGCTTGTGATCCAGCTCCACACTTACACACTAGTTACAACAAATTGCAGAAGAAATCTACTAAGGGTTTTTGATTTCTGGAATGTAATCTGTCCTGTAATATCAATGTCAAAAAGATGAACCTGCATTCAAGAAATTTTTTGCCGTGACATAAAAAACCAAGAAAGAAGCACCTGAGGAATAATAATGTTTAGTGTCGAAGAAACAAAATGCACAAGGCGTAAGTTAACTAATAAAATGTTCTAAATAAAGGTAAGTTCAAGTTGTAAAAACATAGAAGTTCGGCGTTTGGAAAAAACATCAAATGAACATGTACAAAAGACAAATTACACAGAAGCAAAAATCTTGTAAGTTCACGTTAAACACAAACTGAAGTTCTACCACTGTTTGAAGTATGCAAACGTGTTACAAAAAAAGTAAGGTATGCATGCGTATTTGGGAATAATCCCATAGTTGCCACGGAACAAACTAAAACCCAAATTAGAAAATTGAAAATTACAAAAAAAAAACAAAAAAAAACAAAAAATAGAGCGCGATGTTGCACCACCTTGCAATGTGGAAATCAGGAAGTTCAATCACTGGTAGCATAGAAGTCCAATTACTACCACAGAATGTGGATGATCCAAAAAACTAGCCCCGAAGACAGAATAAATATAAAAAGGATGATTTGTGTATCTATGGACCACCTCCACATTTACGTATATGAGTACTCTGAAAATCAAAAAAACGTACACAAAATTTTTATAACAACACCAACCGAACAGATCTTATTGCAGCATCAACCAAAAAACATGCATTAAAACGAGGGAGGTTCAAGCACAAAAGGTGCAGAAAGTCCAACTCTGTAACACAGATAGTAGAATCACTGGAAAAAATGCATTATCGAATTTGCTTTTCAGATTTAATCACTTGGGTGACTACACCTTCTCAGGCTGCGACCTCGAACGATATCCTATTGCGCCCTGACATCAAAACGATAAATCAACCAAGCTGTCTCATTGAAGAACTGAAAACCAGCACGGGCGGACACGAGATCCAATCGCCCGATTTCAGCGGTGTATTCGCCTTCCCGATGGAATTAACAATGCATGAACGGTCCAATCTCACTACTACAATCAAATCCGCCCTCTATACTCAAATAAAAATAACAAATCTACAGAAGCGGCGGAACCACTCCCGCGGACGAAGAACACAGAGCCTCAAATCAAATCCGTTGAAATTAACGACAAATTGCCCATGAAACTTGTACTTAAACCAAATTACCATCATGTTAGAGGTTCCAGAACATCCACTGAATGCATTAAACTTATAAACAGACACGAGTTCATCCGCCCCGAGAGTGAATCCGCCAAAATGCAAAATTACGAATCAAAACGAGAATTTAGATGCAGGTATGAGTACCTGGATTACAGTCACATCCCACACAACACTACCGAGCGGAATAATTCGCGGGGGAAGCCACGGTTGCGAAGATAGCCCGAAGTTTGGGTTTGTACAGAGGGAAGTTCAGGCGCATTACTCAGGCAGTTCAGGTTGTGATCAGAATATTATTCTGATCCCGTGATTAGAATAGTGTTTATGTGTGTATATATATATTGTCATATGATCTCTTATGCTAAAGTAACAATTCAATCACAATTTCAAGTATGAATCATAAACTTCATTGAGAACCAACAAACTCTAGTCTCAGTCATTGAGGCAATTGCAATTTATCATAACATAGGAAAGAGTCAATATAAGAGCTTTTCAGCAAGTCCACGTACTCAACCATCTTTTAGTATTTCACAATTGCTAACACTCACGCAATACTTATGGGTATGGAGTTTTAATCGGACACAGAGAAAGATAGGGGCTTATAGTTTTGCCTCCCAACGTTTTACCTCAAGGGTAATGTCAACAGTAATAGTTCATGAAGACTCACATCCAATTAGCTATATATATATCAGGATCTTTCCAACATATTGTGCTTGCCAAAGGATAAAATGTAAAAAGGAAAGGTGAAGATCACCATGACTCTTATGTAAGGTAAAAGTAAAAGATAGGCCCTTCGCAGAGGGAAGCAGAGGTTGTCATGCACTTTTATGGTTGGATGCACAAAATCTTAATGCAAAAGAACGTCACTTTATATTGCCACTTGTGATATGGACCTTTATTATGCAGTCCATCGCTTTTATTTCTTCCATATCTCAAGATCGTATAAAGCTTATTTTCTCCCACACTAATAAGTCATACATATTTAGAGAGCAATTTTTATTGCTTGCACCGATGAAAACTTACTTGAAGGATCTTACTCAATCCATTTGTAGATATGGTGGACTCTCATGGCAAAACTAGGTTTAGGGATATTTGGAAGCACAAGTAGTATCTCTACTTGGTGTTAATGAATTGGCTAGCATGAGAGGGAAAGGCAAGCTCAACATGTTGGATGATCCATGACAATATAATTTCTTTCAGATGAAAGAAAACATAACCCATTACGTTGTCTTCCTTGTCCAACGTCAACTCTTTAGCATATCATACTTTAATGAGTGCTCACAATCATAAAAGATGTCCAAGATAGTATATTTATATGTGAACCTCTCTTTCTTTATTACTTCCTATTGATTGCAATGATGACCAAAACTATGTTTGTCAACTCTCAACAACTTTTATTCATCATACTCTATATGTGAAGTCATTACTCTCCATAAGATCCATATGATCTCTTTATTTATTTTTATTTCTTCTCTTTTATTTTATTCCCTCAAGATCATAGCAAAATAATAAAGCCCTTGACTCAACACTAATCTTTATTATATATAGCTCACGTACTCGATTACATAGAAGGATAGTAAAGCAAAACTCACAACCAGATCATACTAAAACTTTATTCTACTAGATCAAGGTATTATCAAAAGGATCGAACTAAGAAAAACGGTAAAGATAAAAGTGATGGTGATACGATACTGGGGCACTCCCCCAAGCTTGGCAGTTGCCAAGGGGAGTGCCCATACCAGATACTCAGTTCTTCTTTGTTGGTGAAGAAGGTGGAGTTGTTGATGATGTAGGCTTGTCGTCCCTCTTCCAAGGCATAGGCTCGCCATCATAGAAGGATGATCAAGTCTCCTGAATCCCCAAATCTGCAGCCAAAATCATTCCTCTTGAATATATATTCATACTCACAGTTTTGATTTTGCAGGTCATAGATCTGGGCTTGGAGGTGCTCGATTTTCTCATAAAGCTTGAAGATGGCCTCCCCAATGTCCTTGACGTCCAGCTTGTGTCTGTTGGTGAACTCCATGATTTTAATGTGATTGGAGTCGAGTCCATGCTCCACCATCTCCTTACACTTGAAAACTTGTTGCTCCAATGCCTCGAGCCTTGCCTCCGTGTTTCCGGTCCTCCTTGGTCCCTCAACATCGCGGATGTGCAACAACCCCTCACGCATCTCAATGGTTTGAGGGTGTTGCAGCACCTCCGCGAGGTAGGGGTCGATGACCTTCTCGAAGAACTTGTCCTTGGGGGCACTTGAAGACGACATGACGACCTAGATTTGTCAAAAAAACAGCTCGAAACAAAGACAAGAGAATTTGCGAGATACGGTGGTGAAAACCTTCGGCAGATTATATAATGAATTTTGACCGACTAAAAGAAGTATTGTGCAAGAAAACGGAGTCCGGAGAGTGCACGAGGTGCCCACGAGGTAGGGGGCATGCCCAGGGGGGTAAGGCGCGCCTCCCACCCTCGTGGAAGCCTCGTGTCCTTCCTGGACTGCTTCTTATTTTCCTATTTTCTTATATATTTCAAAACGAAGAAATATTGCCATTAGAACTATTTTGGAGTCGGTTTACTTACTGTACCACATACCTATTCCTTTTCAGAGTCTGAAGCGTTCTGGAAAGTGTCCCTTATGTATTCCTCCGGGGTTACGGTTTCAATAATATTAGTTTCAACATTTATGGGATTACCTGAGATATAATGTTTGATTCTTTGACCATTTACCACCCTCGGATTTGTGCCTTCAAAGTTGTTGATTTTTATGGCACCGGAACGATAGACCTCCTCAATAACGTAAGGACCTTCCCGTTTAGAGAGAAATTTTCCTGCAAAAAATCTTAAACGAGAGTTGTATAGCAATACATAATCACCTACATTAAACTCACGCTTTTTTATCCTTTTGTCATGCCATCCTTTAACTTTTTCTTTAAACAGCCTGGCATTTTCATAAGCCTGGGTTCTCCATTCATCAAGTGAGCTAATGTCAAATAACCTCTTCTCACCGGCAAGTTTGAAATCATAATTGAGCTCTTTAATGGCCCAATATGCCTTATGTTCCAGCTCAAGAGGTAAATGACATGCTTTACCATAAACCATTTTATAAGGAGACATACCCATAGGTTTTTTATATGCAGTCCTATAGGCCCATAATGCATCATCAAGTTTCTTGGACCAATTCTTTCTAGATCTATTAACAGTCTTTTGCAAAATTAATTTGAGCTCTTTGTTACTCAATTCTACTTGACCACTAGATTGTGGGTGATAAGGAGATGCAATTCTATGATTAACGTCATACTTAGCAAGCATTTTACGAAAGGCACCATGAATAAAATGTGAACCACCATCAGTCATTAAATATCTAGGGAATCCAAACCTCGGGAAAATAACTTCTTTAAGCATCTTAATAGAGGTGTTATGATCAGCACTACTAGTTGGAATAGCTTCTACCCTCTTAGTAACGTAATCAACAGCGACTAAAATATGTGTATACCCATTAGAGGAAGGAAAAGGTCCCATATAATCAAAGCCCCAAACATCAAATGGTTCAATAACAAGTGAATAATTCATAGGCATTTCTTGACATCTACTAATATTACCAATTCTTTGACATTCATCACAAGACAAGAAAAACTTACGGGCATCCTTGAAGAGAGTAGGCCAATAAAACCGGATTGCAATACCTTATGTGCAGTTCTATCTCCAGCATGGTGTCCTCCATAAGCCTCAGAGTGACACTTGCGTAGGATCTGTTCATGTTCATGCTCAGGTACACAACGTCTAATAATACCATCTACTCCTTCTTTATAAAGATGTGGGTCATCCCAAAAGTAATGTCTCAAATCATAGAAGAACTTTTTCTTTTGTTGGTATGTGAAACTAGGTGGTATAAATTTAGCAACAATATAATTAGCATAATCAGCATACCATGGAGTAGTTCGAGAAGCATTTATGACATTTAATTGTTCTTCAGGAAAGCTATGTCAATAGGTAGTGGGTCATCAAGAACATTTTCTAACCTAGACAAGTTGTCTGCAACGGGGTTCTCAGCTCCCTTTCTATCAATAATATGCAAATCAAATTATTGTAGCAAGAGAAACCATCTAATAAGTCTAGGTTTAGCATCTTTATTTTCCATAAGGTATTTAATAGCAGCATGATCAGTGTGAATAGTTACCTTAGAATCAACAATATAAGGTCTAAACTTATCACAAGCAAATACAACTGCTAAGAATTCTTTTTTAGTAGTAGCATAATTTCTCTGGGCATTGTCTAGAGTTTTACTAGCATATTGAATAACATTTAATTTCTTATCAACTCTTTGCCCTAGAACAGCACCTACAACATAATCACTAGCATCACACATAATTTCAAAGGGTAAATTCCAGTTAGGTGGCTGAACAATAGGTGCAAAAATCAATGCTTTCTTAAGTATTTCAAATGTGTTCTTAAGTATTTCAAATGCTTCTACACAATCATCATCAAAGACAAAAGGAATATCCTTTTGTCATAGGTTGGTCAGCGGCCGAGAAATTTTTGAGAAGTCCTTAATGAACCTCCTATAAAAACCGGTATGACCCAGAAAACTTCTTATACCTTTGATGTCCTTGGGACACGGCATCTTTTCAATCGCATCAACTTTAGCTTTGTCAATTTCAATACCTCTTTCAGAAATTTTATGCCCCAAGACAATACCTTCATTAACCATAAGGTGGCACTTCTCCCAATTCAAGACAAGATTAGTTTCTTCACATCTCTGCAAAACTCGATCAAGGTTGCTTAAGCAATCATCAAAAGAGGATCCATAAATGGAGAAATCATCCATGAAAATCTCACATATCTTTTCACAAAAGTCAGAGAATATAGCCATCATGCATCTTTGAAAGGTAGAAGGTGCATTACATAAACCAAAAGGCATATGTCTATAAGCAAAAGTACCAAAAGGGCAAGTAAAAGTGGTCTTTGATTGATCATCAGCTGACACAGGTATTTGAGAGAAGCTAGAGTAACCATCTAGAAAGCAAAAATGTGTATGTTTGCATAATCTTTCTAGCATTTGATCAATAAAAGGCAAAGGGTAAAGATCTTTTTAGTAGCCTTATTTAATTTGCAGAAATCAATTACCATCCTATAATGTGTAATAATTCTTTGCGGAATCAATTCATCTTTATCATTAGGAACAACAGCAATACCTCCCTTCTTAGGGAAACAATGGATAGGACTTACACACTGGCTATCAGCAACAGGATAAATTATACCTGCCTCAAGGAGCTTTAATATTTCCTTTCTTACCACTTCTTTCATCTTAGGATTCAGCCGTCGTTGGTGACCAATAATTGGTTTGGCGTCTTTCTCCAAATTTATTTTGTGTTGACATAGAGTGGGACTAATGCCCTTAAGATCATCAAGAGTATATCCAATAGCAGCACGGTGCTTCTTCAGAGTTTTCAATAATTTCTCTTCCTCCTTCTCTGAAAGGTTAGCACTAACAGGATATATTTTCTTTTCAACAAGATAAACATATTTAAGAGTATCAGGTAATGGTTTGAGCTCAAACGCGGGATCACCCTTGGGTGGAGGAGGATCCCCTAGGATTTCAACAGGAAAATTGTGTTTCAGAATAGGTCCCTGTTTAAAGAATACTTCATCTATTTCCCTTCTTTCATTCATGAACATATCATTTTCATAGTCTAGCAAATATTGTTCTAATGGATCAGTAGGAGGCACAACAATAGAAGCAAGACCAATAATTTCATCTTTACTAGGAAATTCTTTATCATGGGGTTGTCTACGAAATTTAGCAAAATTAAACTCATGAGACATATCCCCTAAACCAATAGTAACAACATCCTTCTTGCAATCTATCTTAGCATTAACAGTATTCAAGAAGGGTCTACCAAATATAATGGGACAAAAGCTATCTTGTGGGGAACCAAGAACAAGAAAATCAGTAGGATATTTAGCTTTCCCACACAAGACTTTAACATCTCTAACAATCCCAACTGGTAAAATAGTGTCTCTATTGGCAAGCTTAATGGTAACATCAATATCTTCTATCTCAGCTGGTGCAATATCATGAATAATTTCTTTGTATAAGGAAATAGGTATTGCACTAGCACTAGCACCCATATCACATAAGCCATGATAGCAATGATCTCCTATTTTAACAGAAATAATAGTCATGCCTACAACAGGTCTATGTTTATTTTTAGTATCAGGCCTAGCAGTTCTAGCAGCTTCATCACATAAGTAAATAACATGCCCATCAATTTTATCGGCCAAGAGATCTTTAACCATAGCAATATTAGGTTCAACTTTAACTTGCGCAGGAGGTGTATAAGTTCTAATATTACTTTTGTTGACTACAGTTGAAGCTTTAGCATGATCCTTTATTCTAACAGGGAAAGGTGGTTTCTCAACATAAGCAGTAGGAACAATAGGATCACTATAAGTGATAGTCTTTTATTCAACTTTAATAGGTGCAACTACTTTTACTTCAATGGGAGGATTATATTTAAACCACTTCTCCTTATGGAGATCAACATGAGTAGCAAAGGATTCACAGAAAGAAGCTACTATCTCAGAGTCAAGTCCATATTTAGTGCTAAATTTACGGAAAACATCGGTATCCATAAAAGATTTAACACAATCAAACTTAGGTGTTATACCTGACTCTTTACCTTCATTGAGATCCCAATCTTCAGAGTTGTGTTTAATTCTCTCCAATAAATTCCATTTGAATTCAATAGTCTTCATCATAAAGGAACCAGTACAAGAAGTATCGAGCATGGACCGATTGTTGTTAGAAAGCCGAGCATAAAAATTTTGAATAATCATTTCTCTTGAGAGCTCACGATTGGGCATGAATATAACATTGACTTAAGCCTCCCCAAGCTTGAACGATTCTTTCTTCTTTGCGAGGCCAAAAATTATATATATAATTACGATCACGATGAACAAGATGCATAGGATAAAATTTCTGATGGAATTCCAATTTCAACTGTTTGTAGTCCCATGATCCCATATCATCACATAGCCTATACAATGTCAATGCATATCCCTTCAAAGATAAAGGGAAGACCTTCTTCTTGATAACATCATCGGGCATAACTGCAAGCTTAAATAATCCACAAACTTCATCCATGTAGATTAAGTGTAAGTCGGGATGCAATGTTCCATCTCCTGCAAAAGGATTAGCTAGCAGTTTCTCTATCATACCCGAAGGAATTTCTAAGTAAACATTTTAATTTTCAGTAGGTTCATTAGGTTGAGGAGCAACTCTTTGCTCTACTGGTCGAGGTGAAGATACACCTAACAAGCCCCTCAAAGGATTATGTTCCATAGTAACAAGTGACAGTAAATTTCAGCACACTATATAAATTTTTCCTTACCAAATTCCACCTACCAAAGGCGATTCACTCCCCGGCAACGGCGCCAAAAAATTGTCTTGATGACCCACAAGTATAGGGGATCTATTGTAGTCCTTTCGATAAGTAAGAGTGTCGAACCCAACGAGGAGCAGAAGGAAACGATAAGCGGTTTTCAGCAAGGTATTCTCTACAAGCACTGAAATTATCTATAACAGATAGTTTTGTGATAAGGTAATTTGTAACGAGTAGAAAATAATAGAAGTAAATAAGGTGCAGCAAGATGGCCCAATCCTTTTTTGTAGAAAAGGACAAGCCTGGACAAACTCTTATATGAATGAAAGCGCTCCCGAGGACACATGGGAATTATCGTCAAGCTAGTTTTCATCACGATCATATGATTCGCATTTGGTACTTTGATAATTTGATATGTGGGTGGACCGGTGCTTGGGTGTTGTCCTTATTTGGACAAGCATCCCACTTATGATTAACCCCTATTGTAAGCATCCGCAACTACAACAGAAGTATTAAGGTAAACCTAACCATAGCATGAAACATATGGATCCAAATCAGCACCTTACGAAGCAACGCATAAACTAGGGTTTAAGCTTCTGTCACTCTAGCAACCCATCATCTCCTTATTAATTACCAATGCCTCCCTCTAGGCCCAAACAATGGTGAAGTATCATGTAGTCGAGGTTCACATGACACCACTAGAGGGATGACAACATACATCTCGTCAAAATATCGAACGGATACCAAATTCACATGACTACTGATAGCAAGACTTCTCCCATGTCCCCAGGAACAAACGTAACTACTCACAAAGCATATTCATGTTCATAATCATAGGGGTATTAATATGCATAATGGATCTGAACATATGATCTTCCACCAAGTAAACCAACTAGCATCAACTACAAGGAGTAATCAACACTACTAGCCACCCACAGGTACCAATCTGAGGTTTCGATACAAAGATTGGATACAAGAGATGAACTAGGGTTTGAGATGAGATGGTGCTGGTGAAGATGCTGATGGAGATTGACCCCCTCCCTATGAGAGGATCGTTGGTGATGACGATGGTGATGATTTCCTCCTCTCAGAGGGAAGTTTCCCCGGCAGAACAGCTCTACCGGAGCCCTAGATTGGTTCCGCCAAGGTTCCGCCTCGTGGCGGCGGAGTCTCGCCCCGAAAGCTTGCTTATTATTTTTTCCTCGACGAAAGACTCCATATAGCAGAATATGGGCATCAGAGGGCCACCAGGGGGCCCACGAGGTAGGGGGCGCGCCCCCCACCTTGTGGCCAGGGTGTGGCCCCCCTCTGGAACTTCTTGCACTCAGTATTTCTTATATATTCTAGAAATAGCTTCCGTGAAGTTTCAGGACTTTTGGAGCTGTGCATAATAGGTCTCTAATATTTGCTCCTTTTCCAGCCCAGAATCCCAGCTGCCGGCATTCTCCCTCTTCATGTAAACCTTGTAAAATAAGAGAGAATAGGCATAAGTATTGTGACATAATGTGTAATAACAACCCATAATGCAATAGATATCAATATAAAAGCGTGATGCAAGATGGACGTATCAAGAAGGCTGTGAGTTTATGCGAGAGATTCATGAAGGAGATTGTGGTCATGATGCCGGCTCTAAATATCTCGTCGCCAAGGCTTTTCGTCACGGTGTTTATTGGTTGACAGCTCATGCTGATGCTGTGAATTTGGTCAGCAAATGTGACAATTGTCAGAAGTTTCACGATGAGCTCATGTTCCGACTCAAGAGTTGAGGATGATTCCAATTACTTGGCCGTTTGTGACTTGGGGGCTTGATATGGTTGGGCCCTTCAAGAGGTCCAAGGATAAGAAGATCCACCTTTTGGTGGTAGTTGATAAGTTCACTAAATGGGTTGAAGCAGAGCCGGTTAGTAAGTGTGATACAGAAACGGCGGTTCAATTCATCAAGAAGGTGATCTTCCATTTTGGCTTTCCACACAGCATTATAACAGATAATGGTACTAATCTCTCTAAAGGCGCTATGAAATAATTTTGTCAACGGGAGCATATTCGGCTTGACGTTTCCTCTGTGGCTCGCCCTCAATCCAATGGTCAAGCAGAACGAGCTAATAAAGAGATTCTGCGAGGCATCATGCCCCGGTTATGGTTCCTTTGAAAAGAATGTCGGGTTGTTGGGTGGAGGAGTTACCTTCAATGTTATGGAGTATCAATACAACCCGAAACAGATCTACATGTTACACACCTTTCTTCATGGTTTATGGAGCGGAGGCGGTTCTCCCTAGTGACATCTGTCACGATTCACCCCGGGTGGCGGCTTACGTTCAAGCTGATAATGAAAAGGCACGTCAAGATGCACTTGACCTGTTAGATGAGGAGCGTGACCTCACGGCGGCCCGTACACAGATTTATCAACAAGATCTATGTCGTTATCACAGCCGTCGGGTCAAGATCAGAACCTTTCAAGAGGGCGACTTAGTGCTCCGGCTCATCCAGGATCAGACGGGTATGCATAAACTGTCACCACCTTGGGAAGGACCTTTTGTGGTCAGCAAGTATCTACATAATGGGTCGTACTATCTTATTGATGTTTGAGACCACAAGGACTCACGCAAATCGGAGGAGGAGACCCGCCGGCCGTGGAATATTGCTCATCTTCGGCCCTACTATACTTGAGCCACCGGCTCTCATGATGTACATAGTTTGATGATGTATATATTATAAATAGTATAATAAAGCCGGCATCCCTGATAATTCAGGGCCTCTGTCATTTCACTTCTTCGAAGTTGAGTCTTTATCATTGTCTTACATGTTCACTTAAGAGGCTTGACGCCCAAATTACAGGGATCAAAGAGAGTCTGCATGCACGGCACAACTCAAACATAGGTCCCTGACGAGCACAACTTGTCAGTATGTCACTTGGGGGCTTCCTGTTCAAACATAGGTGTATTCACCAAAGAGAACATATCGTTACTACCCTCTTGACCAGGTTATCTTGTTCAAACATAGGTTTATTCACCAAAGAGGACATAACCTTTCCGGGTCATCCTACATGTATACCAGCTGCTTCAACTCCATCAGGTAATCCTGATTGACCCGCCGAACTCTTAACAATCAATCTTTATGGCGTATTCGACCAACGATCTGAGCTTGTTAAGGTTAAAACGCCGGTTTGTCATGTGAGAGCACGGCTTACAGATAGTCAGGATAGATCCAGGCTTCATGGGACGCCTTCCTTGAAACTTGGATAAATCAGCCTGTGATGCATGCTGCTACTCTGACACCACGTACTCCTGATAAGTCTATCTTTACATTGGACCTGGACTTATCTGGGTTCAAATGTCGATTGGGTACTGTGAGTGCCGGCTCACGGAAAGCGCATACCTTCCAGTGGCCATCAGGCTAGTTTCATTGAAGAAACTGTGGCTTGGCAGCCTACAAAAGCCTTGATTTTTTTATTTCTTATTTCTATTTTTTATATGATCTCTTCTTTGCCATCTGATTTTTACAAATTGGGCCAAGTTGCCCTACTTGTGCTCATATTTAAAGCATCTTTTGGGTCTTTACAATCCGCCAGGATGGAAGACTCTAAGTCGCCAGAGTATCATAACTTTATGTTTGGAGTTATAGCTCTATAAACTCTGACTGCATCAAGATGATAAACCGACAGTCTAAGCATATACCACAGGTACGATATTTCATTATGTCGGCATTTTGGTCAGACCGGCCCTGGTTATGGACTACTCATCCCTAATGGCTTCAATTGGGTATCATGACCTGCCCGGCGGTCAACTGCCAGGGCATTTGTGATCTAATTTTGTGCAGCGTAATGATCAGTCAAATCTGCATAAATCCACGCTATCATCAGCATAAAGTGATGGTTTCTTAAACTGGCGAATAATCAGTATCGCGCAAAATTGAAACGTGCACGATGGCACGGCAGATTAAAGTTTCACTACCCTATTACATGACTCTGTGAGTCAAATAGACCAAATGTTTTCAAAAGGATCAGATATTTCAACCGCCCGGCGGTTCACCTTCTTGGCGTTGCTGGCTTGAAGCTTCTGGATCATCCTTTTCAGTTTCTTCTTCCTCTTCTGCCGTCTGGAAGTTTGGTGATGGCCAATCGATGCCACATAAAGCTTGAAATTCTGCTTCATCATCTATAAGTTCAGACGGCTCAACTTCAGGGGCAAAAGTATGCTTACGGATTGGAGGGATTAGATCCATCACTCTATAAGCCGGCGTAGGCATCTTCTAATTTTCTTTGTTATAAGCCGGATGGTACTTCGAAAGGTCCAAGTCATTGGCAATCTGAGTTGCCATTGGACGTATTTCTTTCACACAAGCCGCAAATTCCTTTTGGTTAAACGGGGAACCATCCTCTTTTAAGCAGGGGTATCCAGTGGCTACATCAGCCGAGTCTAGTTCTGGTACCCATGCTTTAGCCCGGCTCAAAGCTGTCACGGCGCCGGCTCTTCCAGATGATCGCTTCATCTCGTCAATCCTAGCAGGCAGCGCAGAAAGCTTCTTCAAGACATCTATCAAGAGAGTAGGTGCTGCATTAGTTGGAGAAATTGTGGCTAGTGCATGCTGGGCTCCAGTATAAAGTTGTTCAACAAGAGTGTAAACAGCTTTGAGCTTCACAAGCATATCCTGGTTAAGATTGCTACTCCTAGGATCTAAGTAAATTATAGATTGGTTAGCGGCGATTTATACTATCAAGAAGATGATTCACTTTGGATGGTTAGCAAGGCGACTCACCAAAGATAGCAGAAACCATCTGAGATACACGGTGTTTTAAGCCGGTGAGCTCAGTGGTCACCTCTTGAAGAGCCGTCTCTGCTTTCTCAGCTCGTTGCGTCAAAGCAGTCTTTTCTTCAGACCAAGTTTTTCTCTCCGCCTCAAAGCTGGTTTTCAGTTTTTCCATCTCAGATATGCTGAACTGGAATTTTGACTCGGCCTTCCGGGTCTCAGATTCCTGATTCGACAGCCGGGTCTTTGCATCCACCAATTGTGACTCAAGTTCAGCAGTGGCAGCCTGTATAAAACACAGAATTGTCAATACATTCATATCAGGGTTACAGGAATGTAAGTCCCAAGCCTTTTGCAAGCAACAACACTTGGAACTTGGGGGCTAATGCTTGCCGAAACAATTTTTCATACAACGGCTCATGTCTTTAAAAGTCCCAAGCACTTTGCAAGCAAGAGTACTTGGCACTTGGGGCTAATGCATATTGCTTGTGCCTTTTTTTACTACTTTATGATGACCTGGTTGTGCTGTAAACAATCACAGCCGGCTCATAGGGGCTATACAAATATGCTTTCCCTTTTTCAACAATGGTACAAGTCGGCTTTGGAAGGATTCCGCTACAGATGTTTACGGTTATTCTAAGTATACAGCCTATTCAATATTATCATATCCAGTAGACTTGGGGGCTGACAGGTTATACATAACTTGTTTAAAGCAGGAAGTCATACCTCATATTTTTGGTGCATTTGCTTCACCATATCAATTTTAAGATCGCGACTGGAGTGTACTTGGCTGAGGTAGCCAGAGAGTATTTCACTGCTGCTCAATTGAGCATAATGGGAGACATCAAACCTCACTTTCCGCCTTTCAATAACCTCTTGTTTGGCAGAGTACTTGGCCAAAGCTGTTGGATTTCCCAGTTCTGTAAAGCCGGTGCCAGTGATCAGAACGTTGTCAGTATGAGTCTCCAACGGCTAAGTGGACTTGATGGTGCAGTGTTCAAAGAGTTCATATTGGTGTCATCAATGGGGAGATCAGGAATTTCAGGTGGAACATCATGGGCAGGTTCGTCTGGTTGTTTTTCAGAAGCATCGGGTGCAGATACTTGATGTTTCGATTCAACAACTTTAGGATCCTTAGCTGGTTTGGTCACCCTTGCCTTCTTGTTAGGCTTTGCTTGTCCACTGCACGGGTTGTGACAAGTTGATATAATTATAAGAGTATAAAGAGGTACAAAAAAGTAAGTATTATTACCCAGGGGCAGTCTTGAAAGCCGGCAGCTAGGTCTCTGATGAGTCGCCAGAGGAAGAACGGGAAACCTCCTGGTAGTTTGAATCAGAGGAATTAAGTGGATGGCGAACGAGACCCGCCAGTGGGTAAAGAGAATTTAAGTTTGAAAAGACATTGTTTCGGCGTTTCCGTGGAGACGGAGTGTTTGGTAAACGGAGGACAATTCTTCACCTCCGCTTTTTCGAGTCTGGCGTCGGCTCTCGTGCTGATGTTGCTTCAAAAGAAAGTGAGTATCCAAATGAGCTAAGGGGTGTGAAAAGCTTACTTTCCGGGTTACTCGTCGAATTTTCTGTCTTGGCAAAGGTGCTGAGCCAGAGGGAATAATGGTTACCTTTTCTTCAACTGCTTGGCTGGCCCCCATGTCATCCTAGAGTAGTCAATGTCAATAAGATAATTGAAAAAGGATCCAAGGGAGTCAAGGGCTACCTCCGACTCAGAGCTATCATCTAGCTCAAACATTTTAGAGGCACTTGGTTTCTTCTTATGCTTCTTGGCGGGTTTCTTGGAGGCTCTCTTGGCAGCCCTGGCCTTTTTGGCAGCTTCATGGTCATACTTTGCCTTCCAAAAATCAGATTTAGCCTGTGAAAGACAGTAAAATTGAGTTAGTGCAATATCTCACTGATGAGATGAAAGTAAAGTAAGTTAAGAGACTCACATCTGGCAGCGGGTTAAGTGTGCAGAAAGGGTTCAGACCCACTTTACTGCAGTCTTCTGTATCTTCATTCAGAAGGGGTTTTGTCATTTCAGTAATTGCATCATCCGTTAAACGCAAGGGGCTATGGCGTAATGGATCCTTTATACTGCCTGTATAAGTGCACATTAAGCCGGGTCGGTGGCTCAAGGGTATGATTCGCCACGAGACCCAGCATCAGACCAAATCAATGCCATTTAGTCCGTTTCCCAGCAAAGCCTTGACCTTCACAATTGTGGGGGCAAGCTTTTCATGTTTAGCGCCTGAGAGCTTTTCCAGAAGATTATGCTTCGGGTCAAGACGTTCAGTATGATAACCCGACAATGGATTCTCGTCAGCTAAAGAGGTATCCTTGCAGTAAAACCATGCCTAGTTCCAATCCTAGGGGTGATTCGGCAGGCGAGCATAAGGGAAGATGGCATCTCTTCTTCATTGGAATGAGATTCCGCCAAGTTCCAAGCTGGGCCCGATTGTAAACTCATTTTGGCGGTTCAAATAGAAAAATTCCCTAAAGAGTTCGACACTGGGCTCCTCTTGAAGATATACTTCGCAAAAGACTTGAAGTTGTAGATGCTTGACACGGAATTGGGTCCGATGTCTTGAGGATGGAGTTGAAAGAAGTGCAGAATATCTCGGAAAATTTTAGAACCGGGTGGTGAGAAGCCCCGATTCATATGATCAGTAAACACAATGACTTCTTCATCTTTGGGCTGAGGTTTTTCTTCGCTTGGAGTAGGGGTGCGATAATGCATGACATTTTTTGCTGGCAAATACCCGATTTTGAAAAAAAATCTTTGAGTGTGCCCTCAGTAACCATGGAGGGAACCCAGTTACATGAAGTGACTGTCTTTGGCGTCATTGTGAACAAAGAAGCCTAAAAAAGAAGAAAGGTTTGCCGGTTTAAGTTAATACATTCCTTTAAGCCGGAAATAAAAGCTACAGTGTATAGTCGGAATGGCGGCTTAGATGGGGCCTAATGATATATGGGTAACTGTAAGACGGTGATGTAAGCCGCCATGACCATCACGGATATTCAAAATCTGACAAGAGCAAATTCTACTAAGTGTTGGGACAGACAGGTTTCACAGGTTGAAGCTATAAGATTGGATCTGTAGTTTGTCAGAAAAATGAAATAAAATCTAAATTTAAGGTGGCGGTGGCCGAAAAGTGGGGATGTCCAGATGAGATCTATTTGCAATGGGGATATATTCTGATATTAAAAATCTAGTGTTAAAGCTGCTACCGCACAAGATTGGTGTCGTTTTTCAGATCAAAACTATGAATCTAAGCAAGAAAAGGAAGAACGGTGATGAACACCGACGAACAGGGAAACCCTAAGACAGATTTAAAGGAAAGATGAAGGCTTACTGATGCTGATGAATAGCAGAGGAGTGATGTGATGTTCTGGTTCGTTCAGGGTGATGCAGCGGCCGAAGTCGAGGCAGGAGACGAAGGTCGACGGTGGCGGAGCTCGGGCGCGCTGGAGCGTTGCAAGGAGGAAGAAGAAGGCGAGAAGGCAAGAGGGGAGAATGAAAAGAGGACCCGTGGCCTTATTTATAGGACTAGAAGGATAAGTGGTAGGCGCGAGAATCGAGGAGACAAGGAAATGGATATGTGACGGCATGAGCGCCTTAATTTTCGGAGGTTCATTAAAAGAACATATTTATTAGGGTTTGGGTCGTATGTAGTATTAATAACATGTGACATCATGGCGAGTTACCGCAATTTTAGGAGGTGATGTCATGGCAGGTTACAACATTTCACTGGAAGATGAAGAAGGATTTTTTCTAAGTGTTGAAGATTGACATGAACAAGTTCAAATCAACCTGGGGCCTAATGTTGGGGATATGACTATTCGATATGACCCGCCCAGGAGGGGTCGGGTTATCACAATGGCGGTTCATCCAGACAAGGCCCATGAGTATGCTGAAGATGGCGGTTCATGAAGTAGGCTTATTAAAGGGCCCAAACCTAAAAGCGTCTTAAGGCCCGTAAGTATAAACTGCCATGTATATGTAACTTGTATGGTAAGGCATGTAAGATAAGTCACCGGGCCGGACACGTTTGTATGAGCCGGTCGGGACTCTGTAAGTCGCAGGGCGTCAACCCATGTATATAAGGGGACAACGCGACAGCGGTTTAGGGCAAGAAACAACATATCGAAAGCCAGGCAAAGCGTATCCGCTCCCTGGTAATCGAAACCCTAGTAATACCACCTCATACTGGATTAGGCTTTTACCTTAAATGCAAGGGGCCGAACCAGTATAAACTCCTCGTGTCCTTTGTCCCAATTATCCCATTTAAGCTAATCTAATTGCAATGGCCCCACAACTAAGTCCTTCCATGAGGACATCTGTCATGACAATTCCACGACAACTCCGGCTCTAGGTTTCTTTCTGGGGGTTTCATGATTTATAGGAATTTTTGGTGTCGGTTTAACGTTAGGGGGGGTTCCCAAGGGACCCACAAGGCAGGGGGCGCGCCCCCTACCCTTGTGGTTGCCTCGGGACTCTTCGGGTCCATCTCCGATGCTCCGTGGGCTTCTTCTAGTCCATAAAAAATCACCGTAAATTTTCAGCTCGTTTGGACTCTATTTGATATTCCTTTTCTATAAAACTCAAAAACAAGGAAAAAACAGAAAGTGGCACTGGGCTCTAGGTTAATAGGTTAGTCCCAAAAATAATATAAAATAGCATACTAATGCATATAAAACATCTAAAATAGATAATATAATAGCATGGAACAATCAAAAATTATAGATACATTGGAGACGTATCATTCCACTTCTTCCTAGTTTAGAAGACGAAGCTTATATTGTTGTCGGGAACTTTGTGCGCATCTTTCCTTCATGGAAAGACTATACCACAGACAAAGAACAATTTCCAATCTTCCTCCGCAACTTACGCGTAAGTAATGTACTAATGTAATGTTGGGGAACGTAGCATGCAATTTCAAAAAATTTCCTAGGATCACGCAAGATCTATCCAGGAGATGCATAGCAACGAGAGGGGAGAGTGTGTCCACGTACCCTGATAGACCAAAAGCGGAAGCATTAGGTTAACGCGGTTGATGTAGTCGAACGTCTTCGCGATCCAACCGATCTTAGTACCGAACGTACGGCACCTCCATGTTCAGCACACTTTCAGCTCGATGACGTCCCTTGAACTCTTGATCCAGCAGAGGGTCAAGGGAGAGTTCTGTCAGCACGACGGCGGTGATGGTGATGGTGATGTGATCCACGCAGGGCTTTGCCTATGGAGGGGGGCACCGCACATGGCCATAGCGACCCGACCTCAGACGGTCAAGTCTCTGTGTTCAGTGTCATCCTTGGATCGGTAATGCTGACACACACGGTACTCGAATGGATTTATAATAGAGTAGCAATCACACACTTATTAAAATGAATGTCTCAAGAGAGAGCTTATTACAATAAATATGGCTTAAGGCCATCTAAATAAGATAACAGCGGAAGGCTTGGAAGATTAAGTGAGTCCATCACCTCCAACAGCATAGCTGAGTGCACGACAACGACCTAGCACACCTTACTCTTCGTCTGAAAAGTCCACAACATGATATGTTGCAGCCCAAAACGGGTTAGCACATGGAATATGCTGGCAATGTAACACAGTAGAGCAATGAACAGAATATATGCCTATCTCTACATGCATATATGGCTGGTGGAGGCTCTATGGTTATAATGTTTTCGCAAAAAGCCAATTTTTCCCTACAGCAAAGGAATATATTTTTTAACTATCATGGTAGTTGTTAAACATTGAGAAGGTTCCTCCAACTCAATCCCCAATTAAAAGTAATTATCAATCCAACAAATTATTTTAGAGTCGTGAGATCAACATGATAATCCAAGAACCAGATACTCAAGATGTCCATAACCGGGGACACGGCTAACCATGATTAGTTTGTACACTCTGCAGAGGTTTGCGCACTTTTCCCCACAAGACTCGATCTCCTCCATTGGATTTCTCGCACTACATGGTGTTTGAGAAACGGATGACCGAGACACAGTCTTTCAGAAGCATTAACTCTTTACTCTGGGTGGACAGTTACACCTACTTTCCCCTACATCTGCTAGCCCACCACTGAAAGAGGTCATGCAACATACTCAACTATGCTAGAGCCCATAATAGCTGGTGGCTGCACACGGAATTTTCTAGCATGGATAATCTTATGATACCTTTGAGCCTGGGTGGCGAACCATAGGATGATCACACAGGTACTCCGGGATATCCTAGGACAACACTGGATTCTCCAGGTGCCCGCAACCAATCCACTGAGATGTGTATTTAAGTAGCCACCTTAAGTTTAACCATTAATTAACCAACTCACATCTGTCATGGATACACTCAAACCCAAACCACGTCTACGAGCATAGCATGGAATTATAAGCATAACGTAGAAGTAACTCCCAAGGGTTTGATAAATAAAAGGGCAATAGGTTCTACCTCGTCTTCTACTTCCCAAACCCACATGTTAAGAGATCCTACTGATGCAATATTTGAGGGTTGTAACTAATGCATAACTGGGTAATAGAGGGGTATGATCAATGTGTTACTTGCCTTGCTGATGATCCGCAAAATCTAGTGACTCGTAGTAGCACGTTGCGCACTCCGGAAATTCTATGGAAAACAAACAATAGAATACATAAGCACTCAAGCAAAGATGCAAGTATAAAACTTCGAATAAGAAGATCAAATCTAAAAACTCAACTGAAAATATTCGATCTGCAAAAATAATCAATCGAATCGGAGATGGGAACTGAAACTACGGTCAAAAGAACTTCGAAATCAAATCTTCTTGAAACCAAATTTTAAATTGCCAAAACCTTGTTCAAGTTGATTAAACAGAAAGAGGGGCTTGAGATGAAGATTTTGGCGTTGGTTTCACTGGATTTGGACAAACGGTTGAGAAACGGCGAGGTTTGAAGATCAGTGGCTAATCTGCGATAAAAATAATTGCGGATAGGTCCCTGGAGGAAAATAAAATAAAATAAAAGACTAACGAAAGAACGTTCGCTGTCTGAACCTAACCGGCGAATAGCGTTCGTAAAAACGAATGAATGGATGGACGTCCGCTAAATAACTAAACCAAGAAAAACCGAACCGATAAAATAAAAAAACGCATGTATGGTTTCTAAAAAACCGATTGTTTTTTACCTAAACCGAAAAAAAATCGGCGGATCCGGATCGGATCGGAAACGGCGGAGGCTCCAGCGGCGAGGTGGCGGCTCCGGCGAGGCGAGACGCTGCGGGGCGGCGGCGGGGTGGGGCGCGGGGCGCGGGCGGCGTGCGGACGCGGGGAAGGCGGCAGCGGTGCCGGGCCGGCTGGGCTTCAGCCCACTTCGGACCGCGAAGAGTTTTTTTAAACAGATTCTGCCAGAAAAAAATCCTAAATAAATAAAGATAAAAATCTAAAAATGCCAAAACAAATGTTCACCGTCTAAATAAAACATTTAGAACAAAGTGAACATTTTCTTGGCCTAATAATGCAATTTTAAAAAAAATGCATATTTTCTAATTCAAATAAAATAGCAATAAAATCCAAATAAAATCACTTATTTGATTTTAATATTTTTCCTCCAATATTTTATTTATTTTGGAGAGGTCATATTATCTCCTCTCATATAGTTTTTAATATGAAATATTTTCGGAGAGAAAAATAATTAAAACCGAAATGATCCTTGTTTCGATATTTGAGAAAATTCAAATATGAAAACGGTAAAAACCCCAACTCTCTCCGTGGGTCCTTGAGTTGCTTAGAATTTTGAGGATCGCAAAGCAAAATGCAAATAAAATATGATATGCATGTGATGACCTATGTATAACATTCCAAATTGGAAATTTGGGATGTTACAAACCTACCCCCCCCTTAAGGTGAATCTCGCCCTCGAGATTCGGGTTGGCTAGAAAATAGGTGTGGGTGTTCTTTCCATAGATCATCCTCTCGTTCCCAGGTGGCTTCATCCTCGGTATGGTGGCTCCACTGAACTTTGCAAAACTTGATAACCTTACTGTGTGTGACTCGGCTGGCAAACTTGAGAATCTTGACTGGTTTCTCCTCATAGGTCAGATCACTATCCAACTGAATTGCTTCCAGGGGCACTGTGTCACTCAGATGGATATCGGCCATCTCTGCGTGGCACTTCTTCAACTGGGAAACGTGAAACACATCATGAACTCCTAACAGTCCTTTGTGTAACTGCAACTTGTAGGCTACTTCTCCCATACATTCCAAAACTTGGTATGGTCCTACAAATCTTGGGGCTAACTTTCCCTTAACTCCAAAAAGTTTTAACTCCTCGCATCGGTGACACACGAAGATATGCTCTATCTTCGATTTCATAGACTACCTCCTTGCATTTTGAGTCTGCATAACTTTTCTTCCTGGACTGAGCTACTTTCAGTCTGTCTCGAATCAACTTAACCTTCTCTTCGGACTCTTTGATCAAATCTGGTCCAAACAACTGACGGTCTCCAACTTCATCCCACATTAATGGTGTTCTGCACCTCCTTCCATACAATGCTTCGAAGGGTGCCATCTTCAAACTGGCTTGGTAACTGTTGTTGTATGAGAACTCCGCGTAAGGCAAATTATCGTCCCAACTAGATCCATAATCTAGCGCACGAGCTCTCAACATGTCCTCCAGAATATGATTGACTCTCTCAGCCTGTCCATCTGTCTATGGATGAAAAGTTGTACTGAACTCTAGCCTCGTGCCCAAGGTCTGGTGTAGCTGGTGCCAAAACTTTGAAGTGAAATGCGTCCCTCTATTTGATACAATGGTTCTTGGAACTCCATGCAGACATACGATCCTGGTCATATATATCTTGGCCAACTTCGCACTTGTATAGGTGGTTTTCATAGGGATAAAGTGAGCCACTTTGGTCAAACGATCCACCACTACCCAAATAGAATCGTATCATGATCGGGTTCTGGGCAATCCAGTGATGAAATCCATGCCAAGCTTGTCCCACTCCCATTTGGGAATCGGCATAGGTTGCAGTAATCCTGCTGGCTTCTGATGTTCTTCCTTCACTCTCTGACATACATCACATTCGGCTACATACTCAGCAATATCCTTCTTCATACCAGTCCACCAGAAACGCTCCTTCAAATCCAAATACATCTTGGTGTTTCTGAGGTGTATCGAGTATGGCGAGTCATGAGCTTCCTGAAGTATCAACTTCCTAATCTCCGCATTATTGGGCACATAAACACGGTCCTCAAACCATAAAGTGGCGTGCTCATCCTCACGAAAACCCTTGGCTTTTCCTTTGCTCATTTTCTCCTTTATCTCAGCAATTTCTTCTTCATCCTTCTGAGCTTCTTGAATCTTTCCCAATAATGTCGACTGAACCTCCAATGCTGCAACAAAACCTCTAGGGACTATCTCCAAACGAAGCTACCTGAGATCTTTGGCCAACTCCTTTGGTAAAACTCCGCTTACGAGGGTATTGGCGTAACTCTTCCATCTCAAGGCGTCTTCTATGACATTAGCCTTGCCTGGATGATAGTGAAACTTCATATCATAATCCTTTATGAGATCCAGCCATCTCCTTTGCCTGAGATTCAGCTCCTTCTGGGTGAAAATGTACTTCAAACTCTTATGATCCATGTACACATCACAATGATTCCCAATAAGAAAATGTCTCCAGGTCTTGAGTGCATGAACTACAGCTGCTAACTCCAAATCATGTGTGGCATCATTCAACTCATGCGGTCGAAGTTGACATGAGGCATACGAAACAACTCTTCCGTCTTGCATAAGTACGCCTCCAAGTCCTAAGCAAGATGCGTCGCAATACACTTGGAAATCCTTGCGTATATCTGGCAGAATCAGCACTGGGGCTGTAGTCAAACGTTTCTCCAACTATTGGAAACTTGTCTCACATTCATCTATCCATTTGAACTTGGTGTCCTTCTTCAACAACTCCGTCATGGGCTTCGAAATCTTAGAGAAATTCTCAATGAATCTCCGATAATATCCCGCGAGTCCAAGAAAACTGTAGATCTCTCCAACTGAGGTGGGTGCCAACCACTTAGTGACTGACTGAACTTTAGTGGGGTCTACTGCTATACCTTCTCCTGATATAACATGTCCAAGGAACCCAACTTCCTTCAACCAAAACTCACATTTGCTGAACTTGGCATATAACTGATGTTCCCTGAGCATTTCAAGAACTAATCGCAAATGCTCCTTGTGTTCCTCTTCATCCTTCGAGTATACCAATATGTCATCAATGAACACCACAACAAATTTATCCAAGAACTCCATGAACACCTTATTCATCATGCTCGTGAAATAGGCAGGGGCGTTAGTCAATCCAAATGACATAACCGTTTACTCATATAACCCGTACCTGGTGGTGAAAGTTGTCTTAGGTATATCCTGTTGTCGGATCTTCAGCTGGTGGTATCCTGATCGAAGATCGATCTTGGAAAATACTTTAGCTCCTTGCAACTGGTCAAACAAATCATTGATCATCGGCAGTGGATACTTGTTCTTGATTGTCACTTCATTCAATGTGATAATCAACAACCATTCTCAAGGATTTATCCTTCTTCTCAGCCAAGAGCACTGGGGCTCCCCATGGTGACGAACTTCGGCGAATGTAACCTTTCTCCAATAACTCCTTAATCTCCTCCAGATCATTCGCAGGCATCCGGTAGGGTCTCTTCGATATTGGTCCGGTGCCTGGCAACATCTCTATCAAAAATTCAATGTCTCTATCCGGCGGCATGCCTGGTAGCTCCTGTGGAAATACATCTGGGTAATCCATAACTACAGGCACCTCCTCCTGAACAACACCTATGAGAGAATTTACGTGGGTCCTCTTTGGTGTATGCCAGGATACATACTTAATCCTTTGTCCCTCCGGTGTGGTGAGTAGAATTACTGGCTCAATCGATGTTTCCTCCATACATCGATAGTCAATCCATTCCCAATATCACATCCAATCCTTGTGACTCCAAAATTATCAAGTCGGAGGGGAAAACATGTCTACCTATGGTTAATGGCACCTGAAAACATCATTAGCTTGCCATATGCTCTGCTCCTGGCGAGCTTACTAACATAGGTGTCCTAAGAACCTTGGTGGGCAACTTATACTTATCCACAAATCCACTTGAAATGTATGAATGTGATGCACCAGTATCAAAAAGAACGATTGTAGTAAATAACTTAACCAAAAACTTACCTATTACTGCATCGGGCTGTTCTTCAACCTCCTCCACGTTCACGTGGTTCACCTGTCCCCTATTGAAAGGGTTGGGCTTCTTCCCAGAGCTTCCATTGACATTTCCATTCTTTGCTTCAGAACACTCGGTGGCGTAGTGTCTAGTCTTCCCGCACTTGAAACAAGTGGTGTGAATTAAATCCTTCTTGGCGGGCGTGCTTGGGTTAGAGCGGTTCTGGTTGCTGCCTGCTCCATTCCCGTTTCCAATTTTGGGGCCACTGTGGTTATGCGAATTTCCTCCATTGTGGGTATGGCCTCCATGGTTATGGGTAAATCCTCCCGAGTTCGGGGCGAAACGGGGCTTCTGCTGAGCTCCTAAATTGTACTTCCCTGATCCATACTTCCTTTTGCGGCTCTCAATTTGCTGCTGCTTTCCTTCAATCATGAGGGCCTTATCCACCAATTCCTGGTAGTTGTTAAATGTTGCCACCATCAACTGCACACTCATCTCATCATTCAGCCCTTCCATAAACTTCTCTTGCTTCGCGGCATATGTGGCCACATCATCCAGGGCATAGCGAGCTAACTTGCTAAACTCCTCCACGTATTGCCCTACAGTACGGTTGCCCTGGCGTAAGTTGCGAAACTTATGCTTCTTCATGCTCGTAGCTCCAGTTGAAACATGAGCAGTGCGGTATGCTTGCTGAACTGCTCCCAAGTAACATTGGCTATAGGGAAGGTGGCTGTGTAATTCTCCCACCATGAGGCTGCAGGTCCATCCAATTGGTGTGCGGTAAAACACACCTTATCAGCATCTGTGCAACCTGGAGTGGTCAACTCACTTCCAATCCTGCGTAGCCAGTCATCTGCAACTATGGGCTCGGTGCTACTGGAAAACACCGACGATTGTAACCTTAGAAAACGGGCTAAGTTGTCAACTGGTGGTGGCGGTGGGTTGTTGTTATTGTTGTTGTTGTTGCCCTGATTCTGAACTAGCAACTGCATCCGTGTATTCTGCTGTTGGATCAACTGAGAGAGCTCCGGTGGGAAAGCAAATCTGGGGTCACGTCTCGGAGGCATTTGATGGGTTTAAAGGGGAGAGAATTTAGAATAGAATGAGGTCTAGTGGAAAAACACTACCCATATGCACATGAGACAAACACAAACATATCACTCCAAAACAATTTCAAGCAAGGGCATACAATCGATCTAACTATCGTTACAGTGCTCGGACTACTAATATGTACATGGGGGAAAATACTACTAATAATATGGTGCTCTACTAGAAATTTTGATCGGTAGAAGACTCCATGATATCTGCTCCAGCTTCGTCTTCATAATCATCATCACTGGGGTCGGAGTCGGTGTCGTCGATGATGATGTAGTCCTTGGGATGGTCATCATCTCCTCCTGGCGTAGGGTCTCCCAAGAATACTCCTAGCTCAGGTCGTCATTCTTTTCCACTAGTATGGTGATTTCCTCCTCGTATCTGTCGCGTGTAGACTTGAGTTTTTCTTCCAGCTCCATGTTCCTAGTCATCAATTTCTTCAGATCTATCATGCTTGCACACATTTGGTTCTCCTGGCGGCGAATGTGCTGGTTTAACTCCTGGATGTAAGCTATAATGGACATGTCCTTCCTGGTGCTGATCATCTCCCATTGTTCATCTCAGCGCCCACATATCTAGTAGATAGTGTCCTTAAGATCCTTGTGATAAACTTCGCCAATGCGTCCTATGGCGATATGGGCTGCCATGCTCTTTCCTAGACTCCAGGTGGGTGCATCAAAGGAAAACTCTATGGGCTCAGTGACTGGCGTGAATGTCCTTCCTGGAACTTGAACTCGAATCATCCAACGTTCCTATTTTGGTAAAGTTGTGGTGTAGGTCTGGTGAAGCTTGGTATTCCAATGTTCAGGTACCCGGTGACTTCCTTCAAGTGTTGTCCAAAAGGTGTGTCTTCATCCGGCTGTGCAAACTTGTTCCTCGTGTCCGCCATCCTATAGAGTAGGAAATGGAGAGGAGTCAGAAATGGGTAGAGAAGAGTGACCTAAGGCTTATCTTAGTGGCTGTGTCCTACATTCAGCGTGGGCTCTGATACCATCTTGTAGCGACCCGACCTCAGACGGTCAAGTCTCTGTGTTCAGTGTCATCCCTGGATCGGTAATGCTGACACACACAGTACTCGAATGGATTTATAACAGAGTAGCAATCACACACTTATTACATCGAATGTCTCAAGAGAGAGCTTATTATAGTAAATATGGCTTAAGGCCATCTAAATAAGATAACGGCAGAAGGCTTGGAAGATAAAGTGAGTCCATCAACTCCAACGGCATAGCTGAGTGCACGACAATGACATAACGCACCTTACTCTTCGTCTGAAAAGTCTGCAACATGATATGTTGCAGCCCAAAATGAGTCAGCACATGGAATATGTTGTCAATGTAACACAGTAGAGCAATGAACAGAATAAATGCCTATCACTACATGCATATATGGCTGGTGGAGGCTCTATGGTTATAATGTTTTCGCAAAAAGCCAATTTTTCCTTACAGCAAAGGAATATATTTTTTAACTATCATGGTAGTTGTTAAACATTGAGAAGTTTCCTCCAACTCAATCCCCAATTAAAAGTAATTATCAACCCAACAAATTAATTTAGAGTGATGAGATCAACATGATAATCCAAGAACCAGATACTCAAGATGTCCATAACCGGGGACATGGCTTACCATGATTAGTTTGTACACTCTGCAGAGGTTTGCGCGCTTTTCCCCACAAGACTCGATCTCCTCCGTTGGATTTCTAGCACTACATGGTGTTTGAGAAATGGATGACCGAGACACAGTCTTTCAGAAGCATTAACTCTTTACTCTGGGTGGACAGTTACACCTACTTTCCCCTACATCTGCTAGCCCACCACTGAAAGAGGTCATGCAACATACTCAACTATGCTAGAGCCCGTAATAGCTTGTGGCTACACACAGAAGTTTCTAGCATGAATAATCTTATGATCCCTTTGACCAGGGTGGCGAACCATAGGATGATCACACGGGTACTTCGGGATATCCTAGGACAACACTGGATTCTCCAGGTGCCCGCAACCAATCCACTGAGATGTGTATTTAAGTAGCCACCTTAAGTTTAACCATTAATTAACAAACTCACATCTGTCATGGATACACTCAAACCCAAACCACGTCTACGAGCATAGCATGGCATTATAAGCATGATACGTCTCCAACGTATCTATAATTTTTGATTGTTCCATGCTATTATATTATCAACCTTGGATGTTTTATATGCATTTATATGCTATTTTATATGATTTTTGGGACTAACCTATTAACCTAGAGCCTAGTGCCAGTTTCTGTTTTTTCCTTGTCTTAGAGTATCGCAGAAAAGGAAAATCAAACAGAGTCTAATTGACCTGAAACTTCATGGAACTTATTTTTGGAACGGAAGCAATCCAGGACACTTGGAGTAGATGTCTGGGAAGCTTCAAGGTGGCCACAGTGCAGGGAGGCGTGCCCTGCCCCCCTGGGCGCGCCCCCACCCTCGTGGGCCCCTCGTGGCTCCCCTGACCGGCTTCTTTCGCCTATATATGTCCATATACCCTAAAAACTTCGGGGAGCAGAATAGATCGGGAGTTCCGCCGCAGAAGCCTCTGTAGCCACCGAAAACCAATCTAGACCCGTTCCGGCACCCTGCCGGAGGGGGGTCCCTCTCTGGTGGCCATCTTCATCATCCCGACGCTCTCCATGACAAGGAGGGAGTAGTTCACCCTCGGGGCTGAGGGTATGTACCAGTAGCTATGTGTTTGATCTCTCTCTCGTGTTCTTGAGTCGGCACGATCTTGATGTATCGTGAGCTTTGCTATTATATTTGGATCTTATGATGTTTCTCCCCCTCTACTCTCTTGTGATGAATTGAGTTTTCCCTTTGAAGTTATCTTATCGGATTGAGTCTTTAAGGATTTGAGAACACTTTATGTATGCCTTGCATGTGCTTATCTGTGGTGACAATGGGATATCACGTGATCCACTTGATGTATGTTTTGGTGATCAACTTGTGAGTTTCGTGACCTCGTGAACTTATACATAGGGGTTGGCACACGTTTTCGTCTTGACTCTCCGGTATAAACTTTGGGGCACTCTTTGAAGTTCTTTGTGTTGGTTGAATAGATGAATCTGAGATTGTGTGATGCATATCGTATAATCATACCCACGGATACTTGAGGTGACATTGGAGTATCTAGGTGACATTAGGGTTTTGGTTGATTTGTGTCTTAAGGTGTTATTCTAGTACGAACTCTATGATAGATTGAACGGAAAGAATAGCTTCGTGTTATTTTACTACGTACTCTTGAATAGATCGATCAGAAAGGATAATTTTGAGGTGGTTTCGTACCCTACAATAATCTCTTCATTTGTTCTCCGCTATTAGTGACTTTGGAGTGACTCTTTGTTGCATGTTGAGGGATAGTTATATGATCCAATTATGTTATTATTGTTGAGAGAACTTGCACTAGTGAAAGTATGAATCCTAGGCCTTGTTTCAACGCATTGCAATACCGTTTGTGCTCATTTTACCATTAGTTAACTTGCTGTTTTTATATTTTCAGATTACAAAAACCTATATCTATCATCCATATTGCACTTGTATCACCATCTCTTCGCCGAACTAGTGCACCTATACAATTTACCATTGTATTGGGTGTGTTGGGGACACAAGAGACTCTTTGTTATTAGGTTGCAGGGTTGTTTGAGAGAGACCATCTTCATCCTATGCCTCCCATGGATTGATAAACCTTAGGTCGTCCACTTGAGGGAAATTTGCTACTGTCCTACAAACCTTTGCACTTGGAGGCCCAAAAACGTCTACAAGAAGAAGGTTGTGTAGTAGACATCAAGCTCTTTTCTGGCGCCGTTGCCGGGGAGGTTAGCGCTTGAAGGTATATATTTAGATCTTGCAATCGAATATTTTTGTTTCTTTTTTAGCACTAGTTTAGTTTATAAAAGAAAACTACAAAAAATGGAATTGAGTTTGCCTCATACGCTTCATATTTTTAATATCTTTCGTGAGAACGATGGAAAGGAAAATTGTGCTCAAATGCTACTAGAAGAAGTCTATAAAACTTTTGGCACTAAATCTTTGAATGATGAGCATGATTGCAATGTTGTTAGTGTGAACTCTTTGAATATCCATAGTACTAATGATGATTGCACTAGTCATGATGAAGATATCTCTTATAAGCATGTCGAGTTTTGTGGAGTGCATAGAGTTTGCAAGTACATACCAAATAGGGAAGGTAGATTTTGCAAGTGGCATAAGTATTTGGAAACTAAATGGTTGCAAGAAAGGCTAGATATTTGTGCTGAAAATTTAAACTTTCTTAGCTGTGCTTGTGAACTTTGCAATGAACGTGATCATTTCAGTACCCAATGCAAATTGTTTCATGATCATATCGTGTCCAAAAATTGTGATGACTTGATTTCCCTTACACAACATAATGAACTTAGTTTGCTCTTGGGTTATGAAGAAATGAAACGTATATCTAAGGTTATTCCAGAATTTGCCCTTGATAGAGTTCTTAATTTTGATCTAGAGGAAAGTTATATGTATTGTGCGGTGAATTGCATTGAAAATCCTTATATTGCCAATTACATAAAGACAAGAAAACAAATAGAAGATGAAGAGAATACTAATGAAAGGGAAGAGACTTCCCAATATTCTCCTATTATTTCTTATGATGAATAGGTAACGAGGAGGAGCCTCCTATTCAACCAATCTCGCTAATAAGGAGCTCCGAAAAGAGGATTAAACCCACACATAATGTGAAGAAGAAAAAGGAAAGATGGAGAAGTAAAGGTAAAGAGGTATCCCTTCCAAATGATGTTGCTCCTACTACTCATTGTGATGATGATAATTGCTATACTATCGGTGCTATCCATACTATTAATGATGAGAGTGATTATGCTTATAATATGAAAAGGCCCAAGCTTGGGGTGCTATGTTTGATGAGAATGACATGTTTGAGAATATATTTGCTGCAATTAATGTCTGTCCCAAGCTTGGGGATGCTACGTTTGATGAAGATGATATTTTTAGCCTCCCAAGTTTCGATATGCAAATTTGTTATGATGATAGCATGCCTCCTACTTATGATGATTATATTGATGAAAGTGGGTTTGGAAGAGTGTAAACTTTAGGAAGTAGTAATCCCACTATTTTGGAGGATGTTGAATCTTAATGTGATAATTATGAAAGTGGATTTGGAGAGGTCATGACTTTATTTAGTAATGATTCCACTATCTTGGAAGAGGTTTCAATCAATTATGATGAGAACAAAGTTGCTACCTATGATGATTATTGTGATGATACTTATGCTATAAAAGTAGTGATGATTATATTTATAAAAATTGTCATGATTATGATTACCCCTTTTCTGAAAATTACTCTTTTAATATGGAAACAATTTATAGTATTCGAGTTTCTTACGATACTCCCACTATTCCGAATGAGAAGAATTTTGCTTATGTGGAGAGTAATAAAATTTCTATGCTTGTAGATCATGAAAAGAATGCTTTATGTGATGGTTATATTGTTGAATTCATTCATGATGCTACTGAAAATTATTATGAGGGAGGAATATATTCTTGTAGGAATTGCAATAATATCAAGTTTCCTCTCTATGTGCTTAAAATTTTGAAGTTATGCTTGTTTTACCTTCCTATGCAAGTTGGTTCTTGTTCCCAGAAGTTGTTTGCTCACAAAATCACTATGCATATGAAGTGGGTTAGACTTAAATGTGCTAGTCATATTCTTCATGATGCTCTCTTTATGTTACAATTCTTATCTTTTATGTGAGCATCGTTGAAATCATCATGCCTACCTAGGGGCGTTAAACGATATCGCTTGTTGGGAGGCAACCCAATTTTATTTTTGTTCCTTGCTTTTGTTCCTGTTTAGTAATAAATTAATCATCTATCCTCTGTTATGATTGTGTTTTTTATGTTTTAATTATTTTTGTGCCAAGTAAAGCCATAAGGATCTTCTTGGGTGATTGTTATTTGATCTTGCTGTAAAAAACAGAAAGTATGCGCTCACGAGAATAATTTTCATTTTTTACCAAAGAGCGATCAAATAACAATTCTAGTTGCAGTATATTAATAAACAAATTTCCTAGTACTTACTAATTGCTCAGGATTTTTGGAGTTACATAAGTATTTGAAACCTACAGATTACTACAGACTGTTCTGTTTTTGACAGATTATGTTCTCTATGTGTTGTTTGCTTATTTTGATGAATCTATGAGTAGTATCGGAGGCTATGAACCATAGAGAAGTTGGAATACAGTAGATATTACACCAATATGAATTTAGAATGAGTTCACAACAGTACTTAAGTGGTGATTTATTTTTTATACTAACGGAGTTTACGAGTTTTCTGTTAAGTTTTGTGTTGTGAAGTTTTCAAGTTTTGGGTGAAGATTCGATGGACTAAGGAATAAGGAGTGGAAAAAGCCTAATCTTGGGGATGCCCAAGGCACCCCAATGTAATCCAAGGACACCAAAAATCCTAAGCTATGGGATGCCCCGGAAGGCATCCCCTCTTTCGTCTACGTTCATCGGTAACTTTACTTGGAGCTATATTTTTATTCACCACATGATATGTGTTTTGCTTGGAGCGTCATTTTATTTTCGTTTTTTTTTGCTTGCTGTTTGAATAAAATACCAAGATCTGAAATTCTTAAATGTTAGAGATTCTTCATATAGTTGCATAATTATTCGACTACTCATTGATCTTCACTTATATCTTTCGGAGTAGTTTGTTGTTGCTCTAGTGCTTCACTTGTATCTTTTTAGAGCACGGTGGTGGTTTTATTTTATAGAAATAGATGAACTCTATTGCACCACTTATATTATTTTGAGAGTCCTAAACTGCATGGTAATTTCCTTTGGTTATGAATTTAGTCCTAATATGATGGGCATCCAAGAGGGGTATAATAAAAACTTTCATATAAAGTGCATTGAATACTATGAGAAGTTTGATACTTGATGATTGTTTTGATATATGAGGATGGTAATATTAGAGTCATGCTAGTTGAGTAGTTGTGAATTTGAGAAATACTTGTGTTGAAGTTTGTGATTCCCGTAGCATGCACGTATGGTGAACCGTTATGTGATGAAGTCGGAGCATGATTTATTTATTGATTGCCTTCCTTATGAGTGGCGGTCGGGGACGAGTGATGGTATTTTCCTACCAATCTATCCCCCTAGGAGCATGCGCGTAGTACTTTGTTTCGATAACTAATAAATTTTTGCAATAAGTATATGAGTTCTTTATGACTAATGTTGAGTCCATGGATTATACACACTCTCACCCTTCCACCATTGCTAGCCTCTCTAGTACCGCGCAACTTTCGCCGGTACCATAAACCCACCATTTACCTTCCTCAAAACAGCCACCATACCTACCTATTATGGAATTTCCATAGCCATTCCGAGATATATTGCCATGCAACTTTCCACCGTTCCGTTTGTTATGACACGCTTCATCATTGTCATATTGCTTTGCATGATCATGTAGCTGACATCGTATTTGTGGCAAAGCCACCGATCATAATTCTTTCATACATTGCACATCTCGGTACACCGCCGGAGGCATTTATATAGAGTCATACTTTGTTCTAAGCATCGAATTGTAATTCTTGAGTTGTAAGTAAATAAAAGTGTGATGATCATCATTATTAGAGCATTCTCCCATGTGAGGAAAGGATGGTGGAGACTATGATTCCCCCACAAGTCGGGATGAGACTCCGGACGGAAAATAAAAATAAATAAAAAAAAGAGGCCAAAAAAAGAGAAGGCCCAAAAAAACAAAAAAGAGTGAAAAAGAGAGAAGGGGCAATGCTACTATCCTTTTACCACACTTGTTCTTAAAAGTAGCACCATGGTCTTCATGATAGAGAGTCTCCTATGTTGTCACTTTCATATACTAGTGGGAATCTTTCATTATAGAACTTGGCCTGTATATTCCAATGATGGGATACCTCAAAATGCCCTAGGTCTTCGTGAGCAAGCGAGTTGGATGCACACCCACTTAGTTTCTTTTGTTGAGCTTCCAGACACTTATAGCTCTAGTGCATCCGTTGCATGGAAATCCCTACTCACTCACATTGACATCTATTGATGGGCATCTCCATAGACCGTTGATACGCCTAGTTGATGTGAGACTATATTCTCCTTTTTGTCTTCTCCACAACCACCATTCTATTCCACGTATAGTGCTATGTCCATGGCTCACGCTCATGCATTGCGTGAAGATTCAAAAGGTTTGAGAACATCAAAAGTATGAAACAATTGCTTGGCTTGTCATCGGGGTTGTGCAAGATTTAAATATTTTGTGTGATGAGGATAGAGCATAGCCAGACTATATGATTTTGTAGGGATAACTTTCTTTGGCCATGTTATTTTGAGAAGACATGATTGCTTAGTTAGAATGCTTGAAGTATTATTATTTTTATGTCGATATTAAAATTTTGTCTTGAATCTTATGGATCTGAATATTCTTACCGCAATAAAGAAGAATACATGGATAAATATGTTAGGTAGCATTCCACATCAAAAATTCTGTTTTTATCATTTACCTACTCGAGAACGAGCAGGAATTAAGCTTGGGGATGCTTGATACGTCTCCAACGTATCTATAATTTTTATTGTTACATGCTATTATATTCTCAACCTTGGATGTTTTATATGCATTTATATGCTATTTTATATGATTTTTGGGACTAACCTATTAACCTAGAGCCCAGTGCCAGTTTCTGTTTTTTCCTTGTTTTAGAGTATCACAGAAAAGGAAAATCAAACGGAGTCCAATTGACCTGAAACTTCACGGAACTTATTTTTGGAACCGAAGCAATCCACGAGACTTGGAGTAGACGTCAGGGAAGCTTCAAGGTGGCCACGAGGCAGGGAGGCGCGCCTACCCCCCTAGGCGTGCCCCCCACCCTCGTGGGCCCCTCATGGCTCCCCTGGCCGACTTATTTCGCCTATATATGTCCATATACCCTAAAAACTTCAGGGAGCAGAATAGATCGGGAGTTCCGCCGCCAGAAGCCTCCGTAGCCACCGAAAACCAACCTAGACCTGTTCCAGCACCCTACCGGAGGGGGGAATCCCTCTTCGGTGGCCATCTTCATCATCCCGGCGCTCTCCATGACGAGAAGGGAGTAATTCACCCTCGGGGCTAAGGGTATGTACCAGTAGCTATGTGTTTGATCTCTCTCTCGCGTTCTTGAGTCGGCACGATCTTGATGTATCGTGAGCTTTGCTATTATATTTGGATCTTATGATGTCTCTCCCCCTCTACTCTCTTGTGATGAATTGAGTTTTCCCTTTGAAGTTATCTTATCGGATTGAGTCTTTAAGGATTTGAGAACACTTGATGTATGTTTTGCATGTGCTTATCTGTGGTGACAATGGGATATCACGTGATCCACTTGATGTATGTTTTGGTGATCAACTTGCGAGTTCCGTGACCTCGTGAACTTATGCATAGGGGTTGGCACACGTTTTCGTCTTGACTCTCCGGTAGAAACTTTGGGGCACTCTTTGAAGTTCTTTGTGTTGGTTGAATAGATGAACCTGAGATTGTGTGATGCATATCGTATAATCATACCCACGGATACTTGAGGTGACATTGGAGTATCTAGGTGACATTAGGGTTTTGGTTGATTTGTGTCTTAAGGTGTTATTCTAGTACGAACTCTATGATAGATTGAATGGAAAGAATAGCTTTGTGTTATTTTACTATGGACTCTTGAATAGATCAATCAGAAAGGGTAACTTTGGGGTGGTTTCGTACCCTACAATAATCTCTTTGTTTGTTCTCCGCTATTAGTGACTTTGGAGTGACTCTTTGTTGCATGTTGAGGGATAGTAATATGATCCAATTATGTTATTATTGTTGAGAGAACTTGCACTAGTGAAATATGAACCCTATGCCTTGTTTCAACGCATTGCAATACCGTTTGTGCTCACTTTTACCATTAGTTACCTTGTTGTTTTTATATTTTCAGATTACAAAAACCTATATCTATCATCCATATTGCACTTTTATCACCATCTCTTCGCCGAACTAGTGCACCTATACAATTTACCATTGTATTGGGTGTGTTGGGGACACAAGAGACTCTTTGTTATTTGGTTGCAGGGTTGTTTGAGAGAGACCATCTTCATCCTATGCCTCCCATGGATTGATAAACCTTAGGTCATCCACTTGAGGGAAATTTTCTACTGTCCTACAAACCTCTGCACTTGGAGGCCCAACAACGTCTACAAGAAGAAGGTTGTGTAGTAGACATCAAAGCATAACGTAGAAGTAACTCCCAAGGGTTTGATAAATAAAAGGGTAATAGGTTCTACCTCATCTTCTACTTCCCAAACCCACATGTTAAGAGATCCTACTCATGCAATATTTGAGGTTTCTAACTAATGCATAAAAATGGGTAATATAGGGGTATGATCAATGTGTTACTTTCCTTGCTGATGATCCGCAAAACCTAGTGACTCGTAGTAGCACGCTGCGCACTTCGGGAATTCTATCGCAAACAAACAATAGCACACATAAGCACTCAAGCAAATATGCAAGTATAAAACTTCAAATAAGAAGATCAAATCCGAAAACTCAACTGAAAAGATTCGATCTGCAAAAGAATCAATCGAATCGGAGCTACGGAACCGAAACTATGGTCAAAAGAACTTCGAAATCAAATCTGCTTGAAACCAAATTTGAAATTGTCAAAACCTTGTTCAAGTTGATTGAACAGAAATAGGGGCTCAAGATGAAGATTTTGGCGTTGGTTTCACTGGATTTGGACAAACGGTTGAGAAACGGCGAGGGTTTGAAGATCAGGGGCTAATCTGCGATAAAAACAATCACGGATAGGTCCCTGGACGAAAATAAAATAAAATAAACGACTAGTGAACGTTCGTTGTCTGAACCTAACCGGTGAATAGCGTTCGTAAAAATGAACGAACGGACGGGCGTCCGCTAAATAACTAAACAGAGAAAAACCGAACTGATAAAATAAAAAACGCATCTAGGGTTTCTAAAAAACCGATCAGTTTTTACCTAAACCAAAAAAACGGTGGATCTGGATCGGATCGGGAACGGCGGCGGCTCCGGCGGTGAGGTGGCGGCTCCGGCGAGGCGAGACGCTGCGGGGTGGGGCACGGGCGGCGTGCGGCGGCGCGGCGGTGTGCGGCACAGGCGGCGGCGGCAGGCGTGGCTGCGTGCTGCTGCTGCGGGAGGCGGGGCGAGGTGGGGGTCGAGGTGGCGGAGGCAACATACAAATGGGAGGGGGCTCGTCTTGGGCAGGGGGCAACCGAGGCGGCGGCGGTGTCCCGGACTCCAGCGGAGTCCGACTCGGGCACGGCGTGCGGGCGCGGGGAAGGCGGTGGGGGTGCCGAGCCGGCTGGGCTTCGGTCGAGTTCGGACCACGAAGAGTTTTTTTTCGCGGATTCCGCCGAAAAAATCCTAAATAAATAAAGATAAAAATCTAGAAATGCCAAAACAAATTTTCACCATCTGAATAAAATATTTAGAACAAAGTGAACATTTTCTTGGCCAAATAATGCAATTTTAAAAAATGCATATTTTTCTAATTCAAATAAAATAGCAATAAAATCCAAATAAAATTACTTATTTGATTTTAATATTTTCCTCCAATATTTCATTTATTTTGGAGAAGTCATATTATCTCCTCTCATATAGTTTTTAATATGAAATATTTTCGAAGAGAAAAAAAATTAAAACCGAAATGATCCTTGTTTCGATATTTGAGAAAATTCAAATATGAAAACGGTGAAACCCCCAACTCTCTCCATGGTCCTTGAGTTGCTTAGAATTTCGAGGATCGCAAAGCAAAATGCAAATAAAATATGATATGGATATGATGACCTATGTATAACATTCCAAATTGGAACTTTGGGATGTTACACGGCTAAGAGAACAATTGATGTGCCTTTGGGGTGCCCCTCGCCCCCGTATATAAAGGAGGAGAGGGGAGGCCGGCCGGCCCAAGGGGGCGCGCCAAGTGGGGGGAGTCCCACTAGGACGCCTAGTCCTGGTCGGCTCCCCCCTTCCTTCCAACAGAGAGGGGGAAAGGGGAAAGAGGTGGAGAGGGAGAAGGAAAGGGGGGCCACGCCCCCACCCCTTGTCCAATTCGGAGTGCTAGGGTGTAACGCCCACGATGTGGCTATATCTCCCACGTATCAAAGCACGACTTAGAGGCATAACCACATTGTAAGCAATGTCACAAGAGGGGTAATCTTTACACATCCCATGTACTGAATAAGGAAAGAGGTACATAGTTGGCTTACAATCGCCACTTCACACAATACATGAATATAGCATTACAACATCCAGATACAATCAAGGTCCAACTACGGAACCAAAATAAAAGAAGACTACCCCTAGTGCTACAGATCCCTGATCGTCCCAACTGGGCTCCACTACCGATCAACTGAAACGAAACAACACAACGAACACGGACTTCATCGACCTCCTCCTTGAGCTTGGTTGTGTCACTTGCACGGTATCATCGGCACCTGCAATCTGGTTCTGGAAGTATCTGTGAGTCACGGGGACTCAGCAATCTCACACCCTCGCGATCAAGACTATTTAAGCTTACGGGTAGGTAAAAGGTATGAGGTGGAGCTGCAGCAAGCACTAGCATATATGGTGGCTAACTTACGAAAATGAGAGCGAGAAGAGAAGGCAAGGCACGGTCGAGAAACTATGATCAAGAAGTGATCCTAGAACAACCTACGTCAAGCATAACTCCAACACCGTGTTCACTTCCCGGACTCCGCCGGAAAGAGACCATCACGGCTACACACGCGGTTGATGCATTTTAATTAAGTTAAGTGTCAAGTTCTCTACAGCCGGACATTAACAAATTCCCATCTGCCCATAACCGCGGGCACGGATTTTGAAAGTTCAAAACCCTACAGGGGTGTCCCAACTTAGCCCATCACAAGCTCTCACGGTCAACGAAGGATATTCCTTCTCCCAAGACAACCTGATCAGACTCGGAATCCTGGTTACAAGACATCTCGACAATGGTAAAACTAAACCAGCAAAGCCGCCCGATGCGCCGACATCCTAATAGGAGCTGCACATATCTCGTTCTCAGGGCAACACCGGATGAGCGCTACGTACAGCTAAAACCAGCCCTCAAGTTTCCCCGAGGTGGCGCCGCAAGTGACTCTGTTTCGGACCAACACTTAGAGAAGCACTGGCCCGGGGGGTTAAAATAAAGATGACCCTTGAGTCCGCAGAACCCAAGGGAAGGTGATAGGTTGTTAGTGCAAATGGTAAAACCAATGTTGGGCCTTGCTGGAGGAGTTTTATTCAAAGCGAACTGTCAAGGGGTTCCCGTTATGACCCAACCGTGTAAGGAACGCAAAATCAAGGAACATAACACCGGTATGACGGAAACTAGGGCGGCAAGAGTGTAACAAAACACCAGGCATAAGGCCGAGCCTTCCACCCTTTACCAAGTATATAGATGCATTAATTAAATAAGAGATATTGTGATATCCCAACAAAATCATGTTCCAACAAGGAACAAACTCCAATCTTCACCTGCAACTAGCAATGCTATAAGAGGGGCTGAGCAAAGCGATAACATAGCCAAACAACGGTTTGCTAGGACAAGGTGGGTTAGAGGTTTAACATGGCAATATGGGAGGCATGATAAGCAAGTGGTAGGTATCGTAGCATAGGCATAGCGAAAGAGCTAGCATCTAGCAAGCAAAGATAGAAGTGATTTCGAGGGTATGGTCATCTTGCCTGCAAAGTTCTCCAAGTAGCCGAAAGCTTGATCCTCGAAAACGTACTCAACGGGCTCCTCGAACACGAACTCGTCTCCCGGCTCTACCCAAAGAAAGAACTCAAACAAAGGGAGACACAATCAACCATGTGCAATGAACAAACAACATGATGCAAAACATGGCATAATATGCGGGATGTGATATGCAATGCATATGGGTACTCTAGAAGGAAAAGATTGAACCAGGCCTCAACTTGGCAAACCAAGAGTTCCACTGGAAAGAGGAGTTGATTTTGGTCGAAATCGATATAAAGATCACCGGAATTGGATGCACGGTTTGGAAATGGCAAGCAAAACAAATATGGCACCGATCTGCGATTAACAGCACGAGGCCATTTAAATGCATCAAGAACAACAAGCTACTGCACTCTAACATAGCAACAAAGCCATGGCAGGGATACACTCAAGGTGCTTGACAAAAGATGAACACTGAACTATGGCTAATTCACTCAATAGCAGGTTCAAACAAGCATGGAAAAAGTGCACAAGATAACAGGTTACAGACTTAGTGAAAATAGCAACATGTCAGGAATTTAACAACAAGAAGCAATGTTTAGAGCAAGGTAACAACATGCTACAAGAACATATCATGGCAAAGCAAAGCATGGCATGAAGCTACAGGAACCTCTTTGGAACCATTCCGGTGTCCGTATATAACCTTCCAATGCATGAATCTTTACCTCTCGACCATTTTGAGACTCCTCGTCATGTCTGTGATCTCATCCGGGACTCCGAACAAACTTCGGTCACCAAAACACATAACTCATAATACAAATCGTCATCGAATGTTAAGCGTGCAGACCCTACAGGTTCAAGAACTATGTAGACATGACTGAGAGACATCTCTGGTCAATAACCAATAGCGGAAACTGGATGCTCATATTGGTTCCTACATATTCTACGAAGATCTTTATCGGTCAAACCGCAATAACAACATACGTTATTCCCTTTGTCATCGGTGTGTTACTTGCCGAGATTCGATCGTCGGTATCATCATACCTAGCTCAATCTCGCTACCGGCAAGTCTCTTTAGTCATTTCGTAATACATCACCCCGCAACTAAATCATTAGTCACATTGCTTGCAAGGCTTATAGTGATGTGCATTACCGAGAGGGCCCAGTGTCACGACCGGTCTTCCGGGTAATAAATTTCCAGAAAAGACCTTCGTGCTCATCAGCCCCAGGATTACTGTTAACTGATGAGGCTCCAACTTGATACAGAAATTCCAAGCAGAAAACAAAATATGTAGTACAAGGCCATTCTGGCCTGTGAGTACAACAAATGTTTTCTAGTGGTTGATGGCGGAAGCGGGTTGTGAAACATCAGTGTCTATGGGACTCCATTTCCCACGGGAATAGCTGACCAGGTTAACTCCTATCTTCGCGAGGCTGCTATCTCCATTACTTAGGTTCCGGGGCTGTCATCGCGTCGCTCCTCTTCGTGCAAGAAAATCTGGCCAAGACAATAGCCAGGGACAAGCCAGTGAGTACTTTGAATGTACTCGCAAACATTATGAACACAGGTATAATATAACAATGATGTGCTGAAAATATTTTATGCTCATGACGTCAGTCACAAAAGATAAATAAATCTCTGATGCGTGCAAGCAAGTTATTTATAAAATTGCAATAACATAGTAGTATTAAAATTTATGAAATAAACAACAAGCAAAGCCACAGTCGGGCGTCTTAGTGACACCACACAAAGGGCTTTAAAAGAAATGCCACAGTCGGGCGTCTGAGCGACACCACATAAAGGGCTTTAAAAGAAATGCCACAGTCGGGCGTCTGAGCAACACCACATAAAGGGCTTTAAAAGAAATGCCACAGTCGGGCGTCTGAGCGACACCACGTAAAGGGCTTTAAAAGAAATGCCATAGTCGGGCGTCTGAGCGACACCACATAAAGGGCTTTAAAAGAAATGCCACAGTCGGGCGTCTGAGCGACACCACATAAAGGGCTTTAAAATAACAATCATAGTGAATATCCCGGAGGTAGAGCCATCCCAGAGATACTCGATAATAACAATAATATCACGGGTTAGTCAACAATAATAATAATCATAATTATCACAAGTCACAGGTAGTAGTTCCAGTTCTGGTTAACAGTTTCACCTCCGAAGACCGACACTAAGACCAACACTTGACCCATCCCAGACTGTAATCCTTGACCATGGACACGGCTATTCGAATAGGTTTAATCTCTGCAGAGGGTGTACTCTTTACCCACGAGTAACGGATTTCTTTAGTCCATCGGGACTAATTCCGTCTACGGTCTTTTTGTTGAAAACACACCTAACTTGCACAAACCAGCTTAACTCACACGTGTCTGGAATCACCCACGACACCTGTCAAGCAAACTCTAAGTGGGGAGGCTACAACCTCGCGTAGCATGGGATCAAATTTATATCGCGCGCTCTAAGGGGTGGCCTCCCCTCTCGGTCCCAACCGGAAACACCCATGCCCCCGGACCAGGTAGCCTGCCTACCAGCTACAACCGGTATCTTCCACCATGGCCTCTCTGTATGGTGTGTGCTAGAAAGAGGTTGACAACTTACTGAACCGTACTCTACTTGCTGTAGAGACGAGTGGTAGTACGAAACAAGTATGGGGGTTACTGGAACAAGACTCGATCTACGCTCGACTCAGGAGGTTTAAGTATTCCCTGCATGATTAGTATAACGAATATATTTCATCCAACAGAGTCACCGCTCATATCACCTTACCATGCCATACCAGACATAACCGTCCCGACGAAGACCGGCGACAAACTCATGCCTACCCAAGGCAGAGGTTTTCCCGGGTTCCTGCCGGTATGCATGCAAGGCACATGAGGGTGATTATCATCACAAGTGTGTTTATTTCTAACAGCATGGAAATCACTAATATGCACTCATGCATATGATCATACTACATGAAATAACAAGTCCTTCGAAATGCGGTGGTGTTATAAATGTATCAACGATCACACCAAAAATATTATGTCGGGATTCAGAATGCTTGCCTTCAATGTGTGGAAAGGCAGGGTGCACTCCAAAACTTGAAACATTTCTCCTCTCTTCGAAAATCCTATTTTAGCAATATAAAAGAATTAACACACAAAATAAAAACAGCACCAAAAGTTGTTCTGAAATTTTTTCAAATAAATCTTAAAATAAACTAGGTGAAATTTGAGAGATGTAGGAAAAAGAATCAGTTCATTTGGACTTATATTTAAAAAGATAGAGCCAGTCAAAGATTTGGTCAAATCTGATTTTAAATAAAACAGAAAAAGAAAAACGTTTTAGATAGAAATACGCTTTCGGTCATAGGAGGCGTACTTGAGGTTTTACGCCTCCACTTAAAACACGAGGACCGGTGCGGGGGTCAGTGACAGTGGGTCCAGGGGGCCCACTGGTCAGGTTTGACTAGTCTTCTCCCTCCTCTTCCTCTGTCCCGAGCCGAGGTGGGGCGTCCGGCGATCGTGGCCGGCGAACGGCGTTTCTTCGCGGGCATCTGAGCGCAGGGATGGATCCGCCACTCCTAGGCGGTCCTTCCGGTGGTCGCAGGGTCGCCGGGGGTGGACGGAGTCGCCGGTGGCGAGCTCCGTGGCGGAGGGGGCTTCGGTGACAAAGTGATTTGGTGGCGGCGATGGCTCCCGATCAAAATCAAGTAGGGGGTTGGGTTCCTGGATGGAAGGAGGGGTTCTTGGTGAAGAGAACAAGGAGGGGGGAGCCCTGGTGGCGCCGGAGTGAACGAGACAGTGGCGGCGGCAGGAGTTGCGGGAGATGAAGAAGGCGGCGTTTCCCTGACGATTGCAGGCTATGGGGGTTCCATGGGGGTAGCTTGAGGTTGCGTGCGTGCTCAGAGGGGCTCGGGGTCCCTTTTATAGCGCGACGAGGTCGGTTCCGCGGCGGTGGATAAGGCGGTCGGCGAACCGCCGTTCTGTAGCTATAGGGGAACGTGGCGGCGACGAGAGCTAGGCGACACCCTTGTGGATGAGCTTGAGCTGTTCAAGGGGCCAGGTGGCGAGCCGGGGTGGCTTGGGCGGCGCTGAACGGCGCAGGGCTGTCGGCCGACGCCGGCGTGCCGTCAAAAGTGCTCTGGCGGTGGCGCTGTAGGGCGCCAGGGCGGGCTGTCGTGTTGTGGCGAGGCGGGGAGTGCGTGGCGAGGTTCTGCAGTGTGGGCCAAGACAGGGGCGCGACGCGGCGGCTCGTGTGCGCGACTGCAATTTGCGCGCTCTGGGCGCGCCCAGCGCACGCACACCAGATGCTCGGTGAAATGCCATGGCACTCCAGAGCGCTTGGTTGGAGCTGGGAGTTAGCAGGTCTGCTATGGCTTGCAAGGAGATTAATGGACAAGCTTAAGGGGTCAGAGGATCAGGTTCACACTGCTAACTAAAATCCATGCCAAATCTGACCATGCACTCCAGGTGTTTGACAAAATGCCACAGGCACTTAGGAAAGTCTTGGAGTGGTCAAAAACTCCAGATCAGTGTCTCCTTAGATGCAAGAGAGAGTGGTGAGGTTATTTGGACAAAAGGGGAAACTTGCTAGTGCAAGTTTTGCAAAACTACATTTCTGGACAGGAAATAAATGACATTATTTCATGAACCAAAATTAATCCAATTGGTGCATGCTCCTGGATTTAGGGGTTTGGTAGGGCTGTCTACAAGTAGGAGAAAACACAAGATCTTTGGAGCAAAATTAAATAGGGTTGCAGTAGAAATCACAAGGCTGGACCAGAATGAAAAAGAGGTTGATTCACTCAAAATTTTCAAAGAACAGCACTAGGTTTTTGCATAATGTTGAATCATATGCTACTACCAATATCCCATAATTTTGGTGGAGGCTAGAAAGAATTATTTAAAAGGGTTGTAGTGCAAAATTGCTCTCTGGACCAGAGAAGAAAATTGGGTGTAGAGCTCAAAATATTCAATGAATGGAATATATTATTGCACAAAAGTGATTTAGAGACATCACATGACATCTCCAAATTTTGGTTGGATTTTTAGAATAATATATCAAATGGTTGCAGTTCAAAAAGAGCTCCAAAACTTAAAGAAAGTCATTTTAAGGAATAAAGCTCAGAGTGAAATAATTTAATAAATAAATCTCCTGTTTGAAAGATGTTTTTAAATGAGAGGGAAAATAAGTCCAATATGTTTTGGAAGGATACACTTGGGAAAAACTCCTTAATATTAAAATAAAAGTTTTGAAATCAACAGGGATATTCTTGCAGACAAAAATTTTAAACTCTTGGCAAAATTTTAATAACAAAAACCTGGTTAAATTTTTGGGGTGTTACAATACTACCCCCCTTAAGAAAAAATCTCGCCCTCGAGATTTGCTAAGAGCCGTTGTGAAAAACAAAAGTTCCATATGCGTTCGAGCGGTTGTGAGACTGCTGCCGTGGTGCTGCGTGAATAAAAATAATAATAATCCACGTAGTGAGGGGATAAATGATGCAGCAATTCAGTAAAAAGAAAACTCTTACTAGGATCTTTCGCGGTTACACAAGTTATTCACGAAGAAAAATTACTCATACCAGTAGAAACTAAATACTCGACTCGTCGCACAAATTTGGGGTACCATGCATAAGATACACGCAAATATAAATGCTGCAAAAACAAATACAGTAGTGACGTCTAAAATGAAAACGGTAACTGGGTGGGGTCCTGATAAAATGTCTCTGGTAAAGGGATACACTCCTCTTCTATCGGAGGAAGTGGATTGACCAGTCGATGTATGCGTCTCTCCGGGTCGGGCCTTAGTGGTCTGCCGATGGCAATCTGAGGATTCAGATCAGTGAGATCCTGGAGATAATCCATCACTCGTTGGTTCAAATGATCTTGAGCGATGATGTACTGGATAAGGTTGGCCAGAACTGGGTCTCTCTCAATACGCCCACCGGGAAAAGACGTTACTTCTCCGGGTGCTGCACGGCTCGGAAAGTAATAATATCCTCGTTCGCGGGCATAGGGTACTGCGGATCGAAGGCGAGCAATCGCTTCTTTCGCAGCAGCTTCTATGGCCAAGTGTGGGGTTGGCATAGATTTCCCCACGAAGGAAACTTCTGTTGGATCTTGATTGGAGTCTACGGGAGGGATGTGCACTGCTGCCCAATATTCCGAGGTGGATGGGGTGATTCTAGATTTGAACAACTCGTACTGGGGTGGCTGGGTAGAACCCATGGTACTGCGGGTAAAGTCCCACAATATTTTGACAAAGCTACCTGGGGTTGCATCTGGGGTTCTCAGGTGAATGCTGGGGCTCGTCATGACCGGAAAAAGTTGTGAGTGTGGTGCACAAGGTGAGGGTTGCTGGGTAAGGTCACAAGGTGGCCTTTATATAGCAATGGAGCCGGATCATTTTACCGTGGTGAAAGGTAATAAATTTGCCAGCTTAGCTCCAAAGGTCGGGTCAGTGTCAGAGATACACATATCTCATAAAGAGACGTGTTACTGTGGTTGTCGTCGGGTTGGTTTTGGTAGTTGTGCCCGGAAAATGTGCAACTATGCGCTGACAAAGAAAATACGCAAGGCTACCATTAAAACAGAGGCATAACGACAGGCTGCGTTAATATACACGGTCGCATGATTACAAAGTGAGGATACACTAAGACTCGGTACTACTCGTACGGCTTAGTCTACCTCGTTAATGTCTAAACGGGCGTGCCTGGTGGATGTCGAGGCTTCTCCACGTGTCTCACTGCCGGGATTAGTCGGAGATGGCGGAGGAACGACAGGGTCGGGGTAGCGATGATGACCATCGCGGGGATTGTTAGCCACAACCCCGTTGGAGTGTGCTCCCAAAAGGCGACGAAGCACTTCTGGGGTCATCAAAGCATCTCGGCTGATGGCTGGAGCTGATCTCGGGGTCTCGATCGGTTGTCCAAACAGCACGACTGGGTTGTCGGCGTTGGGCTCGTTTTCTTCTCTCGCCGGGGCTCGACGAACCAGCTCTCCACGAGCTGCAATTAAATCAATAGTGATTTGATCGCACAGTTCCTCTAGTGCACTTACATAGCGCACCAGGTGCAACAATGCAGGATCTGTCTCGTGATCTCCGTTGGCAACTTGGGGTGGTCTTCCATACCCTTCGCGTCTGGGGTAGTAGTGGAACGAGCGACAGTTAACTCTGGGCGACAAGTGCCTGAGATGAACTATAGCCTCTCGAGCAGCTAGTTGTATGGCTTGTGGCTCAAAGGAAGTTGTTCTTCCGGTGAACCTGTAGGGGCGTTCGGGTGCTAGACCCCTACCATAGATGTGCACAGTGGCCCAGAATTGGTGGTCCTCACCGCTCATGGGTCCTTGGTACACAACATATTCTGGTGGCTCCTCTAACGCATAGGCACGACGGGTGAGGTTTGCGAGGATGGTCACAAAACCTCCAAGGTTGGTTGTTGTGGTCTCGTTGTGCACTATGGGTCCAGGCATTGTGGCTCGATTTGGGGTAGCGGCTGTGCTGTGCTGGGTTGAGACTAGCGTGCCCTTTTTATAGGAAAAAGGGGACGGAGTCTTTTTTCGCACGCTTGCGAATGAGACATTTTTGCCATCGGTCACTGGTGTGCGATCGACAGACTAGGCTGATAGGTTGGGCACCGACTGCCAAAAGTGTCGGGATTACTGTGTGGCTATCTTGCACGAGAAGCTTGGCTGGGGTTTGGCTAAGGTCTAGTGGGTTGGTTTGCCTAAATTTTTCAACCTGGCTAAGATAGGATTAGCCAATGGTCAGCCTGGCTCTGATACCAAGTCTGTCACGACCGGTCTTCCGGGTAATAAATTTCCAGAAAAGACCGTCGTGCTCATCAGCCCCAGGATTACTGTTAGCTGATGAGGCTCCAACTTGATACAGAAATTCCAAGCAGAAAACAAAATATGTAGTACAAGGCCATTCTGTCATGTGAGTACAACAAATGGTTTCTAGTGGTTGATGGCGGAAGCGGGTGGTGAAACATCAGTGTCTATGGGACTCCATTTCCCACGGGAATAGCTGACCAGGTTAACTCCTATCTTCGTGAGGCTGCTATCTCCATTACTTAGGTTCCGGGGCTGTCATCGCGTCGCTCCTCTTCGTGCAAGAAAATCTGGCCAAGACAATAGCCAGGGACAAGCCAGTGAGTACTTTGAATGTACTCGCAAACATTATGAACACAGGTATAATATAACAATGATGTGCTGAAAATATTTTATGCTCATGACGTCAGTCACAAAAGATAAATAAATCTCTGATGCGTGCAAGCAAGTTATTTATAAAATTGCAATAACATAGTAGTATTAAAATTTATGAAATAAACAACAAGCAAAGCCACAGTCGGGCGTCTTAGCGACACCACACAAAGGGCTTTAAAAGAAATGCCATAGTCGGGCGTCTGAGCGACACCACATAAAGGGCTTTAAAAGAAATGCCACAGTCGGGCGTCTGAGCGACACCGCATAAAGGGCTTTAAAAGAAATGCCACAATCGGGCGTCTGAGCAACACCACATAAAGGGCTTTAAAAGAAATGCCACAGTCGGGCATCTGAGCGACACCACATAAAGGGCTTTAAAAGAAATGCCACAGTCGGGCGTCTGAGCGACACCACATAAAGGGCTTTAAAATAACAATCATAGTGAATATCCCGGAGGTAGAGCCATCCCAGAGATACTCGATAATAACAATAATATCACCGGTTAGTCAACAATAATAATAATCATAATTATCACAAGTCACAGGTAGTAGTTCCAGTTCTGGTTAACAGTTTCACCTCCGAAGACCGACACTAAGACCGACACTTGACCCATCCCAGACTGTAATCCTTAACCATGGACACGGCTATTCGAATAGGTTTAATCTCTGCAGAGGGTGTACTCTTTACCCATGAGTAACGGATTTCTTTAGTCCATCGGGACTAATTCCGTCTACGGTCTTTTTGTTGAAAACACACCTAACTTGCACAAACCAGCTTAACTCACACGTGTCTGGAATCACCCACGACACCTGTCAAGCAAACTCTAAGTGGGGAGGCTACAACCTTGCGTAGCATGGGATCAAATTTATATCGCGCGCTCTAAGGCGTGGCCTCCCCTCTCGGTCCCAACCGGAAACACCCATGCCCCCGGACCAGGTGGCCTGCCTACCAGCTACAACCGGTATCTTCCACCATGGCCTCTCTGTATGGTGTGTGCTAGAAAGAGGTTGACAACTTACTGAACCGTACTCTACTTGCTGTAGAGACGAGTGGTAGTACGAAACAAGTATGGGGGTTACTGGAACAAGACTCGATCTACGGTCGACTCAGGAGGTTTAAGTATTCCCTGCATGATTAGTATAACGAATATATTTCATCCAACAGAGTCACCGCTCATATCACCTTACCATGCCATACCAGACATAACCATCCCGACGAAGACCGGCGACAAACTCATGCCTACCCAAGGCAGAGGTTTTCCCGGGTTCCTGCCGGTATGCATGCAAGGCACATGAGGGTGATTATCATCACAAGTGTGTTTATTTCCAACAGCATGGAAATCACTAATATGCACTCATGCATATGATCATACTACATGAAATAACAAGTCCTTCGAAATGCGGTGGTGTTATAAATGTATCAACGATCACACCAAAAATATTATGTCGGGATTTAGAATGCTTGCCTTCAATGTGTGGAAAGGCAGGGTGCACTCCAAAACTTGAAACATTTCTCCTCTCTTCAAAAATCCTATTTTAGCAATATAAAATAATTAACACACAAAATAAAAACAGCACCAAAAGTTGTTCTGAAATTTTTTCAAATAAATCTTAAAATAAACTAGGTGAAATTTGAGAGAGGTAGGAAAAAGAATCAGTTCATTTGGACTTATATTTAAAAAGATAGAGCCAGTCAAAGATTTGGTCAAATCTGATTTTAAATAAAACAGAAAAAGAAAAACGTTTCAGATAGAAATACGCTTTCGGTCATAGGAGGCGTACTTGAGGTTTTACGCGTCCACTTAAAACACGTGGACCGGTGCGGGGGTCACTGACAGTGGGTCCAGGGGGCCCACTGGTCAGGTTTGACTAGTCTTCTCCCTCCTCTTCCTCTGTCCCGAGCCGAGGCGGGGCGTCCGGCGATCGTCGCCGGCGAACGGTGTTTCTTCGCGGGCATCTGAGCGCAGGGATGGATCCGCCACTCCTAGGCGGTCCTTCCGGTGGTCGCAGGGTCGCCGGGGGTGGAGGGAGTCGCCGGCGGCGAGCTCCGTGGCGGAGGGGGCTTCGGTGACAAAGTGATTTGGTGGCGGCGATGGCTCCCGATCAAAATCAAGTAGGGGGTTGGGTTCCTGGATGGAAGGAGGGGTTCTTGGTGAAGAGAACGAGGAGGGGGAAGCCCTGGTGGCGCCGGAGTGAACGAGACAGTGGCGGCGGCAGGAGTTGCCGGAGATGAAGAAGGCGGCGTTTCCCTGACGATTGCAGGCTATGGGGGTTCCATGGGGGTAGCTTGAGGTTGCGTGCGTGCTCAGAGGGGCTCGGGGTCCCTTTTATAGCGCGACGAGGTCGGTTCCGCGGCGGTGGATAAGGCGGCCGGTGAACCGCCGTTCTGTAGCTGCAGGGGAACGTGGCGGCGACGAGAGCTAGGCGACACCCTTGTGGATGAGCTTGAGCTGTTCAAGGGGCCAGGTGGCGAGCCGGGGTGGCTTGGGCGGCGCTGAACGGCGCAGGGCTGTCGGCCGACGCCGGCGTGCCGCCAAAACTGCTCTGGCAGTGGCGCTGTAGGGCGCCAGGGCGGGCTGTCGTGTTGTGGCGAGGCGGGGAGTGCGTGGCGAGGTTCTGCAGTGTGGGCCAAGACAGGGGCGTGACGCGGCGGCTCGTGTGCGCGGCTGCAATTTGCGCGCTCTGGGCGCGCCCAGCGCACGCACACCAGATGCTCGGCGAAATGCCATGGCACTCCAGAGCGCTTGGTTGGAGCTGGGAGTTAGCAGGTCTAGGCTATGGCTTGCAAGGAGATCAATGGACAAGCTTAAGGGGTCAGAGGATCAGGTTCACACTGCTAACTAAAATCCATGCCAAATCTGACCATGCACTCCAGGTGTTTGACAAAATGCCACAGGCACTGCAAGTCTTGGAGTGGTCAAAAACTCCAGATCAGTGTCTCCTTAGATGCAAGAGAGAGTGGTGAGGTTATTTGGACAAAAGGGGAAACTTGCTAGTGCAAGTTTTGCAAAACTACATTTCTGGACAGGAAATAAATGACATTATTTCATGAACCAAAATTAATCCAATGGGTGCATGCTCCTGGATTTAGGGGTTTGGTAGGGCTGTCTACAAGTAGGAGAAAACACAAGATCTTTGGAGCAAAATTAAATAGGGTTGCAGTAGAAATCACAAGGCTGGACCAGAATGAAAAAGAGGTTGATTCACTCAAAATTTTCAAAGAACAGCACTAGGTTTTTGCATAATGTTGAATCATATGCTACTACCAATATCCCATAATTTTGGTGGAGGCTAGAAAGAATTATTTAAAAGGGTTGTAGTGCAAAATTGCTCTCTGGACCAGAGAAGAAAATTGGGTGTAGAGCTCAAAATATTCAATGAATGGAATATATTATTGCACAAAAGTGATTTAGAGACATCACATGACATCTCCAAATTTTGGTTGGATTTTTAGAATAATATATCAAATGGTTGCAGTTCAAAAAGAGCTCCAAAACTTAAAGAAAGTCATTTTAAGGAATAAAGCTCAGAGTGAAATAATTTAATAAATAAATCTCATGTTTGAAAGATGTTTTTAAATGAGAGGGAAAATAAGTCCAATATGTTTTGGAAGGATCCACTTGGGAAAAACTCCTTAATATTAAAATAAAAGTTTTGAAATCAACAGGGATATTCTTGTAGACAAAAATTTTAAACTCTTGGCAAAATTTTAATAACAAAAACCTGGTTAAATTTTTGGGGTGTTACACCCAGAGATACCTCTCTGATACTCGGAGTGACAAATCCTAATCTTGATCTATGCCAACCCAACAAACACCTTTGGAGACACCTGTAGAGCATCTTTATAATCACTCAGTTACTTTGTGACGTTTGATAGCACACAGGGTGTTCCTCCGGTATTTGGGAGTTGCATAATCTCATAGTCATAGGAGTATGTATAAGTCATGAAGAAAGCAATAGCAATAAAACTTAACGATCATTATGCTAAGCTAACGGATGGGTCTTGTCCATCACATCATTCTCTAATGATGTGATCCCATTCATCAAATGACAACAAATGTCTATGGTCAGGAAACTTAACCATCTTTGATCAACGAGCTAGTCAAGTAGAGGCATACTAGGGACACTTTGTTTTGTCTATGTATTCACGCATGCACTAAGTTTCCGGTTAATACAATTCTAGCATGAATAATAAACATTTATCATGGTATAAGGAAATATAAATAACAACTTTATTATTGCCTCTAGGGCATATTTCCTTCATGTTATTCATGGTAATTACTGCATATATTTCTGCTAACAGAAGACACAATATTTCATTCTTTTAAATAGGCGAGGACCAAACTCGATAGTCAAGACGAGCAAGGGTTGGTTGTGCTTTTCAAGCACTCATTGATGAAGTATCGTTCCTACCTGAGGCAAGCGCACTTCGATGTCAAGCCTCTAAATGAAATTTGTGTAAAGTATCCGATGGTACATTTATTAGACAGTGACTGGAATAATCTTGTTACACATTGCTCTCATCTGCAGCGTAAGGTACTGTATATGGTATCACATCACAATTTGAACTACATTTTTGCATGTGCCTTACCGTCTCACTTGTACGAAAACTGTTTGCAGAAGAACATTCATTCTCAAGGGACAACAGAATCTCGCAACTACACTGCACACTGCATTGCTCTTGTGAGTACCTCTTGCCTTGTGTGACCATACTAACTTTCATGGCTGGTTGATTATGTAGCATCACTACACATGTTAGCCTCCTTATGCTCCATTTGGTGGACATTATAAGATCCGTATCGACTCTTACATAAATTTACAATCAACCCAATGCTTTTGAAGAGGTTTAGCTCAGCAGTCCTCTTGTAAGGACTGAACGTCTTCTATCATTGTACTTACATTAACAGCTACTCCCTCCGTCCCATAATATAAGAGTGTTTTGTACAGTACACCAGTGTACAAAACACTCTTATATTATGGGAAGGAGGGAATTGGTTCATTGTGTAGCATTATGCATCTTATCTCCCTTGCCCACCATTTACTAAAATATATCACATCTATATTTAATCTTACCAAAAAGTTGAATACACAGACAATGCCAGTGCAGAAGTGTAGCCCATTGCTCTTGTCAATACATTTTGTCCTATAACGCTTGTACTTATAGGAATAGGTAGTTGATTATATAGCATCAAACGGCATCTTATCTTCATTATCCTCTATCCCTACCAGTATTATCATATCTATAATTACTCTCTACAAAATGTAGAGTACAGACAATGCTTATAAAGAAGATTATGTGTTTAAATTCTTGAGTTATCTTGCCCTTGACATGGAGAAGGGCATTATATAGCCGGTGTTAACTATTAATGTAAGTCGGTCCTTCTAAAGCCTTTATCCTCAACTATTGTTTAATTTTCTCATACTCCCTATCGTCAATTGTTGTTTAGTTTGTTGTTTCTATCAAAATGCATGTTCGCAACAACTGTAAGTTCCAAGATTTAGTTGTAAAACCAAATTCCTTATTCATACCATGCACATTACTCAATACAGATCCATTGATTTTATTTAGCCCTACATGTATGCTAGTTTTGTTGATATATAATCCAGTGTTTGGTGAAGCAGCCCACATTTGCACCTTGTCATCTCCTGCTTTATCTTACTGTTTGTTTTTTTCCTTCATCTATGCTTGTTTTGTTGACATGGTAATCCAGTAGTGTGGTGAAGCTCCCTGCATTATGAACAATGCCAAATTATGCTATTGAGATTTTGAATGGACTCTTTATTTTCTAACTTGAAATTGGATGGAATTGACAGCACAGTTACCATCTTTGTTTATATACGTGCGAAACATGTCATCTCTCTACTTGTTTCAGGGTGATATGCCTAATGGCATGCACAAGTCTGTTGAAGGCTGTGAGACAAACCCAACATATATTGCAGCAAAGAAGGCAAAACATCTTGAAGATAGCGAGACAACCTCAAAGGCATGTCGTCATGTAGTGTTCAAGTTACTTGAGACTAGCAGTCACACAAGCTCATAGAATTCGCTGTCTAAATCAGTTCAACGTCTTCAGTCTCAAGTTCAAGCAGAAAGGCATTCTGCAACTCAACTTAGACTTGAAGTCCAATCTCTAAGGAAGATCATGGAGAACACCAATGAGAACCTCATTGCTAAATACCTACACCTGGAAGCTATGACCGGCATGCAAGGCCGGTCTCACAGCCTTGCTCAGCTGCTTGCGCAGCAGCTCCCGCATGAGGCTAACCTTTCTTGAACTGTCTTGGAAGTGGTCTTTGTTCACTATTATTTTGTTACACTGCAATGGTGCCCAGTTTTTGTAATCTGCTTCTTCGTTGCGCTTTATGATTGGTGGCAAACTTTAATGCCCAATGAATGTAATATACCATAAATCCTTTATTGTATAGTGTAGGTTTATTCTAAGTTACTATGTCGTGATTTATTTATTGTATAGAGTAGGTTTGTTCTTAATTCCTACTAGTTACCGTATATGCCATCATTTGCTATCTGGAAAAAACAGCAAAAATCTGATGTAGTCGATCGGGCCAAAACATTTGCCTCTAACGGGCATGCATTTTAGCAGGCCACAATTGGGCTAGCCCGCAACTTTCTTGGGCCTGCGCTGACCGGCCATTGGGGCCCTTCGTGGACACTATGCGCTAGGCCCACAACTTACATGGGCCTTCATTGGGCCCAAAGTTTAGTTGGGCCTTTAGTGGACCCGGCGCTTAGTTGGCCCATGTAGCTTCGGGCCATTAACAGGCTGAATATTCTAACGAGATGTTACGGCCCAGAAGATACCATGGGCATTTAGCAGGCCAAAATGCATGTTGGGCCTCAATTTTCAATAGTCGTCCACGGGCCTTTAGCAGGCTGAAATGTAGATCGGGCCATTATTGGCCCAGTTATACAATAGGCCGTTACCAGGCCAAAACATATCTCGGGCCTTAGTTGGCCCACTAATATCATGGAACTTTAAGAGGCCGAAAATTTAGCAGAGGCATTAGTGGGCCGAATTATACGACGGGCCTTTAACAGGCCCAAAGTCACGTTGGTCTGAACTATTGCCACCTTGATCACGGGTCGTTAGTGGGTCGGATATCGCGTTGGACCATATATGGCCCGTGGGCAGCACGGGCCATTCCCAAGCCGAAAGACACACCGGGCTGAAATGGGGCCATGTCTACATCGGGCCTCTAACAGGCTGAAATCTCACTGGGCCGTAATTGGGCCCAAATACTCGGCGAACAATTAACGGGCCAGATTTGGCTTTGGGCTGTAAATGGACCATGTTTAAGCAGGTCGTTAGTGGGCTGGCCCTTTTAACCTATATGAGCCTCGGTTGGGCCCTACCACGTGTCGACGTATCATAGGCATGTCTTCTCCATTGGATGGACGACATCTGGCCCACCATGGAGACGACACGTGTTTCCTCCGGCCAATGATATTTTTACACGTGGAAAATCCCCATTGGTCAGGGCTGTTAACGGGTTATCGAATCTAAACCGGGACCCGATAGCTTAACGGTGACCCATTATGGTGGATGCCACATGTCGGTGACCCTTAACGAAAGCACTTCCATGACGCGCCATTTATCGTCATGGAAGTGGACACTTCCGTGATGATAATTTTGGTATTGTCATGGAACACTTCTACGACAGCACAGGTATGACTATCTTGATTCTGTCATAAAATCGTCATGGATGTACATGCATGACAGAAAACGTGACCTACTATGACAAACACGTATCATCACGGGAGTGGTTTTTTTGTAGTGAAAACAAATGCTTTCAAGAATATCCATATATTTTAAATCCTAACGCCAATTTTGACATATTACACATGGAATTTGATTTAAAAATGTGTAGAGACTAAATATGATATTATTTTACATGTTGATTTTTTAAATGCTATTTAGTGTGTAGCTTTAATCAATAGCACACGATCCATCTTTGTTTCGTATTGGCGCCGATATGGTTAAAATGAATACGCCAACAGAACCAGAATGGAGATAACCACACATGTATGCCTTGACAAAATCTCCAGGGCGAAGAAATCAGATTACTCATTTTATGCCCAAAGAGAGACGCCTTAAATTGACCACATTCAAATACAACGTGGTTGTACGTGCACTGAGGCCACCGCCGACAAGGTGAGAAGAAGGATAAACGGCAACACAGATGAGATGCCATGAGTATGATCTTTTTTTACATGTTAATCATTTTTTAAATGCTATTTAGGGTGTAACTTTAATCAATAGCACACGATTCGTCTTTATTATATACCGGTGTCGATCCTGGTTGCAACTAAATATGTCATCAAAACCAAAATGGAGATAACCACATATGCATGCCTCGGCAAAACCTCGCAGGGGAAAATAAATTAGATTGCTCATTTTATGCTCACGGAGAGACGCCTTATGATTGACCACATTCAAACGCGTTGTGGTTGTGCGTGTACTGAGGCCACCATCAACCATCGGGGTGGGAAGAAAAATAAATAGTGTAACATCCCAATTTTTCAATTAGATGTTAATCAATTAGGTCATCATATGCATCCATGATCCTTGCATTTTTTTGAATTGGTTTTATTTGGACATTTTGATCCTAGAGACCTTAAGCAACTCAAGGACCATTTGAGAGAGTTGGAAGTTTTCCTAAAATTCCATTTTTGAATTTTTGAATTTGGTAAGTTGGGTCAAAGTGATTTTTATTTGAAATTATTTTTCCAATTATTTTGAAATAAATAGAACAATGAGAGAAGATAATATGACTTCTTCAAAACAGAGGAAATAATGGAAATTTAATTTTAAATAAAAATATGTATTTTATTTGATCTTATTTCAGATTTTATTCGGGTAAATTAGGAAAAAATGGATTTTAGCCCACAAAAATGTTCATCTTGTCCTAAATATTAGTAGAGGACCGTGAAACTTATTTTTGAGATTTTAGGATTTTTATTTATTTTATTTTGGATTTTTCTTTTTTGGCGAAATTATTTTAAAGAAACTCCCGAACTGGGCCGGCCTAGCCGAGCCAGCCCAGCCCGTGCCGCCACCGCCTTCCCTGCCCGAGTCCGGCAGGACTCCGTCGCCGGAGCCATCGGAGCTCGAGACTCCCCCGAGGTTCGCCGCCCCTCCTATACATATAGCGACCCCGAGCCCCCTTGGACCCCGAGTCAGTCGCGCCGCCGCTACCTTTAGTCATCGCGCCGCCCCGCCTCGAAGCTCGCTAGCGCCGCCGTCATCGTCAACGTGCCGCTCGTCGCCGCCGGCGCAGCCCCACGCCGCCCCGCCCGTCTCGCCGGAGCCGCCGCCCCGCTCGTCGTTGACCGCCGCTGGCCGAACCCTGTTTAACCGGTAAACACCATACTGGTTCGCCGGTTACTTCTCGGTTTTTTTGTTTTGATTTGCTTCGGATAGATCGGTTTTTATTTTTCCGGTTAAGTAGCGAACATTCATTCGTTTCGATCTCTTAGCGAACAAGTTTGTTCGTTAGTTTCTGTTAGCGGACGTTCATCCGATAGATTTTTCTTTTTCTGTTTATTTTCGTCCAGGGACCTATTCGTGAATAGTTTCTTTATAGATTAGTCCCTGATCTTCAAACCCTCGCTACTTTTTGCTTGTTTGTACAAATCCAGTGAAACCAACGCCAAAATATTCGTCTTGATCCCCTCTGTCCAGATAATCAACTTGAACATGATTTTGGAAATTTAAAATTTGGTTTCAAGCAGATTTGAATTCGAATTTCTTTTGATCGTAGTTTGAGTTTCATAACTCCGATTCGATTGATTCTTTTTGGAATTCGAAGCTCTTCACTTGAACTTTCAGTTTGGATCTTTTCTTTTGAGTTTTACCTGTGCATCTTATGCTTGAGTGCTTATGTATGCTATTGTTTGTTCACGATAGAGTTTCGGAGTGCGAGACTTGCTACTACGAATCTCTAGGGTTTTCCGATCGTCGGCAAGGCAAGTTCACACTTTAATCATACTATTCCTATACCCAGTTTTACTTGCATTAGTTCACCCTCAAATATTGCATGAGTAGGATTGGGAACATGTGGTTGTTGCTATGTAGTTCATGAGGTAGGAATCTATTACCTTTGATCACCTCGGAAATATACGTTATGCTCATATTGCTTAGCCATGCTCGTAGACGGGGATTAGTATGTTAGAATCATGCAAGTTGTGAGAGATAATAACTAAGGGAAACTTAAGGTGGCTACTTAAGTACACATCTAGGTGGATTGGTTGCGGGCACCTGGGGAATCCAGTGTTGTCCTTGGAGATCCCGGGGTATCCGTGTGATCATCCTATGGAATGCCACCCAGGCTCAAAGGGATCATAAGATTATTCATGCTAGAAACTTCCGTGTGCAGCCACAAGCCATTATGGGCTCTGGCATAGTTAAGTAAGTTGTGGGAAACTTTCCCATGATAGGCTAGCAGATGTAGGGGGATTATAGGTGTACCGGCCTATCTATCAGTTAAGGGGACCTCTTCGGAAAGACTATGTCTCGATCATCCGGTTCTCAAACATCAGGCACTGCGAGAAATTCAAAGGAGGAGATCGAGTCTTGTGGGGAAAAGTGCGCAAACCTCTACAGAGTGTACAAACTAATCATGATTAGTCGTGTCCCCGGTTGTGGACAATTTCGAGTATCTGGAAGTGAATTATTGGTTGATCTCATCACTCTATTTAATGAAATTGTTGGGTTATTGATGATTTGGTGATTTTGGGATTGAGTTGGGGTTACCTTCTCAATATGGGTAACTTAACTTAGTAGTAAATAAAATATATTCATTTGTTGTAGGGAAAATTTAGCTTTATGAAAAAATTAAACTTAGAGCCTCCACCAGCCAAATATGCATATAGAGGTAGACATTCTCATTATTATTCTATGGTGTGAAGTTGCCAGAACATTCAATGTACTGACCTACATGGCTGCAACGTCTCATGTTGTAGGAATTTTACGATGAGTAAGTCATATGATAGGGTTGCGATGTCTACACTCAACTTTGTCGTTGGTGTTGTCCGGACTCCACAACTTTGTTGTTACTTCCGCTATATGGATTGAGGTAATAGTATTTATGTTACTTTTTACATGTGATTGAACTCTACTATAAATCCTCAAGTATTGTGTGCGTCAGCATACCGATCCATGGATGACACTTCAGTAGTCACAAGGATTGGATGTGATACTAGGCATGGAATGGCTATCGATGTATGGAGGAAATATTGATTGTGCGAGTAAGTCAATTATCCTCACTACCCCAGAGGGTAAACGGATCAAGTATGTGTCCAGGCATGCGCCAAGGAGGACTCAAGTAAATTCGCTCTTGGGAGTTGTTTAGGAGGAAGTGCCAGTTGTGAAGGATTATCCTGATGTATTCCCAGAGGAACTACCAGGCATGCCACCAGATCCCGATATAGAATTTTTGATAGAGCTGTTACCAGGCACCGAACCAATATCGAAGAGACCGTATCTAATGCCCGCAAATCATCTAGAGGAAATTAAGAAGCAGATTAAGGAGTTATTGGAGAAAGGTTACATTCGACCAAGTTCATCACCGTGGGGAGCCCCAGTGCTCTTAGTTGACAAGAAGGATGGATCGTTGAGGATGGTTGTGGATTATCGTGCACTGAATGTGGTGATGATCAAGAACAAGTACCCACTACCGATGATTAATGATTTGTTTGACCAGCTATAGGGAGATAAAGTATTCTCCAAGATCGATCTTCGATCAGGATACCACCAACTGAAGATTTGAGAACAGGATATATCTAAGACAGCTTTTACCACAAGATACGGGCTATATGAGTACATTGTCGTGTCTTTCGGTTTGACAAATGCCCCTGCCTACTTTATGAGCATGATGAATAAGGTGTTCATGGAGTTCCTGGATAAGTTTGTTGTGGTGTTCATTGATGATATATTGGTATACTCGAAGAATGAAGAAGAACATAAGGAACATTTGCGCTTAGTTCTCGAGAAGCTTAGGGAACATAAGCTATACACCAAGTTTAGAGAATGTGAGTTTTGGTTGAAAGAAGTTGGATTTCTCGGACATGTTATCTCTAGAGAAGGTATAGCAGTCGATCCTTCTAAGGTTCAGTATATCACAGAGTGGTTGGCACCCACCTCAGTTGGAGAAATACGCAGTTTTCTTGGACTCGCAGGATATTACCAGAGATTCATTGAAATTTTTCCAAGATTGCAAAGCCCATGACAGAGTTATTAAAGAAGGACACCAAGTTCAAATGGACCAAAGAATGTGAGGCCCGTTTTCAGGAATTGAAGAAACGTTTAGTTATAGCCCAGTGCTAATTCTTCCGGATATACGCAAGGATTTCCAAGTGTATTGTGACGCTTCTCGCCAGGGACTTGGAGGTGTACTTATGCAAGACGGAAGAGTTGTTTCATATGCCTCACGTCAGCTTCGACCTCATGAGTTGAATTATGCCACTCATGATTTGGAGCTAGCAGTCGTAGTGCATGCGCTCAAGGCCTGGAGACATTTTCTTATTGGAAACCGTTGTGATGTATACACGGAGCATAAGAGTTTGAAGTATATCTTCACGCAGAAGGAGTTGAATCTCAGGCAGAGAAGATGGTTGGAACTCATAAAGGATTATGATATGAAGCTACATTATCATCCAGGAAAGGCCAATGTTGTAGCAGACGCGTTGAGCCGCAAGAGTTATGTAAACACTCTCATAACCGGAGGTTTGCCGCGGGAGTTAACAGACGATCTCAAGGAACTTCATTTGGATATAGTTCCGAGAGGTTTTGTTGCAGCGTTGGAAGTTCAGTCCATGTTGTTGGGAAAGATTCGAGAAGCCCAGAAGACTGATAAGGAAATTTTAGAGATAAAGAAGAAGATGAGTAAAGGAAAAGCCAAAGGTTTTTGTGAGGATGAGAATGAAACTTTATGGTTTGAGGATTGTATTTATGTGCCCAATGATGCAGAGATTAGGAAGTTAATACTTCAGGAAGCTCATGACTCGCCATACTCGATTCACCCCAGAAACACGAAGATGTATTTGGATTTGAAGGAACATTTCTGGTGGACAGGTATGAGGAAGGATATTGCCGTGTATGTAGCAGTATGCGACGTCTGTCAGAGAGTGAAGGCAGAGCATCAGAAGCCAACAGGATTACTACAGCCTATGCCGATACCCGAGTGGAAGTGGGATAAACTTGGCATGGATTTCATCACCGGATTACCCAGGACACGATCAGGTTATGATTCCATTTGGGTAGTAGTAGATCGCTTGACTAAAGTGGCTCACTTTATCCCTGTGAAAACCACCTATACAAGCATGAAGTTGGCCAAGATATATATGACCAGGATCGTATGTCTGCATGGAGTTACGAGGACCATAGTATCTAATAGAGGAACACGGTTTACTTCAAAGTTTTGGAATCAGTTATGCTAGACTTTGGGTACCAGGCTAGAGTTCAGTACAACCTTTCATCCGCAGACCGATGGACACACCGACAGAGACAATCAGATTCTGGAGGACATGTTGAGAGCTTGTGCGCTAGATTATGGCTCTAGTTGGGATGATGATTTGCCTTATGCAGAGTTCTCGTACAACAACAGCTACCAGGCTAGTTTGAAGATGGCCCCTTTCGAAGCTTTGTATGGAAGGAGTGCAGGACACCATTGATGTGGGATGAAGTTGGAGACTGTCAGTTGTTCGGACCAGATTTAATCAAAGAGTCTGAAGAGAAGGTTAAGTTGATTTGTGATAGACTAAAGGTAGCTCATCCCAGGCAGAAGAGTTATGCTGATACTAAACGCAAGGAGGTAGTCTATGAAGTCAAAGATAGAGCATATCTTCGTGTGTCACCACTTCGAGGATTTAAACGATTTGGAGTCAAAGGAAAGTTAGCACCATGATTTGTAGGACCATACCGGGTTTTGGAACGTACGGAAGAAGTGGCCTACAAGTTGGAGTTACCTGAAGGTTTGTCAGGAGTTCATGATGTGTTTCACGTTTCCCAGTAGAAGAAGTGTCATGTGGAGATGGCGATATTCCTCTAAGGGATACAGTGCCCCTGGAAGCAATTCAGTTGGAGAGTGACCTAACCTATGAGGAGAAACCCATCAAGATTCTCGAGTTACACGCAGCAAGGTCATCAAGTTTTGCAAAGTTCAGTGGAGCCACCATACCGAGGAAGAAGCCACCTGGGAGCAAGAAGAAGACCTACGAAAAGACCACCCACACCTATTTTCTAGCCAACCCAAATCTCGAGGGCAAGATTCATCTTAAGGGGGGTAGGTGATGTAGGGTGGAACCCTATGCGGTCGATCTTTCACGAAAGGAGCGGATCCCACGAAGAACACGAAGAATACGGGGAAGAACGGAGATAAAACACAAGGGGAAACACTCAAGAACAAGTCCAATCACACATCCACTAGACAATCAAACACACAAGATCCACAAGGTACATGAACAACAAAGGGAAAGATACAAGGTAATTAAGGTTCATCTCCATGAGGAGGTCTTGATGGTAGAGTTCATCCCAAATCCAAAGGAGATGGGGGCTTTAATCCTAGAAGGATCCTCCCACACGGGGGTCTTGACGATATATCCCGCAGGATCTTCTCCTAGATGGAGGTCTTGGCCTCCAATGGAGTAGTAGTCTCTCTCTCTCAAGAGTAGAGTGGTACAAGGAGCAAAGCTCTCTATCAAATGAGCTATCACTTTGCTAACCCTAGGATGGATTAGGGGAAGGTCTATTTATAGTCTAAGCCACGAAGGGGTAAGTGGGAGAGATATACAAGGCCAAAGTCCCAGCTGCGCACAGGCAGGGCCGGACGTCCGGTTGGCGTCGGAAGTCCGGTCGCTCGCAGGGGTCCGGTCGTCCGGAGGGCGTCGGACGTCCGTCGTTTTGCTTTGGGATGGGTGGCACCGGATTTCCGGTGAGCGTCGGACGTTCGGTGCCTGGGACTTGTCGGACGTCCGGTGTCCGTCAGTCGTCCGGCGGCTGTAGAGGGTCGGACGTCTGACGGCTTCCTGTCATCCGGTCGCTGTAGACTTTGCAGCTCCTTCTTCCGTCTTCTCTTCCAGGCTTCCCTCGCGGATGGTGTAGTTGTACACTTGCGCTCGCACTCCTCCTCCTCGTCCGTACCATTCCGACAATACCTATGCATGCACACGAGTGGAGTGTCACGTAGTATACCATCCTCGAACGGGTCAAGTGAGCACGTGCAAAGGAGATGATTCACCTTTGTGTATGTGAAGTAGATGTCGCACGTGTCACTTGCCGAATGGACTCTTGACATGGTGATGTCTGTAGGATGCTCCACATCATCTCCCCTCCCTTGGGAAAGATCCGACCTCGGATCAAAATCCAAATCACCATGGGAAAGAGATGGCGTCGCCATGTAGGAGTGGTCGATCACCAAGTTCTCGTCATCTTGAAGCTTGAAATGGGCACCCTCCAATGTCGCGCCATCTTGGGATTCCTTCAAAAGGAGAAAAGACAACAAACACTTGGAAAAACAAATGTGGTTAGCGTAAGTGCTAAACCAAGCATTCAAGAGGTGATTTACCAAACAAGTGTCGTCATCATGCAAAGCATATGGTTTGACAAAGGATTGTGACATGGCATATAAGCACATAAATTGAGCACAAGCAAGGATATCATGGAAACAATTGTGCAAGTGTGAGGTAGTGATGCAAATGTGCGTGACAAGAGAAGAAGCATCTACCTCATGGTCATAGCAAGCATGCATAAAGCTCTCAATGAAAGGTCTATGGTAGGCATAGGAAGCATTCACAACACCAAATAAAATGAAGTGTCTAAACACATGGGTCAAGTGCAAGACAATCCAAGCATAATGTGCATGGGGTGTAGTGAATATAGTGTGGCAATCAACACAATAGAAAGAGCAAGTGTTCATCATGTGTGAGGCAATAAAGGCAAGCATGTAGCAATCGATGAGACATGACATATGTGAAGTGATGACATTGTTGCAACCAAACATATGAGAGGAGCAAGTAATCCAAGAATTGGATGCAACACACAAGGCATATATATCATGATGCATGGAGCGGTGAAAATGACAAGTCAAAGCAAGGTCTCTAACATGTGTGCAATCAAGTGGTCCAAGTCTCATGGTGCAAGCAACACAAGTAGTATGATCCACAATATTCATGCTCATGGTTTTGAAATTCTCAAAAGAGAAGGATATCACCTTGAAAGCGTGTCCTTGTGCGTCCTTCACAATGCCGAAGTACAAGCAAGTGTGATGTAGAATCGTCGTAGTAGGAGGTGGTTTGCTCTCAAGAGCTCGGATTGTCAACTCACGTGATGTGGAAGTTGACACAAAGTCCAAGTATCCTACACATGCACAAAACAAAATAAAGAATGTATGTGCATGGTAGATAAACACATCATCCATCATGATGGTTCTGTTCTTTTGCACATAACTGTTAGAAGCACAAGCGCATGAATAATATGATGCAACAATGGCTATATTCATGACACTAGGTATATGGTGCAAAGAGGCAAGACAAGCATGCTTCACAAGAAAAATGTCAAAATCTCCTATCATATGTGAGAATGCTATGGGGGAAAACTCATTATCAAGACTAGGGGCATTGTTGCACTCAATACATGTCAAATCATCTAGCAAGAGAAAGGCAACATATGGAGATATATGACAAGAAGCAACAACAATCATGTGCAAAGCATGTAGATGGTTGTCATCAACCGCATGAAATGAGCAAGTATGAGTCATTGGTGATGCAACATAAGCAAGCATAGTAATCAAGTCGTGCAATCTAGTAGTGCGAAGATGCAACATACTAGAGGAAATTATGGCAATCATGTCATGTGAGCAAATAATAGACATAGACAATACACATGACATATCGCAAGTACGAACACAAAGCAAGATCATAGTATAATCATAGGCGTGGGGCACAAAGCAAATATGGCAATAACAAGTGATGTCTCCACCAAGCTTGCAAATACACATACAAGTAGTAGAATCAATCATCATGCGTAATGCAAAGCATGGGTCACAAATGCATGGAAAAAGCATGGGAATGAGCATATCATGCAAAGTGAACATGGCAAGATGGGCATAGAATATGTAATGGACAATAATCCATAACCATGTGAGGGACATGTAGAATAAATGCATGAAGACTTCGCGTGAAGAGAGCGGTGGGAAAGGCAATCCATGGTATCCCAAGTCATCATTGCTCTCGAGAGCTCGTTCTGTCAACTCATGGGATTGTGAGGTTGACAAATGTTCATGGGTACCTACACAACAAATACACAAGCGAAAGAAATTGTCTGTGTGGTAAATGTACACATCATCCATCATGATGTGTATGTGCACGTGTGAGTTAGTACAAGATAAGCGTCGCTCAAATAAATTTGATGCATGGTATAAGAACATGTCATCCATCATGAAAGAATAGTTATTGTGTATAACACGATGGTGACACAAATTGAGCATAGTAGCATATGGCACAACAATATCATTATGATTCATTGGGAGCATATGGTGCACACAAGTATTGGGATCATGCAATGGATGGGATGAATCAAAATCTCCTAAAATGTATGAGGAAACTATGGGGGTCTCCTCATGAGCAATATTGGAAATATCATATGGAGAAAATGGACAACATCCAAAACAATGCATATCCGAAGCTAGGTGGTTATGGCATGGCATATGAGATAAATGATGCAAAGGTAGCATGTCAATATCATCACAAGAGAAACAAATGCCAATAATCATAGGCTTGTCATCTATGCCATATGTGCAAATTGGGTTTATTTTAATAGCATATTCATAGTCACTATGAAGAGATTGCAAATATGACATATGATTGATCTCATGCATAGCATATGACAAGTCAAGCGGATTGGCAAACATGATGTGACCGAGAGAATTAGCACAAGAAATCCTATGTAACATGGCATCACAACTAATAGACTCCACATGGCAATCATCATACTCATCATAAATGGATAAACCATCGCATGGGGAAGTCTCACTAGCATGAAGCATGGTAATAGGTTGATCAACATCATGCAAGCAATCAATGTCAAGAATGTCCACTAGTGGGACTAGAGCATCACCTTCACCTATGTTACCTTGTTCATTCCACTCAAGTGGTGTAGGTGAGGTGGGAAAGACCAAATGGTGGTCATCTTCATCTTGATGGAACCATGTGGGGGTGCATCATATTCCACCATGGCCATCGTCTTGTCCAAAGGTAGGACGTAGTCGTTGCGAATCGGCGCGTCATCATATTTGGGACCTAGCACCAAATGAGAAGACACAATAGAGGTAGAGGTCAAGTTGTTAGAAATGCAAATGGCCTCACATGCCCTATCAACTATCACACTCTCTCTATGTGGTGGTTCACTCACTCCCTCAAGGTAGGTGCACTCAATCTCACGTATGGTGGAGTCACTCATCTCATTCAAGCGGTGGGGGTTGTGGCTCTCCTCACATGGGAATTGTGGTAACACATCATATATGGGGCTAGTGGTGAAGTCACTCTCACTCTCAATATGGTGGCAAAAGTCACTCAAGTCATCATACTTCACCGTGGTCGAAGGGAAAATCCCATGCTCAACCATCTCATCGCCATCGCCGTGGATGAAGGCCGAAGATGGCACATCATCACTCTCGCCTCCTAAGATGGAAGCATCATCCTTGCTCGTCACCATGTCGCTCGCCTCCAAAGCTTGGTCCTTGATGGTCTCCGTAGTCGTAGTCGTCGCTGCACCATCTTGATAAAGAGTCGAAGTAGACTCGACATCATCAATGCCACAAAGAGGGGTGGCGGTGAAGTCGAACTTGGGAGCATCGTCTTGGAGCTTGTCGGGCTTGGACATCGTGCTCGTACTAGCCTCATGCTCGTTCTCATGGAGCTTGGTCATCGCGAAGTGAGCTTGGGGTGGAGAAGCTTTGGCCGTCATGAGTTCTTGTTCCGCCTTGAGAGCACCAATGTAGTTGTCGTCGAGGGACTTGTAGTTCTCGAGGAAGATCATCTTGGAGATGTCGTTGTGCAATCCCATCATGAAGTGGAACTTCATCGAAATGGGGTCGTCCACGCCGGCTCATCTTAAGTCAATCTTCATCTCCTTGAAGTACTCGTCGATGTACTTGGATCCTTGGATGGTGTTCTTGTTGGCAATATGCCCTAGAGGCAATAATAAAAGCATTATTATTATATTTCCTTGTTCATGATAATTGTCTTTATTCATGCTATAATTGTGTTATCCGGAAATCGTAATACATGTGTGAATAATAGACACCAACATGTCCCTAGTAAGCCTCTAGTTGACTAGCTCGTTGATCAACAGATAGTCATGGTTTCCTGACTATGGACATTGGATGTCATTGATAACGAGATCACATCATTAGGAGAATGATGTGATGGACAAGACCCAATCCTAAACATAGCACAAGATCGTATAGTTCGTTTGCTAGAGTTTTCCAATGTCAAGTATCCTTTCCTTAGACCATGAGATCGTGTAACTCCCGGATACCGTAGGAGTGCTTTGGGTGTACCAAACGTCACAACGTAACTGGGTGACTATAAAGGTATACTACGGGTATCTCCGAAAGTGTCTGTTGGGTTGACACGGATCAAGACTGGGATTTGTCACTCCGTATGACGGAGAGGTATCACTGGGCCCACTCGGTAATGCATCATCATAATGAGCTCAAAGTGACCAAGTGTCTGGTCATGAGATCATGCATTACGGTACGAGTAAAGTGACTTGCCGATAACGAGATTGAACGAGGTATTGGGATACCGACGATCGGATCTCGGGCAAGTAACATACCGATTGACAAAGGGAATTGTATACGGGGTTGCTTGAATCCTCGACATCGTGGTTCATCCGATGAGATCATCGAGGAGCATGTGGGAGCCAACATGGGTATCCAGATCCCGCTGTTGGTTATTGACCGGAGAGCATCTCGGTCATGTCTACATGTCTCCCGAACCCGTAGGGTCTACACACTTAAGGTTCGGTGACGCTAGGGTTGTAGGGATATGTATATGCAGTAACCCGAATGTTGTTCGGAGTCCCGGATGAGATCCCGGACGTCACGAGGAGTTCCGGAATGGTCCGGAGGTAAAGAATTATATATAGGAAGTGCTATTTCGGCCATCGGGACAAGTTTCGGGGTCACCGGTATTGTACCGGGACCACCGGAAGGGTCCCGGGGGTCCACCGGGTGGGGCCACCTATCCCGGAGGGCCCCATGGGCTGAAGTGGGAAGGGACCCAGCCCAAAGTGGGCTGGGGCACCACTTCCCCCTAGGGCCCATGCGCCTAGGGTGGGGAAACCCTAAAGGAAAAGTCCTAGGAGGGGAAGGCACCTCCTAGGTGCCTTGGGGAGGAGGGATTCCTCCCCTTGGCCGCACCCCCCTAGGAGATTAGATCTCCTAGGGCCGGCGCCCCCCCCCCCTTGGCCCTCCTATATATAGTGGGGAGATGGAGGACTTCTTAACCTTGCCTTTGGTGCCTCCCTCTCCCTCTCCAACACCTCCTCCTCCTCCATAGTGCGAAGCCCTGCCAGAGTACTGCAGCTCCATCACCACCACGCCGTCGTGCTACTGCTGGAGCCATCTCCCTCAACCTCTCCTTCCCCCTTGCTGGATCAAGAAGAAGGAGACGTTACGCTGACCGTACGTGTGTTGAACGCGGAGGTGCCGTCCGTTCGGCGCTAGGATCTCCGGTGATTCGGATCACGTCGAGTACGACTTCCTCATCCCCGTTCTTTGAACGCTTCCGCGCGTGATCTACAAAGGTATGTAGATGCAATCCAATCACTCGTTGCTAGATGAACTCATAGATGGATCTTGGTGAAACCGTAGGAAAATTTTTGTTTTCTGCAACGTTCCCCAACAGTGGCATCATGAGCTAGGTCTATGCGTAGTTCTCTTGCACGAGTAGAACACAATTTGTTGTGGGCGTTGATGTTGTCAACTTTCTTGCCGCTACTAGTCTTATCTTGCTTCAATGGTATTATGGGATGAAGCGGCCCGGACCAACCTTACACGTACGCTTACGTGAGACCGGTTCCACCGACTAACATGCACAAGTTGCATAAGGTGGCTGGCGGGTGTCTGTCTCTCCTACTTTAGTTGGAGCGGATTCGATGAAAAGGGTCCTTATGAAGGGTAAATAGAAGTTGACAAATCACGTTGTGGCTTTCACGTAGGTAAGAAAACGTTCTTGCTAGAACCCTACTTCAGCCACGTAAAACTTGCAACAACAATTAGAGGACGTCTAACTTGTTTTTGCAGCAAGTGCTTTGTGATATGATATGGCCAAAGTTGTGATGAATGATGAATGATCTATATGTGATGTATGAGATGTTCATGCTATTGTAATAGGAATCACGACTTGCATGTCGATGAGTATGACAACCGGCAGGAGCCATAGGAGTTGTCTATATTCTTTGTATGACCTGCGTGTCATTGAGAAACGCCATGTAAATTACTTTACTTTATTGCTAAACGCGTTAGCCATAGTAGTAGAAGTAATAGTTGGCAAGCAACTTCATGGAGACACGATGATGGAGATCATGATGATGGAGATCATGGTGTCATGCCGGTGACAAGATGATCATGGAGCCCCAAGATGGAGATCAAAGGAGCTATGTGATATTGGCCATATCATGTCACTATTATTATTTGATTGCATGTGATGTTTATCATGTTTTTGCATCTTGTTTGCTTAGAACGACGGTAGCTTAAATAAGATGATCCCTCGCAATAATTTCAAGAAAGTGTTCCCCCTAACTGTGCACCATTGCGAAGGTTCGTCGTTTCGAAGCACCATGTGATGATCGGGGGTGATAGATTCTAACGTTCGAATACAACGGGTGTAAGCCAGATTTACACACGCAATACACTTAGGTTGACTTGACGAGCCTAGCATGTACAGACATGGCCTCGGAACAAGGAAGACCGAAAGGTCGAGCATGAGTCGTATAGAAGATACGATCAACATGAAGATGTTCACCAATGCTGACTAGTCCGTCTCACGTGATGATCGGACACGGCCTAGTTAACTCGGATCATGTTATACTTAGATGACTAGAGGGATGTCTATCTAAGTGGGAGTTCATTATAATTTGATTAGATGAACTTAATTATCATGAACTTAGTCTAAAATCTTTACAATATGTCTTGTAGATCAAATGGCCAACGTAGTCCTCAACTTCAACGCGTTCCTAGAGAAAACCAAGCTGAAAGACGATGGCAGCAACTACACGGACTGGGTCCGGAACCTGAGGATCATCCTCATAGCTGCCAAGAAAGATTATGTCCTACAAGCACCGCTAGGTGACGCACCTGTTCTCCCTGCAGAACAAGACGTTATAAACGCTTGGCAGGCACGTACGATGACTACTCCCTTGTTCAGTGCGGCATGCTTTACAGTTTAGAGCCGGGGCTCCAAAAGCGTTTTGAGAGACACGGAGCATATGGGATGTTCGAAGAGCTGAAAATGGTTTTCCAAGCTCATGCCCGGGTCGAGAGATATGAAGTCTCCGACAAATTCTTCAGCTGTAAGATGGAGGAAAATAGTTCTGTCAGTGAGCACATACTCACAATCTCTGGGTTACATAACCGCTTGACTCGGCTGGGAGTTAATCTCCCGGATGACGCGGTCATTGGCAGAATCCTTCAGTCGCTTCCACCGAGATACAAGAGCTTTGTGATGAACTTCAATATGCAGGGGATGGAAAAGACCATTCCTGAAGTATTTGCAATGCTAAAATCAGCAGAGGTAGAAGTCAAAAAGGAACATCAAGTGTTGATGGTGAATAAAACCACTAAGTTCAAGAAGGGCAAGGGTAAGAAAGCCTTCAAGAAAGACGGCAAGGGAGTTGCCGCGCCCGGCAAGCAAGCTGCTGGGAAGAAGCCAAAGAATGGACCCAAGCCCGAGACTGAGTGCTTTTATTGCAAGGAAAGTGGTCACTGGAAGTGGAACTGCCCCAAATACTTAGCGGACAAGAAGGCCGGCAAAACGAAAGGTATATGTGATATACATGTAATTGATGTGTACCTTACTGGTACTCGTAGTAGCTCCTGGGTATTTGATACCGGTGCAGTTGCTCACATTTGTAACTCAAAGCAGGAGCTGCGGAATAAGCGGAGACTGGCGAAGGACAAGGTGACGATGCGCATCGGGAATGGTTCCAAGGTCGATGTGATCGCCGTCGGCACGCTACCTCTACATTTACCTACGGGATTAGTTTTGAACCTCAATAATTGTTATTTAGTGCCAAGTTTGAGCATGAACATTGGATCAGGATCTCGTCTAATACGAGATGGCTACTCATTTAAATCCGAGAATAATGGTTGTTCTATTTATATGAGAGATATGTTTTATGGTCATGCTCCGATGGTGAATGGTTTATTCTTAATGAATCTCGAGCGTAATGCTACACATATTCATAGTGTGAATACCAAAAGATGTAAGATTGATAATGATAGTCCCACATACTTGTGGCACTGCCGCCTTGGTCACATAGGTGTCAAACGCATGAAGAAGCTCCATGCTGATGGACTTTTAGAGTCTCTTGATTACGAATCATTTGACACGTGCGAACCATGCCTCATGGGTAAAATGACCAAGACTCCGTTCTCAGGAACAATGGAGCGAGCAACCAACTTATTGGAAATCATACATACTGATGTGTGCGGTCCAATGAGTGTTGACGCTCGCGGGGGCTATCGTTATGTTCTCACCCTCACTGATGACTTGAGTAGATATGGGTATGTCTACTTAATGAAACACAAGTCTGAAACCTTTGAAAAGTTCAAGGAATTTCAGAGTGAGGTTGAGAATCAACATGACAGGAAAATCAAGTTCCTGCGATCAGATCGTGGAGGAGAATACTTGAGTCATGAGTTTGGCACACACTTAAGAAAATGTGGAATAGTTTCACAACTCACGCCGCCTGGAACACCTCAGTGTAATGGTGTGTCCGAACGTCGTAATCGCACTCTATTAGATATGGTGCGATCTATGATGTCTCTTACCGATTTACCGCTATCTTTTTGGGGCTATGCTTTAGAGACTGCCGCATTCACTTTAAATAGGGCTCCGTCGAAATCCGTTGAGACGACACCGTTTGAATTATGGTTTGGGAAGAAACCTAAGCTATCGTTTCTAAAAGTTTGGGGATGCGATGCTTATGTCAGGAAACTTCAACCTGAAAAGCTCGAACCCAAGTCGGAAAAATGCGTCTTCATAGGATACCCTAAAGAAACTATTGGGTATACCTTCTACCTTAGATCCAAAGGAAAGATCTTTGTTGCCAAGAATGGATCCTTTGTAGAGAAGGAGTTTCTCTCGAAAGAAGTAAGTGGGAGGAAAGTAGAACTTGATGAAGTATTACCTCTTGAACCGGAAAATGGCGCAACTCAAGAAAATGTTCCTGAGGTGCCTGCACCGACTAGAGAGGAAGTTAATGATGATGATCAAGATACTTCTGATCAAGCTTCTACTGAAATTCGAAGGTCCACAAGGACACGTTCCGCACCAGAGTGGTACGGCAACCCTGTCTTGGAAATCATGTTGTTAGACAACGGTGAACCTTCGAACTATGAAGAAGCGATGGCGGGCCCGGATTCCGACAAATGGCTAGAAGCCATGAAATCCGAGATAGGATCCATGTATGAAAATGAAGTATGGACTTTGACTGACTTGCCCGTTGAGCGGCGAGCCATAGAAAATAAATGGATCTTTAAGAAGAAGACAGACGCGGATGGTAATGTGACCATCTATAAAGCTCGGCTTGTCGCTAAGGGTTATCGAAAAGTTCAAGGGGTTGACTACGATGAGACTTTCTCACCGGTAGCGAAGCTGAAGTCCGTCCGAATCATGTTAGCGATTGCCGCATTCTATGATTATGAGATATGGCAAATGGACGTCAAAACGGCATTCCTTAATGGTTTCCTTAAGGAAGAATTGTATATGATGCAGCCGGAAGGTTTTGTTGATCCTGAGTATGCTGACAAGGTATGCAAGCTCCAACGCTCGATTTATGGGCTGGTGCAAGCATCTCGGAGTTGGAACATTCGCTTTGATGAGATGATCAAAGCGTATGGGTTTACACAGACTTATGGAGAAGCCTGCGTTTACAAGAAAGTGAGTGGGAGCTCTGTAGCATTCCTAATATTATATGTAGATGACATACTTTTGATGGGAAATGATATAGAACTCTTGGACAGCATCAAGGCCTACTTGAATAAGAGTTTTCAATGAAGGACCTTGGAGAAGCTGCTTATATATTAGGCATCAAGATCTATAGAGACAGATCAAGACGCCTCATAGGTCTTTCGCAAAGCACATACCTTGATAAGATATTGAAGAAGTTCAATATGGATCAGTCTAAGAAGGGGTTCTTGCCTGTGTTACAAGGTGTGAAATTGAGCTCGGCTCAATGTCCGACCACGGCAGAAGATATAAAAGAGATGAGTGTCATCCCCTATGCCTCAGCCATAGGTTCTATTATGTATGCCATGCTGTGTACCAGACCTGATGTAAACCTTGCCGTAAGTTTGGTAGGAAGGTACCAAAGTAATCCCGGCAAGGAACACTGGACAGCGGTCAAGAATATCCTGAAGTACCTGAAAAGGACTAAGGAAATGTTTCTCGTCTATGGAGGTGACGAAGAGCTCATCGTAAAGGGTTACGTCGACGCTAGCTTCGACACAGATCTGGATGACTCTAAGTCACAAACCGGATACGTGTATATTTTGAATGGTGGGGCAGTAAGCTGGTGCAGTTGCAAGCAGAGCGTCGTGGCGGGATATACATGTGAAGTGGAGTACATGGCAGCCTCGGAGGCAGCACATGAAGCAATTTGGGTGAAGGAGTTCATCACCGACCTAGGAGTCATACCCAATGCGTCGGGGCCGATCAAGCTCTTCTGTGACAACACTGGAGCTATTGCTCTTGCCAAGGAGCCCAGGTTTCACAAGAAGACAAGGCACATCAAGCGTCGCTTCAACTCCATTCGTGAAAATGTTCAAGATGGAGACATAGATATTTGTAAAGTACACACGGACCTGAATGTAGCAGATCCGTTGACTAAACCTCTCCCTAGAGCAAAACATGATCAACACCAGAATTCCATGGGTGTTCGATTCATCACAATGTAACTAGATTATTGACTCTAGTGCAAGTGGGAGACTGTTGGAAATATGCCCTAGAGGCAATAATAAAAGCATTATTATTATATTTCCTTGTTCATGATAATTGTCTTTATTCATGCTATAATTGTGTTATCCGGAAATTGTAATACATGTGTGAATAATAGACACCAACATGTCCCTAGTAAGCCTCTAGTTGACTAGCTCATTGATCAACAGATAGTCATGGTTTCCTGACTATGGACATTGGATGTCATTGATAACGAGATCACATCATTAGGAGAATGATGTGATGGACAAGACCCAATCCTAAACATAGCACAAGATCGTATAGTTCGTTTGCTAGAGTTTTCCAATGTCAAGTATCCTTTCCTTAGACCATGAGATCGTGTAACTCCCGGATACCGTAGGAGTGCTTTGGGTGTACCAAACGTCACAACGTAACTGGGTGACTATAAAGGTATACTACGGGTATCTCCGGAAGTGTCTGTTGGGTTGACACGGATCAAGACTGGGATTTGTCACTCCGTATGACGGAGAGGTATCACTGGGCCCACTCGGTAATGCATCATCATAATGAGCTCAAAGTGACCAAGTGTCTGGTCACGAGATCATGCATTACGGTACGAGTAAAGTGACTTGCCGATAACGAGATTGAACGAGGTATTGGGATACCGATGATCGGATCTCGGGCAAGTAACATACCGATTGACAAAGGGAATTGTATACGGGGTTGCTTGAATCCTCGACATCGTGGTTCATCCGATGAGATCATCGAGGAGCATGTGGGAGCCAACATGGGTATCCAGATCCCGCTGTTGGTTATTGAACGGAGAGCATCTCGGTCATGTCTACATGTCTCCCGAACCCGTAGGGTCTACACACTTAAGGTTCGGTGACGCTAGGGTTGTAGGGATATGTATATGCAGTAACCCGAATGTTGTTCGGAGTCCCGGATGAGATCCCAGACGTCACGAGGAGTTCCGGAATGGTCCAGAGGTAAAGAATTATATATAGGAAGTGCTATTTCGGCCATCGGGACAAGTTTCGGGGTCACCGGTATTGTACCGGGACCACCGGAAGGGTCCCGGGGGTCCACTGGGTGGGGCCACCTATCCCGGAGGGCCCCATGGGCTGAAGTGGGAAGGGATCCAGCCCAAAGTGGGCTGGGGCGCCACTTCCCCCTAGGGCCCATGCGCCTAGGGTGGGGAAACCCTAAAGGAAGAGTACTAGGAGGGGAAGGCACCTCCTAGGTGCCTTGGGGAGGAGGGATTCCTCCCCTTGGCCGCACCCCCTAGGAGATTAGATCTCCTAGGGCCGGCGCCCCCCCCCCTTGGCCCTCCTATATATAGTGGGGAGATGGAGGACTTCTTAACCTTGCCTTTGGTGCCTCCCTCTCCCTCTCCAACACCTCCTCCTCCTCCATAGTGCTTAGCGAAGCCCTGCCGGAGTACTGCAGCTCCATCACCACCACGCCGTCGTGCTGCTGCTGGAGCCATCTCCCTCAACCTCTCCTTCCCCCTTGCTGGATCAAGAAGAAGGAGACGTTACGCTGACCGTACGTGTGTTGAACGCGGAGGTGCCGTCCGTTCGGCGCTAGGATCTCCGGTGATTCGGATCACATCGAGTACGACTTCCTCATCCCCGTTCTTTGAACGCTTCCGCGCGTGATCTACAAAGGTATGTAGATGCAATCCAATCACTCGTTGCTAGATGAACTCGTAGATGGATCTTGGTGAAACCGTAGGAAAATTTATGTTTTCTGCAACATTCCCCAACAGTTCTCCAATTGGCGTTGAAGTTGTTCCGTGTAGGTTGGAGGCACGAACTCTCGCCGCAAAGCTCTCTTCGTCTTGGGCCAACTCATATGCGTGAAGCCACCATGTGGACGCGTAGTTGTGGAAGTTCCTTGTGGTGCACTTCACTTTATCTTCGGGAGGAACTTGATGTAGCTTGAGGTAGTCGTCCATCAAACACTCCCACTCGAGATACTCCTCGGGTTCTAGAGTTCCATAGAAAGAAATCGCGTGGTCGATGTCGAGGTCATAGTAGCTCGTGGAAGTCGCAGACTTGAGCTTGGGGAGCTTCTCTTGAGGTGCTTTTGGGCGAAGATGCCGTATGTCCGTAGGCGAAGATGCCTTGAAGTCGCTTGGCGAAGATGCCAAGGGAGATGGTAAGTCATTGAGCGGTTGTTGGTGTTGAGCTCTTGACCTTCACGTCCTTATTGGTGATGGTGTCGATGCCGATTTGATTTTGCTAGAGATGGTAGCTCGAAGACATGTGCTCTTGAGTGTCTTCTCAAAGATGAGGAAGACCGCTTGTAGGACTTGATGAGGGCTTTGATCTCCTCCATTTGAGCTTGCATCTTGGCGTCGTTGGAGTTGTTCGTGGCATCGAACTCGTCGTTGTTGTTGTAGACCGAAGATGAAATGCCTTGCCTATCCATCATAAGACTCGAGTAGAGGTGAGTAGGAAATGAGATAAACAATACCAAGTTACCTTTTCCCAAAGTTGAGGATGTATCCCGTTTCACTCGATGTGAGATGAAAGAATAGTGGAATTGGTACCGGACTTGTTCACTCACACCTACAAACTAAAACTTATGGAGTAGCTCGGTGAGGATAGTGGCACAAAAATTTTATGCAAAATGTTAGCAAGAGTCAATAATGTTGAAAGAGATTCACAAATTCGCAAGTGAAACAAGTAGACCAATAGCAATATGTGGCACACAGAAACACACACGGATAGATAAATGGGGTCGTGCAACCAAGGAATCAGCTCAAAATGTGGAATCCACGGAAAACGCTCGTGTTGCACAACTCAAGAGAGACGCTAGCACGATTGCTCAATAGGCGGATACGACACTTGTGCATAACCTATTTAGAATCATTATAACTGAGCAACTTTCAAGCCCTCCCAGGCCATTAACCCACACAACCGTCCAATCATCACTTTTTGCGATTTTTGATTGTCGGATTGGCCCTGGATCGCGGGTACGCTCGCTTCGTTCGCTACAGTTGAGTGCCAGCCGTTCTGGGCCGCTGCTCTGGTGACTTTTTTGGGCCTCTGTCGTTAAATTGGGTTTAATGGGCTTCTATTACCCTCCCATCCGGGGCAGCCGAAGGTACTGGGATTGGGAGGCATACGAGCGATGCGGTAGGTCTGTCCACTCGTGGCCGTAAACCCTAATCCAATCCCGATTGAGGCGCGGCGGAGTGACCGCATACTCCAATCCATCCACTCCTGAATCAGGAAGTCCTGATTCGGTTGCTTCCAAAAAAAGTCCCGATTGGAGGCGCAGCGGGAGCAACCGCATTGAATCCATCCACTCCTGGATCCGAGGTGCAGAAAGGATCCAATGCATCCAGTCTGTCCCGATTCAAGGTGTGGTGGACCGACCACGTCGAATCCATCCAGCCCGGATTCGAGACGCAAAGATGGCCAATTCATCCAGTCCGTGAATCGCCGTTCGGCTGTTCGTCTCTTGAAACTGCTACCGTGGGTTTGAAGGAAGTAATCACTCTTCAGTTTCTCTCCAGTCATTCATGGCGGATGATGTGCACCCCTCACTGTCATTAATGAATGGCTGGCTCTTTGTTTCTCATTCTTCCGATGTGTATATACGCTTCCTCCATGCTCACTCTTCTAGCTCCGGCGACAGAACATCCATCAGCATGGTGCTCTTCTAGGTTCCCATCTATCTTTATTTTGTATCATCCATGTACGATTTGCTTCTTCCACCCAACGATTACATTGTAACAATGATTACATTGTATCCTCCCAATCTAATTTTGTAGAAAAAAGTATAGATAACCCCCAGAAGTATCCCGTTTGGATCACATAACCCCCCAATGTTTAAAACCGAGTTCTTAATCCCCTGAACTATTCTAAACCGGAAATATCACACCCTGGCACCCACTTTTCTTTGAGACAACGTCGCGAAGCTTTATTAATTCGTCACAATGTTTACAGGGAAAGATGGTAGGTTCCCGGGATGGCCTAACCAAACACGGCGGCCACCACCAAGAGATAAAGCATGCCTCGCTAAGTTGTGAGCTTCATAATTGGAGCTCCTAAATTCATGTCTAAAGCTACAAAATTCAAAAGAATTAGAATGGGCTATTATTTCACGTACAATTGCACCGTAGCTCGCCAGATTATCCTTCTGTAGATCCTCCACTACCACTTTGCAATCCGACGCCACTTCAATCTGTCGTAGATATAGATCATGTGCCAGTGCCAGTGCTTCCCTGATCGCCAGGGCTTCAAGGGTTGGTGGATCTACAATGTTTCTGAAACCGCAGGTGGATGCACCGATGAAACGACCTGATTGGTCTCTGCATATCACCCCAATAGACCCGAAACCCTGCCTAGACACAGCCGCGTCAACGTTCATCATAGCATTGTCCGCAGTCGGGGGTATCCACCTTTTTGCGTTCTTGGATCTATGCACCGTCACGACCTGGTTCTTGGCATTTATCATCTTCAGCTCCCCCAAGTAACTTGATATAAAACTGCTCACAGAATGGGGTGATTGATAAATGTTCTCATGGATGGCTTTCCTTCTGGCTCCCCATATCGCCCAAAGTGAGACCACCAAGCGATCAAAAATCTATTTAGATAGTATTTCATGGATTGCAAACAGCCAATCCTTCGGATGCTCCTTGCCGCGTTCTAGCATATGATGCACCAGTTCTTCAGGAGCAAGCGCCCATACACTTGCAGACATGGGACATGAGAGCAGTGCATGCTTCCATGTGTCCACGGCTCCACAGAGTAGACATGTATTTTCTGTTGCCATGTTCCGGTGCTCCAAAACGGTCCCCGTTGGCATCGAATGCCTGGCTAAGCGCCATAGAAACATCTTTAGCTTTGAGGGCACTTGGATATGCCAAATTGTTGACCAGTTGTTGGATTCACTGAACTCATATGAAGTCCCACCCTCCTCATTTAGCCATGCCTCCCTGCTATGCTTTGTCTTAAGAATCATGTGATAGGCAGACCGGACGCTGAATCTTCCTCTAGGATCATGATGCCATGCCCAGAAATCCTCGACTCGACGCGTGCATAGCGGGATTGTGAAAATCGCCTCGGCGTCAAAATGAGTGAACACAGTTCGGACCAAGCCCTCGTTCCAGCAAGCAGAAGTGCTGTCGATGAGTTGTGCCACTCTCACCGGAGGATTTGGCGTCAGAGATGTTATAGGGCGCTTGAAACTGTCTCGAGGAATCCAGTTGTGTTGCCATATATCCGTCATTGCACCATCCCCTATTCTGCGCACCACACCTTGTGCAAGGATATCGCGCCCATCCAATATAGCCCTCCATATTTGAGACAGGTGTGCTCCCAGTTCGGCTTGAAGTAAAGAACATTTCGGGAAATACACTGCCTTGAGGATTCGAGCGCTGAGAGATGTATCATCTGTGAGTGTGCGCCAAGCCTGCCTTGCTAACAATGCTAGGTTGAAGATTTCCAAGTCGCGGAAACCCAAACCTCCCAAATGCTTCGGCATGGTTAATATATCCCATGCTACCCAGCTAGGCTTCCTCTTCCCTTGCTTGGAACCCCACCAAAATTGTCGGATAATCGACGTGATACTATCACAGAGACCCCTTGGTAATCTGAAGCACGACATCGAATACACGGGGATCGCTTGTGCTACAGATTTAATTAAAACTTCCTTACCAGCAGCAGACAGTAACTTCTCCATCCATCCTTTGATCTTTTCCCAGACTCTGTCCCGAAGGTATTTAAACGTACCGTTCTTCGAGTGTCCAACATCCGTCGGCATACCCAGGTAGCGTTCACTCAAAGACTCGTTCAACACTTGCAAGTTGGTCTTTATAGTTTCTTTCAACTGTGCAGGGTAGCCCTTACTGAAGAAAATTGAAGATTTCTCATTGTTGATTCTTTGTCCTGACGCCTGACAGTAAATATCAAGTAGGTTTGACACCTGAATTGATCCCTCCCCACTGGCCTTGAATAGCAACATGCTGTCATCTGCAAACAGGAGATGGTTAACGGTAGGAGCCGAAGGAGCCACCTGAATTCCTGTTAGTGACGACTGAGAACTTGATTTAAGGAGGCACGAGAGGCCCTCTGCTGCAATCAAGAACAAGTAGGGGGAGATTGGGTCTCCCTGCCGAATACCTTGTGTAGGCTTGAAAGAATCAAGTTTTTCACCATTGAAACATACAGAAAAAGATACTGAGGATACCATACCCATAACAATATCTATCCAGTGCTGGTCAAAACCCAACTTTGTCATGATACCTCTCAGGTAGTTCCATTCCAATCTATCATATGCCTTCATCATGTCCAGCTTCAAAGCACAAAAGCTGTTGGATTTTGATCTCGACCTCTTCATAAAATGCAAGCACTCATAAGCGCAAATGATATTGTCTGTGATAAGCCTTCCAGGGACAAAAGTTGATTGTTCCTCAGAGATTATGTCAGGTAAGATCACTTTCAATCTGTTAGCTATCACCTTTGAAGCTATTTTATATAGAACGTTGCATAGACTTATGGGACGGAATTGAGCAAGTACTTTTGGAGTAGTTACCTTGGGGATTAAAACAAGCACTGTATCATTGATGGATTCTGGGCTCTCCTCGCCGTTCACAATTCTCAGAACTATTCTTGTTACTTCGTCCCCACAAACTTCCCAATGTCTCTGATAGAAGTGTGCAGGAAAACCATCGGGCCTCGGAGCTTTGGTTGAAAACATTTGAAACAGAGCAATTTTAACTTCCTCTTTGGTGTATGGCGCACACAGACTAGTATTCATTGCTGATGTTACCTTACGCGGCACATGGTTTAGCACTGCATCCAAGTTTTGAACTCCCTCGGACCGGTACAAGGATTGATAAAAATCATGTGCCATCGCCTTTAGCTCTCCCGGATCAGATATCTCAACACCCAAAGAGTTCTGTAGTGCCTTGATCATATTCTTTTTCCTCCTCAAGCTGGCCCTGAGATGAAAAAACTTTGTATTTTTGTCGCCTGCAGAAAGCCATTCGACCCTAGCTCTCTGGCGCCACATGATTTCTTCTCTGTGATACATCTCAATTAGCCTTTCGTTGATCTTCAACTCGGTGTAAGTTGGGCCTGTCCTTAGAGGATCACTCTTTAGTTCATCGAGAGATTTCTTTAGATTTTTTATCTCTTTCCTCACGCTTCCAAATGTATCCCGACTCCATCTTCCTAAATCCCTTGCCAGGTCTTGCAATTTCAGTCGCGGCTCCTCCACAGTTGAGCATGGAGGACCTGCGCCCCAACCCTGGTTTATCACATCCCAGAAACTATCATGTGTCTTCCACATTGTCTCATATCTGAAGGGGCGATTAACATGATTGGTCGTCCCAGCTTCCAGTTCGAGCAACAACGGTGAATGGTCCGATGTAACCCCCGTCAAATGTGTAACTGATGCTAGTGGAAACCTCGTCAACCACTCTGCACTGACTAGCGCCCGGTCAAGTCTGCACCTTGTGAAAGTGCCGCCTGTTACCTTCTTCTCGAAGGTCCAAAAATTACCTTTGTAGCCCAAGTCGAGCAACATGCAAACATCTAAAACATCACGAAAAGCTTGGATTTGAGCGTTGCTCCTTTGACCCAAACCATGGTGCTCGTCTGGACGTAACACTTCGTTAAAATCACCCACACATAGCCAAGGGAGTGTGCTCAAAGTGCTAACGTTTTTCAAAGTTGTCCATGTTTGGTGCCTCAAATGTGTTTGTGCCTCACCATACACACACGTCATCCTCCAATTCTCTCTTCCTTGTTCCTCAATAGAAACATCTAAATGATAGTCAGAGTAGCCAAGGATCTCAACATTTATTGAATCATTCCAAAACAAGCCAATGCCTCCACTTCTACCTCGACTACTAACAGCATAAGATTTATCAAAACCCAAAGTACCAGCTAGTGCTTCTACCCTCCCGCTTTCCAGCTGTGTTTCAACAATACAAAAGAGGATAGGGGAAAATTGCCTCGCAAAATCGCGAAGCTCCCGAACTGTCGCAGCTTTTCCCGCACCAGGACAGTTCCAGCAGAAAATATTCATTGGGCCCGGCGGCGCTCCTCAAAGGAGCCCGCCAAAGAAGAGACGGTCCTGCCAAGACTGTCAATATTTTCCAAAATGTCCTCCCCTATATCTGAGCTCATCTTGGTTCTCTTCAAATCTTGTTTGCTGCTCGGACTAGCTGGAACAGTTGCGGGTGCTGGTAGCAAGAACCTCGCCCCCCCTGGCACCCACTTAAGTGGTTTGGGAAGGTGGTTTTGCATATGTGGCGCCTGGGCTGGGCCCGTCGATCGGCCACGTTGGACTGGGCCTGCTGGGTGTGGTCTAAACGACGCTCTCGAGCAGGTTCGACCCAGACCCAGCCTCTTCGCCTCCCAATGGACTCAGTGTGAGCTTTGTAATTTTTCAGCAGTGTACTACAGCAATATAATTTCAGAGCAAATTGTTGATCATTATACTGTTCTGTATGTAATGCTATGTAAAAGAAGGAAACTTTTGATAGCAAATATTTTATCACTGTACTGTTCTGTATGGAATAGTGTGTTGCAAGATATTTTATCAGAAGTGTACAAATTATTGCCATCAAATTCAGAAATAGATAGCAAATTTCCATAGCATTGAAGATCTTAAATTCACACAATAAGTTCCATGGCATACTCAGGTTCAACCTGATAAAAGCTACAGGTCTTTGACATGCAAAACTCCACAAACGACACTTAATTGTCAAGGAATTTGATGTTTCACATCAAATAAAAGCACACACTTCTATCTGGTGTTACACATCAACTACGTGACATTGAAAAACAATCTGGGCATTCACTTTTTCCCAGTGAGAAGCCATTCCAGCCTGCTATTTCTTGGCACTTGCATCTGCTGTGAGCTTGAAGAAGCCTTGTTGTGACTCCTACTGTGGCTTCCCCTTGGAACTGGTTGAGAAGATGCAGTAGGCATTGCAGTTTGACTTGCGGCTGATTGTTTCTTTCTTGTTGGATTAGATGCTGCTTGAGAAGATGGTCTTGCTGAAGTAGATGTTGGTTGCTTCTTTGTCCTCTTCCCTGGGTGTGCCACCTGAAACAAAATGATCAGTACTAATTTTCAGAGTGAACATATATCACATTAAAATTCAGAGATAACAGTTACCTGCTGTGTGTTTTTTCTAAATCTTTTTGCTGCTTTCTCCTTGCTCTTTTTGCTGCTCTTGTGTAGCTAGCATTTTGTTTCTTACCTTTGTTTGGATTCTGCTCACAGGTTCTCTTGTTATGAGTAAAGCTCCCACACATAGAACAAGCAATTTTAATGCCTTTCTTTGAAAGCTTGTTCCCCTGAGGTTTCTCACCTTCTTCTCTTCTTCTTTTTGTCTTCTTTCTTCCTGGCATTACCCTATGAGGAGGTGGATGAGGTTTTGGCTCTTTTCCCTCCACTGGTTGCGGGACATGATCATATATCTTGTTGTACTCAGATATCTTGTAGCATGGGGCAATGTAATCATCTATCACTCCCAGCAGGCCCAGTCCGACGTGGCCGGTCGATGGGCCCAGCCCAGGCGCCACATATGCAAAACCACCTTCCCGAACCACTTAAGTGGGTGCCGGGGGGTGATATGTCCGGTTTAGAAAAGTTCAGGGGATTAAGAACTCAGTTTTAAACATTGGGGGGTTATGTGATCCAAACGGGATACTTCTGGGGGTTATCTATACTTGTTTCAATTTTGTACAGGTATTGTTCAAACTGGGAGATGGTCGATTAATTCGGCTAGATATTGGAAACTGGTTCTCGCATTTTTTTTCTGAAATTCTTCAGGTGATAGTTCTAATGGCTTCTGGACAGGTAATTAATTCACTTGGACTACCAGATTTCATTTTATCTATTCATGTTTTACCATCCACGTTTTTACAGCATAGAATATTACTCATATATCTGTTATCCACACCATGGTTCTTCTATTTGTTGTTGTACTCAACAGATTAAGTGGAACAGTGTAGTCATATGCGCAAAAGAATGTAGCCATACTGTTATAGAGGGGGGTGAAGCCTCAGTATCTTCTTCTTCTATGCAGAAGTGAGCAAAGCCCAATAATCTTACCGATATTTGAAAGTATGTATGTGGATTTTCAAGACACGGTGCAGGCTTTGCATCATTCCAAGTATAAGGTGAGTTTCTTTCTAGATTAATATTGTGAACAGAATTTGAATCAACGTGCAAGGAACTCCAATTCAAGGTACCTCAGATCCATGCCTAAAACTGAAATCTATCAGTTCTTGACAAGCTAATACTTAACAATTTTCTCATGTTTTTTCGCCTTCCATGTAAATGCAGCCTTTATCTTGAGGGATGTTCATGTGCGGGCCTTTCTAATTTACAGAATTGAACTTTTATCGATTATCATTGATGGAACCACCAACTAATAAAATGGGGGAGAAATGCCTCTATTTTTTCCATAGCAAGCACGAACGGGTAGCAAAAATAAGTTATTTAGTGTTCAGTTGCACATAAATCTAAATAGTAGTAACCGATATCCCTCTTCTATTTTCTCCATACGGTGCACCAATGGGTAACAAAAATATCCATCAAATTTGCATGAACAGTGTTATATTCCCATCAATAAAGATTTCACCATTGGAGACAAAACAATCAGGCAAAACAATAGTACAGTACAATGGACCTATTCTAGCTACACAACCAAAAGAAAAGTTTGCTATTGCGCTTGCAGATTTAGCTTCACTGCAGGCAGAATGCAGCTTAGTTAGAAAACAGACCTACCTACAACTGGGAGCTGCCTGTCGAGTCAAGGACTCTATTGTTGCTTTCATGCAGCTTAATTTAGACTCCCCTAATTCTCAGATATTGTTCTTTCATCTCTGAATTCATGACATTCTCATTATTTGCAGAATTTTTGGTTTTGTTCGTTTCCATTTTTAAGATCTTGATGTATGGGAAATGTAATATTTTCAGGCAAGATACACTTGGTTCAGTCTGTGGGCAGTGATGTCGGCAAATCATTGGAAGAGTTCAGTAAGTGCAGTCTGTATCTCATTATTTTTCTTACAAGGTAAGGCATCACGGCATATAGTAAATAAGTGAACACCATCGGACAGGCAACGTTGTTCTTTTTAGTGCTCTCCGCTGTGTTCGTGATCAGATTTGTGTGTAGAAAGAAGTGGATGAACCCATAACATGTGTTCATCACAGAAGATCGTCATAACAACCTTCCTTTTGGCAGGGGAGGGGCTATTTTAGTTACGACCTGAGGCACAACAAGCAGGAGGAGTTGGCCAACTGGAGTGCTAGATTCAGGGCAAGTTTGCCTAAGCACTTCTATTAGTTCCGTTGATAATACCAGGACTGGAGAACTGAAATCCCTTGTAGATGCAAGAGGTATGATATTAAGCCAAAAAATTAAGTGCACAACATAATACTATTACATAGTTCACGTGGTCGATTCTCACATGATTTCGAACTTCCTAAATCGTATTTCTTTTTGCAGGAACAAGATTGACAAAGGCCTTTTGCATTGCACTCTTGATAAAGCTTCAAGCTCAAGGCCTTCGATATTTGTGAAGTTTTCCAGGAAGAAGATTGACTGTAGCATCTTGGAGTGCACTAATATTAATAAATAAACCCTTCAATATTTTTGTTGCCCAAAGGCTACAAGTTCTGTAATTTACCCAAATAATTAGCATTTTCACTACCCAAATATGAGTGTAATGTTTCAGATCGTATATTCCCAGTATTATTAAGACATCATGTATGTGAAGTTATTTCTGCTATTCCAATGCTATTTTTTACAAATCTCTGAACGTGCCCTTCCTTCTGTGATGTACTCGTAAGTGTTTGGTAGATTTGAACATGCACTCATCTGAAAGCTCACTTGTTTCATTTAAGTTTTCACCATAACAATTCAGGGACCTTGAATCTATTTCTCAAATGTAATCTTACATGAGAAAAAGCATGCTTCATTAGGAAAAAATAAAGTTGATTTAAGCAATAGAACATTGATAACCAAACATATTTTCTCTCCGGTTGGTCCTACATAGGATCTTTTATTTATTTATTAAAATGACTAAAAAACCCTATGTGAAGCTGTAGCTTAATGTGCGAACGAGTTTACCCCAGATAATTAAGACACTACTATAATTGACGTGACAAATTTTTACCCCAGACAATGAGACACTACTACAATTGATGTGACAAATTTATTGCATCATCAATAGTTACAACTGCACGTTGTACTCACAAAAACTGAAATCAAACACAATATTGTAGTGATATATAAAGTCCTTCGCACGCCTGTAGACCAACTATTATCAGCTTCATGGGAGACACTATTACTTTGTACTAACACATTATTATCTGTATAAACTAACATGAACTCTATGTTTGTACATAAATTTTTAACACTTTCGCATAGCATTCAAAATAGACGGGCGCGGTAACGCGCGCCATCAACGATCTAGTAGGATGCAAAATGTAACAACTTTTATCCCAAGTATGCTATATATGTATGATGTTCCGGTGCTATGATCCAAGATGATCGGATATGACAATCTTATGCAATGGGGTATGATGCTATGGCTCTTGCTTACAAGCTTCTTTGCTTTTTCTCTTTTGCTTAAAAGCTTTATTCTTTCTTTTTTTGGTGTATGGCCACTTTGCGAAATGCACAAACCAAGCTACTAATTGTGTATATGCGGGAACAAACTTGAGGCACACGAGATGATATGATACCAAGATGATACCTATGGTATGGTATGTATGCAATGGAAGGTGTAGCTCGATGATCACTGATGTGCACAAGTAACGTTGCCGGCAATACTCAAAGGCTAGTCTCGATAGGCAAGTGACACAAAATGGGCTAGGGGTTTTCAATGCAATGGCAAGGGAATATACAATGGAGGGATACCACGATACCGAGATGATATGGAGGTTACCATCCGTGGCGATGATGAGTGGCGGTGATCTTGATGGAGACACCAAGGTGATGAAGACTCGTCCCTAAGTAGCCGAAACAACTTAGGAAACGGAAAAATCGCGAACTCAAAATCTCAAATGTCAAATGGTGGTAGCGGGAATGTGGTGCTGCTGGCGGAAGCTCAATGGGATTGCGGAAATGCAATGATGGGTTGTGAAGTACGCAATGCGGAAATGGAGGGTAAGGTGGTGGACTATACACGGTGTCGGAGTAGGAAGCTCGGTCCCTAAGTAGCTAAAACACCTTAGGTGACACAACTCACAACTCAAACAAAATTGGGTTAAGTTGGGGTGGCGGGAGTGTATAGTGGTCAAGCCTACGCGGAAGTTATGGTGGTGGTGGTGGTTGATGAAGAAGCAACCATCCCTAAGTAGCCTAGACACCTTAGGAGACTCAAATCACTCAAGCAACCACTAATGCGATGGGGATCAATATTGGTTAGGTTGCGGAAGTCGGTGATGGAGTAGCGGATGATGTGGTGGAAGCCCTAGGCAAAGATGCCAAAATTGTCAAAAATTGATGGAGTCAAAAGATGTTGGTGGTATTTTTGTGGGAAGGGGGATGTCAAGAGCTTTTCAACGAGCTAAATAACGCGATAATCAGACTCCGGATGAATTAGTTATGGCCGAAACAAAAATCAGCTCAAATCTGAAACTACAGGTTACGGACAAGGTCGGATGTCCGGGGCCCGGACGTCCGGGCGGGCTCGGAAATCCGTAAATTAGGCTCGGGTTAGGGGTTCCGGTCGTCCTGAAGAGGTTGGACGTCCGATCGTTCCAGGGGCTCCGGACGTCCGTGAAAGGTCAGTCGTCCGGTGGGTCGGGGTCAACTCGAGATGCGAGTTTTGGGACGCGATTTTGGGCGGAAAATGGGGATTTTGGGGTCAAAATTGAGGAGATTTCGTGGGTGAAAGATGGGGAAATTTGGCAAATGCTAGATCCACTTGAAACCAAGCAAATCCACGGATCAAAATCAACAAAACTTCGTCAAACCAACAAATCACAAAAAAAAATTGGGGCTATTTTTAGTGGGGATTTTCGAATTTGGGGAAGAACACAACAAAATTAGGCTAGAAAACAACGAGGGGAGGCTCCGAAATCGTGATCAACATGGCTCATGATACCAAGATGATGGGGTGGAACCCTATGCGGCCGATCTTTCACGAAAGGAGCGGATCCCGCGAAGAACACGAAGAACACGGGGAAGAACGGAGAGAAAACACAAGGGGAAACACTCAAGAACAAGTCCAATCACACATCCACTAGACAATCAAACACACAAGATCCACAAGGTACATGAACAACAAAGGGAAAGATACAAGGTAAGGTTCATCTCCATGAGGAGGTCTAGATGGTAGAGTTCATCCCAAATCCAAAGGAGATGGGGACTTGAATCCTAGAAGGATCTTCCCACACGGGGGTCTTGACGATATATCCCGCAGGATCTTCTCCTAGATGGAGGTCTTGGCCTCCAATGGAGTAGTATTCTCTCTCTCAAGAGTATAGTGGTACAAGGAGCAAAGCTCTCTATCAAATGAGCTATCACTTTGCTAACCCTAGAAAGGATGAGGGGAAGGTCTATTTATAGTCTAAGCCACGAAGGGGTAAGTGGGAGAGAGATACAAGGCCAAAGGCCCGACTGCGCACAGGCGGGGTCGGACGTCCGGTTGGCGTCGGAAGTCCGGTCGCTCGCGGGGGTCCGGTCCTCCGGAGGGCGTCCGACGTCCGTCGTTTTGCTTCGGGATGGGTGGCACCGGATTTCCGATGAGCGTCGGACGTCCGGTGCCTGGGACTTGTCGGACGTCTGGTATCCGTCGGTCGTCCGGCGGCTGTAGAGGGTCGGACGTCCGGCGGCTTTCGGTCGTCCGGTCGCTGTAGACTTTGCGGCTCCTTCTTTCGTCTTCTCTTCCAGGCTTCCCTCGCGGATGGTGTAGTTGTACACTTGCGCTCGCACTCCTCCTCGTCGCTCGTACCATTCCGACAATACCTATGCATGCACACGAGTGGAGTGACACGTAATATACCATCCTCAAAGGGGTCAAGTGAGCACGTGTAAAGGAGATGATTCATCTTTGTGTATGTGAAGTAGATGTCGCACGTGTCACTTGCCGAATGGACTCTTGACATAGTGATGTCCGTAGGATGCTCCGCATCAGTAGGTTTGTAACATCCCAATTTTCAATTGGATGTTAATCAATTAGGTCATCATATGCATGCATGATTCTTGCATTTTTTGAATTTGTTTTATTTGGATATTTTGATCCTAGAGACCTTAAGCAACTCAAGGACCATTTGAGAGAGTTTGAGGTTTTCATAAAATTCCATTTTTGAATTTTCAAATTTGGTAAGTTAGGTCAAAGTGATTTTTATTTGAAATTATTTTTCCAATTATTTTGAAATGAATAAAACAATGAGAGAAGATAATATGACTTCTTCAAAACAGAGGAAATAATGGAAATTTAATTTTAAATAAAAATATGTATTTTATTTGATCTTATTTGAGATTTTATTCGGGTAAATTAGGAAAAAAATGCATTTTAAAAATTGTATTTTAGCCTAGAAAAATGTTCATGTTGTCCTAAATATTAGTAGAGGACCGTGAAAATTATTTTTGGGATTTTAGATTTTTATTTATTTTATTTTCGATTTTTCTTTTTCGGCAAAATTATTTAAAAAGAAACTCCCGAACTGGGCCGGCCGAGCCGAGCCAGCCCAGCCCGCGGCGCCACCGCCTTCCTTGCCCGAGTCCGGCAGGACTCCGTCGCTGGAGCCATGGGAGCTCGGTACTCCCCCGAGGTTCGCCCCCCCTATATATAGCGACCCCGGGCCCCCTTGGACCCCGAGTCAGCCGCACCGCCGCCTTTAGTCGCCGCGTCGCCCTGCCTCGAAGCTCGTCGTCGCCGAGCCACTCGTCGCCACCCGCGCAGCCCCGTGCCGCCCCACCCCATCTTGCCGGAGCCATTGCCCCGCTCGTCGTTGACCGCCGCCGACCGAACCCCGTTTAACCGGTAAAAACCGTACCAGTTCGCCGGTTACTTCTCAGTTTTTTTAGTTTCAATTTGGTTAGGATAGATCGGTTTTTATTTTTTCGGTTAAGTAGCAAACGTTCATCCGTGCCAGCCAGGCCCGCACCAGCCAAGACTCCACCGCCGTTCACATGCAGCTGCCAGCCCAACCAGCTAGGCAGGCACCTGCGTGACAACATGCAGCTTCCAGGCCGAATCAGCAAGCACCTGCATGGCGGCATGCAGATCTTCATGAAGGCCCTATGTAACACCCTCGATGCGGCTATATCTCCCACGTGTCGAAGCACGACTTAGAGGCATAAGCGCATTGAAAGCAAGTGAGGTAATCTTCACACAACCCATGTAATACATAAGGGAAAAAGATACATAGTTGGCTTACAATCGCCACTTCACACAATTACATGAATAAAACATTACATTCATCCAAATACACTCAAGGTCCGACTACGGAACCAAAATAAAGATAAACCCCAAATGCGACAAAGTCCCTGATCGCCCCGACTGGGCTCCACTACTGAACAACTTGAAACGGAACAACACAATGAACACGATCTCCATCGAGCTCCTCCTTGAGCTTGGTTGCGTCACCTGAACGGTTTCATCGGCACCTGCAAACTGGTTTTGGAAGTATCTGTGAGTCACTGGGACTCAGCAATCTCACACCCTCGCGATCAAGACTATTTAAGCTTATAGGTAGGGTAAAAGGTATGAGGTGGAGCTGCAGCATGCGACTAGCATATATAGTGGCTAACATACGCAAATGAGAGCGAGAAGAGAAGGCAAAGCACGGACGAGAATCTATGATCAAGAAGTGATCCTAGAGCAACCTACGTCAAGCATAACTCCAACACTGTGTTCACTTCCCAGACTCCGCCGAAAAGAGACCATCACGGCTACATACGCGGTTGGTGCATTTTAATTAAGATAAGGTTCAGGTTTTCTACAACCGGACATTAACAAATTCACATCTTCCCATAACCCCGGGCACGACTTTCGAAAGTTCATAACCCTGCAGAGGTGTCCCAACTTAGCCCATCACAAGCTCTCACGGTCAACGAAGGATATCCCTTCTCCCAAGACAATCCGATCAGACTCGGAATCCCGGTTACAAGACATCTCGACAATGGTAAAACTAAACCAGCAAAGCCGCCCGAATGTGCCGACAAATCCCGATAGGAGCTGCACATATCTCATTCTCAGGGCACACTCAGATGATACATCCTACGAGTAAAACCAACCCTCAAGTTGCCCCGAGGTGGCCCTGCAGTCTAGTCGGTTCGAACCAACACTCAGAGGAGCACTGGCCCGAGGGGGTTAAAATAAGATGACCCTCGGGAGCGCGACTCCCAAGGTAAAAGTAGGTGGTGGTGAGGCAAATGGTAAAACCAAGGTTGGGCCTTGCTGGAGGAGTTTTATTCAAAGCGAACTGTCAAGGGGTTCCCATTATAACCCAACCGTGTAAGGAATGCAAAAATCCGGGAAGATAATACCGATATGACGGAAACTAGGGCAGCAAGAGTGGAACAAGACACCAGGCATAAGGCCGAGCCTTCCACCCTTTACCCAGTATAATATAGATGCATTAATTAAATAAGAGATATTGTGATATCCCAACAAAATATCCATGTTCCAACAAGGAACAAACTCCATCTTCACCTGCAACTAGCAACGCTATAAGAGGGGCTGAGCAAAGCGGTAACATAGCCAAACAACGGTTTGCTAGGACAAGGTGGGTTAGAGGCTTGTCTTAGCAATATGGGAGGCATGATAAGCAAGTGGTAGGTATCGCAGCATAGGCGTTGCAAAAGAGCGAGCATCTAGCAAGCAAAGATAGAAGTGATTTCGAGGGTATGGTCATCCTGCCTGCAAAGTTCTCCGAGAAGACGAAAGCTTGATCCTCGTAAACATACTCAACGGGTCCTCGAACACGAACTCGTCTCCCGGCTCTACCCAAATCAAGAACACAAGCAAAGGAAGAGACAATCAACCACGTGCAATGCACAAACAACATGATGCAAAACATGACATGACATGCGGGATGCGGGATGCGGTGCATATGCATGAATGGGAAAGGAATGATTGAACCTGGCCTCAACATGGAAATCCAAGAGTGCCACTGGAAAGAGGAGTTGATTTCGGTCGAAATCGATATAAAGATCACCGGAATCGGATGCACGGTTTGGAAATGGCAAGCAAAACAAATATGGCACCGGTCTGCGATTAACAGCATGAAGCCATCTAAATGCATCAAGATAATTAAGCTAATGCACTCAAACATAGCAACAAAATACATGTCAGGGATCCACTCATGATGCTTGACAAAAGATGAACACTGAGCTACGGCTAATTCACACAATAGCATGTTTAAACAAGCATGGCAAAAGTGCAAAAGATAACAGGTTACAGACTTAGTGAAAATAACAAGTCAGGAATTTAACATCAGGAAGCAATGTTTAGAGCAAGATAACTGTTGGGGAACGTTGCAGAAAACAAAAAATTTCCTATGGTTTCACCAAGATCCATCTAGGAGTTCATCTAGCAACGAGTGATTGGATTGCATCGACATACCTTTGTAGATCACGCGCGGAAGCGTTCAAAGAACGGGGATGAGGAAGTCGTACTCGACGTGATCCAAATCACCGGAGATCCTAGCGCCGAACGGACGGCACCTCCGTGTTCAACACACGTACGGTCAGCGTGACGTCTCCTCCTTCTTGATCCAGCAAGGGGGAAGGAGAGGTTGAGGAAGATAGCTCCAGCAGCAGCACGACGGCGTGGTGGTGATGGAGCTGCAGTACTCCGGCAGGGCTTCGCCAAGCACTATGGAGGAGGAGGATGTGTTGGAGAGGGAGAGGGAGGCACCAAAGGCGTGGGGTGAGAGGCCCTCCTTCCCCCACTATATATAGGGAGCCTAGGGGGGGCGGCGGCCAAGGGAGGAATCCCTCCTCCCCAAGGCACCTAGGAGGTGCCTTCCCCTTTAGGACTCTTCCTTTCTTGATCTCTTGGCGCATGGGCCTCTTGGGGCTGGTGCCCTTGGCCCATACAGGCCAAGGCGCACACCCCTACAGCCCATGTGCCCCCCGGGGGCAGGTGGCCCCACCCGGTGGACCCCCGGGACCCTTCCGGTGGTCCCGGTACAATACCGGTGACCCCGAAACTTGTCCCGATGCCCGAAATAGCACTTCCTATATATAATTCTTTACCTCCGGACCATTCCGGAACTCCTCGTGATGTCCGGGATCTCATCCGGGACTCCGAACAACATTCGGGTTACTGCATATACATATCCCTACAACCCTAGCGTCACCGAACCTTAAGTGTGTAGACCCTACGGGTTCGGAGACATGTAGACATGACCGAGACGACTCTCCGGCCAATAACCAACAGCGGGATCTGGATACCCATGTTGGCTCCCACATGCTCCTCGATGATCTCATCGGATGAACCATGATGTCAAGGATTCAAGCAACCATGTATACAATTCCCTTTGTCAATCGGTATGTTACTTGCCCGAGATTCGATCGTCGGTATCCCAATACCTCGTTCAATCTCGTTACTGGCAAGTCACTTTACTCGTACCGTAATGCATGATCCTGTGACCAGACACTTGGTCACTTTGAGCTCATAATGATGATGTATTACCGAGTGGGCCTAGTGATACCTCTCCGTCATACGGAGTGACAAATCCCAGTCTTGATCCGTGTCAACCCAACAGACACTTTCGGAGATACCCGTAGTATACCTTTATAGTCACCCAGTTACGTTGTGACGTTTGGTATACCCAAAGTACTCCTACGGTATCCGGGAGTTACATGATCTCATGGTCTAAGGAAAGGATACTTGACATTGGAAAACTCTAGCAAACGAACTATACGATCTTGTGCTATGTTTAGGATTGGGTCTTGTCCATCACATCATTCTCCTAATGATGTGATCTCGTTATCAATGACATCCAATGCCCATAGTCAGGAAACCATGACTATCTATTGATCAACGAGCTAGTCAACTAGAGGCTTACTAGGGACATGTTGGTGTCTATTATTCACACATGTATTACGATTTCCGGATAACACAATTATAGCATGAATAAAAGACAATTATCATGAACAAGGAAATATAATAATAATGCTTTTATTATTGCCTCTAGGGCATATTTCCAACAGTCTCCCACTTGCACTAGAGTCAATAATCTAGTTACATTGTGATGAATCGAACACCCATGGAATTCTGGTGTTGATCATGTTTTGCTCTAGGGAGAGGTTTAGTCAACGGATCTACTACATTCAGGTCCGTATGCACTTTACAAATATCTATGTCTCCATCTTGAACATTTTCACGAATGGAGTTGAAGCGATGCTTGATGTGCCTGGTCTTCTTGTGAAACCTGGGCTCTTTGGCAAGAGCAATAGCTCCAGTGTTGTCACAGAAGAGCTTGATTGGCCCCGACGCATTGGGTATGACTCCTAGGTCGGTGATGAACTCCTTCACCCAAATTGCTTCATGCGCCGCCTCCGAGGCTGCCATGTACTCCGCTTCACATGTAGATCCCGCCACGACGCTCTACTTGCAACTACACCAGCTTACTGCCCCACCGTTCAAAATATACACGTATCCGGTTTGTGACTTAGAGTCATCTAGATCTGTGTCGAAGCTAGCATCGACGTAACCTTTTACGACGAGCTCTTCGTCACCTCCATAAACGAGAAACATTTCCTTAGTCCTTTTCAGGTACTTCAGGATATTCTTGACCGCTGTCCAGTGTTCCTTGCCGGGATTACTTTGGTACCTTCCTACCAAACTTACGGCAAGGTTTACATCAGGTCCGGTACACAGCATGGCATACATAATAGAACCTATGGCTGAGGCATAGGGGATGACACTCATCTCTTCTATATCTTCTGCCGTGGTCGGACATTGAGCTGAGCTCAATTTCATACCTTGCAACACAGGCAAGAACCCCTTCTTAGACTGATCCATATTGAACTACTTCAATATCTTATCAAGGTATGTGCTTTGTGAAAGACCTATGAGGCGTCTCGATCTATCTCTATAGATCTTGATGCCTAATATGTAAGCAGCTTCTCCAAGGTCCTTCATTGAAAAACTCTTATTCAAGTAGGCCTTAATGCTGTCCAAAAGCTCTATATCATTTCCCATCAAAAGTATGTCATCTACATATAATATGAGAAATGCTACAGAGCTCCCACTCACTTTCTTGTAAACACAGGCTTCTCCATAAGTCTGCGTAAACCCAAACGCTTTGATCATCTCATCAAAGCGAATGTTCCAACTCCGAGATGCTTGCACCAGCCCATAAATCGAGCGTTGGAGCTTGCACACCTTGTCAGCATTCTTAGGATCGACAAAACCTTCCGGCTGCATCATATACAATTCTTCCTTAAGGAAACCATTAAGGAATGCCGTTTTGACGTCCATTTGCCATATCTCATAATCGTAGAATGCGGCAATTGCTAACATGATTCGGACGGACTTTAGCTTCGCTACCGGTGAGAAAGTCTCATCGTAGTCAACCCCTTGAACTTGTCGATAACCCTTAGCGACAAGACGAGCTTTATAGATGGTCACATTACCATCCGCGTCTGTCTTCTTCTTAAAGATCCATTTATTTTCTATGGCTCGCCGCTCAACGGGCAAGTCAGTCAAAGTCCATACTTCGTTTTCATACATGGATCCTATCTCAGATTTCATGGCTTCTAGCCATTTGTCGGAATCCGGGCCCGCCATCGCTTCTTCATAGTTCGAAGGTTCACGTTGTCTAACAACATGATTTCCAAGACAGGGTTGCCGTACCACTCTGGTGCGGAACGTGTCCTTGTGGACCTACGAATTTCAGTAGGAGCTTGATCAGAAGTATCTTGATCATCATCATTAACTTCCTCTCTAGTCGGTGCAGGCACCTCAGGAACATTTTCTTGAGTTGCGCCATTTTCCGGTTCAAGAGGTAATACTTCATCAAGTTCTACTTTCCTCCCACTTACTTCTTTCGAGAGAAACTCCTTCTCTACAAAGGATCCATTCTTGGCAACAAAGATCTTGCCTTCGGATCTAAGGTAGAAGGTATACCCAATAGTTTCTTTAGGGTATCCTATGAAGACGCATTTTTCCGACTTGGGTTCGAGCTTTTCAGGTTGAAGTTTCCTGACATAAGCATCGCATCCCCAAACTTTTAGAAACGATAGCTTAGGTTTCTTCCCAAACCATAATTCAAACGGTGTCGTCTCAACGGATTTCGACGGAGCCCTATTTAAAGTGAATGCGGCAGTCTCTAAAGCATAGCCCCAAAAAGATAGCGGTAAATCGGTAAGAGACATCATAGATCGCACCATATCTAATGGAGTGCGATTACGATGTTCGGACACACCATTACACTGAGGTGTTCCAGGCGGCGTGAGTTGTGAAACTATTCCACATTTTCTTAAGTGTGTGCCAAACTCATGACTCAAGTATTCTCCTCCACGATCTGATCGCAGGAACTTGATTTTCCTGTCATGTTGATTCTCAACCTCACTCTGAAATTCCTTGAACTTTTCAAAGGTTTCAGACTTGTGTTTCATTAAGTAGACATACCCATATCTACTCAAGTCATCGGTGAGGGTGAGAACATAACGATAGCCACCGCGAGCCTCAACACTCATTGGACCGCACACATCAGTATGTATGATTTCCAATAAGTTGGTTGCTCGCTCCATTGTTCCTGAGAACGGAGTCTTGGTCATTTTACCCATGAGGCATGGTTCGCACGTGTCAAATGATTCGTAATCAAGAGACTCTAAAAGTCCATCAGCATGGAGCTTCTTCATGCGTTTGACACCTATGTGACCAAGGCGGCAGTGCCACAAGTATGTGGGACTATCATTATCAATCTTACATCTTTTGGTATTCACACTATGAATATGTGTAGCATTACGCTCGAGATTCATTAACAATAAACCATTCACCATCGGAGCATGACCATAAAACATATCTCTCATATAAATAGAACAACCATTATTCTCGGATTTAAATGAGTAGCCATCTCGAATTAAACGAGATCCTGATACAATATTCATGCTCAAACTTGGCACTAAATAACAATTATTGAGTTTCAAAACTAATCCCGTAGGTAAATGTAGAGGTAGCGTGCCGACGGCGATCACATCGACCTTGGAACCATTCCCGACGCGCATCATCACCTCGTCCTTCGCCAGTCTCCGCTTATTCCGCAGCTCCTGCTTTGAGTTACAAATGTGAGCAACTGCACCGGTATCAAATACCCAGGAGCTACTACGAGTACTGGTAAGGTACACATCAATTACATGTATATCACATATACCTTTTGTTTTGCCAGCCTTCTTGTCTGCTAAGTATTTGGGGCAGTTTCGCTTCCAGTGACCACTTTCCTTGCAATAAAAGCACTCAGTCTCGGGCTTGGGTCCATTCTTTGGCTTCTTCCCGGCAGCTTGCTTGCCGGGCGCGGCAACTCCCTTGTCGTCCTTCTTGAAGGCTTTCTTACCCTTGCCCTTCTTGAACTTAGTGGTTTTATTCACCATCAACACTTGATGTTCCTTTTTGACTTCTACCTCTGCTGATTTCAGCATTGCAAATACTTCAGGAATGGTCTTTTCCATCCCCTGCATATTGAAGTTCATCACAAAGCTCTTGTAGCTCGGTGGAAGCGACTGAAGGATTCTGTCAATGACCGCGTCATCCGGGAGATTAACTCCCAGCTGAGTCAAGCGGTTATGCAACCCAGACATAGTGAGTATGTGCTCACTGACAGAACTGTTTTCCTCCATCTTACAGCTGAAGAACTTGTCGGAGACTAGATATCTCTCGACCCGGGCATGAGCTTGGAAAACCATTTTCAGCTCTTCGAACATCTCATATGCTCCGTGTCTCTCAAAACGCTTTTGGAGCCCCGGCTCTAAGCTGTAAAGCATGCCGCACTGAACGAGGGAGTAGTCATCGGTACGTGCCTGCCAAGCGTTCATAACGTCTTGTTCTGCAGGGAGAACAGGTGCGTCACTCAGCGGTGCTTGTAGGACATAATCTTTCTTGGCAGCTATGAGGATGATCCTCAGGTTCCGGACCCAGTCCGTGTAGTTGCTGCCATCGTCTTTCAGCTTGGTTTTCTCTGGGAACGCGTTGAAGTTGAGGACTACGTTGGCCATTTGATCTACAAGACATATTGTAAAATTTTAGACTAAGTTCATGATAATTAAGTTCATCTAATCAAAATATTCAATGAACTCCCACTTAGATAGACATCCCTCCTGTAATCTAAGTATAACATGACCCGAGTTAACTAGGCCGTGTCCGATCATCACGTGAGACGGACTAGTCAACATCAGTGAACATCTTCATGTTGATCGTATCTTCTATACGACTCATGCTCGACCTTTCGGTCTTCTGTGATCCGAGGCCATGTCTGTACATGCTAGACTCGTCAAGTCAACCTAAGTGTTTGCATGTGTAAATCTGTCTTACACCCGTTGTATGTGAACGTTGGAATCTATCACACCCGATCATCACGTGGTGCTCCGAAACAACGAACTGTCGCAACGGTGCACAGTTAGGGGGAACACTTTCTTGAAATTATTATGAGGGATCATCTTATTTACTACCGTCGTTCTAAGTAAACAAGATGCAAAACATGATAAACATCATATGCAATCAAATAATAAAAGTGACATGATATGGCCAATATCACATAGCTCCTTTGATCTCCATCTTGGGGCTCCATGATCATCTTGTCACTGGCATGACACCATGATCTCCATCATCATGATCTCCATCATCATGTCTCCATGAAGTTGCTCGCCAACTATTACATCTACTACTATGGCTAACGCGTTTAGCAATAAAGTAAAGTAATTTACATGGCGTTTCTCAATGACACGCAGGTCATACAAAGAATATAGACAACTCCTATGGCTCCTGCCGGTTGTCATACTCATCGACATGCAAGTCGTGATTCCTATTACAATAGCATGAACAACTCATACATCACATATATATCATTCATCATTCATCACAACTTTTGGCCATATCATATCACAAAGCACTTGCTGCAAAAACAAGTTAGACGTCCTCTAATTGTTGTTGCAAGTTTTACGTGGCTAAAATAGGGTTCTAGCAAGAATGTTTTCTTACCTACATGAAAGCCACAACGTGATTTGTCAACTTCTATTTACCCTTCATAAGGACCCTTTTCATCGAATCCGCTCCAACTAAAGTTGGAGAGACAGACAGCCGCCAGCCACCTTATGCAACTTGTGCATGTTAGTCGGTGGAACCGGTCTCACGTAAGCGTACGTGTAAGGTTGGTCCGGGCCGCTTCATCCCACAATACCGTTGAAGCAAGATAAGACTGGTAGCGGCAAGAAAGTTGACAACATCAACGCCCACAACAAATTGTGTTCTACTCGTGCAAGAGAACTACGCATAGACCTAGCTCATGATGCCACTGTTGGGGAACGTTGCAGAAAACAAAAAATTTCCTACGGTTTCACCAAGATCCATCTAGGAGTTCATCTAGCAACGAGTGATTGGATTGCATCTACATACCTTTGTAGATCACACGCGGAAGCGTTCAAAGAACGGGGATGAGGAAGTCGTACTCGACGTGATCCAAATCACCGGAGATCCTAGCGCCGAACGGACGGCACCTCCGCGTTCAACACACGTATGGTCAGCGTGACGTCTCCTCCTTCTTGATCCAGCAAGGGGGAAGGAGAGGTTGAGGAAGATGGCTCCAGCAGCAGCATGACGGCGTGGTGGTGATGGAGCTGCAGTACTCCGGCAGGGCTTCGCCAAGCACTATGGAGGAGGAGGATGTGTTGGAGAGGGAGAGGGAGGCACCAAAGGCGTGGGGTGAGAGGCCCTCCTTCCCCCACTATATATAGGGAGCCTAGGGGGGGCGCCGACCCTAGGAGATGCAATCTCCTAGGGGGGCGGCGGCCAAGGGAGGAATCCCTCCTCCCCAAGGCACCTAGGAGGTGCCTTCCCCCTTTAGGACTCTTCCTTTCTTGATCTCTTGGCGCATGGGCCTCTTGGGGCTGGTGCCCTTGGCCCATACAGGCCAAGGCGCACACCCCTACAGCCCATGTGGCCCCCCGGGGCAGGTGGCCCCACCCGGTGGACCCCCGGGACCCTTCCGGTGGTCCCGGTACAATACCGGTGACCCCGAAACTTGTCCCGATGCCCGAAATAGCACTTCCTATATATAATTCTTTACCTCCGGACCATTCCGGAACTCCTCATGACGTCCGGGATGTCATCTGGGACTCCGAACAACATTCGGGTTACTGCATATACATATCCCTACAACCCTAGCGTCACCGAACCTTAAGTGTGTAGACCCTACGGGTTCGGGAGACATGTAGACATGACCGAGATGACTCTCCGGCCAATAACCAACAGCGGGATCTAGATACCCATGTTGGCTCCCACATGCTCCTCGATGATCTCATCGGATGAACCACGATGTCGAGGATTCAAGCAACCCTGTATACAATTCCCTTTGTCAATCGGTATGTTACTTGCCCGAGATTCGATCGTCGGTATCCCAATACCTCGTTCAATCTCGTTACTGGCAAGTCACTTTACTCGTACCGTAATGCATGATCCCGTGACCAGACACTTGGTCACTTTGAGCTCATAATGATGATGTATTACCGAGTGGGCCCAGTGATACCTCTCCATCATACGGATTGACAAATCCCAGTATTGATCCGTGTCAACCCAACAGACACTTTCGGAGATACCCGTAGTATACCTTTATAGTCACCCAGTTACGTTGTGACGTTTGGTATACCCAAAGTACTCCTACGGTATCCGGGAGTTACATGATCTCATGGTCTAAGGAAAGGATACTTGACAATGGAAAACTCTAGCAAACGAACTATACGATCTTGTGCTATGTTTAGGATTGGGTCTTGTCCATCACATCATTCTCCTAATGATGTGATCTCGTTATCAATGACATCCAATGCCCATAGTCAGGAAACCATGACTATCTATTGATCAACGAGCTAGTCAACTAGAGGCTTACTAGGGACATGTTGGTGTCTATTATTCACACATGTATTACGATTTCCGGATAACACAATTATAGCATGAATAAAAGACAATTATCATGAACAAGGAAATATAATAATAATGCTTTTATTATTGCCTCTAGGGCATATTTCCAACAATAACTACATGCTACAGGAACATATCATGGCAAAGCAAAGCATGGCATGAAGCTACTCAAAGCATGCAACAAAAGTCCCTTACTGACCATAAGCCAAAAGGGATCATACAATGGCAACCATGTGAACATAGCAATTACATAAACAGATTCAGACTTACTGAAAAACTGGAGCATGGCAAAACAGACATCAAGTAGGCATGTTTACGAGCTCGATGCACTCACCACAAGGTATTGCATGATAAACTAAGAATGCACCCAGCAAGTAGACATGGCATAGAAGCTAGACATGGTAAGAACAACAACATAGCATGCACGGATCAACTACAACAAGCTCGGCAAAATTGCTAAACATGTTAACAATCTGCCAGGAACATTTTATAGAAAAAGTAGAGCTCGATTGACTCAAGCTAGGGTGCTCCATAATTGCAAACAAAGACATGGATGGATAGATCACAACAAACTCTACAAAACATCCTTACTAATCATGCTCAAAAGAGGCACAGATCACTCAGTAGCAACATGAACATATGGCATACTAATATAAACAGGACAAGGACTTAGAAAATATTCTAAGTCCCTGAAATCAGCAACATTAAGTAAGCTACTTTGCATGCTTGTGCTAGTCACCACAAAGATCACAAAAATACATGGCATACACCCATGTAAAGATGGCATGGCATACTTCAAAACTCATGTAGGGCTCAAGATCATAGCATGCACACATTAATCATGGCAAAAATGACAAATGAGCCAATGCTGATACAGATCTGAAACTAACATCACATAGCCCTCTTCCAACAGCATTTCGGGCATCAAGATGAGCTCAAATGAAAATGATGCAATGAGATGAAATGAAGTAATCATCGAGACAAACATTTTGATATGCTACACACACGAATCGGAGCAACAGTGATGAAGCTATGATGCGGTGAAAGTGGCATGAAAAATACCGGGATTTGGGGACTTAGAGATATTTCGACCTCTCTGGGAAAGTTAACGGGACGGAGGCGAACGGGACGGAGCGGTCCAGGCGCGGACGCGGCGCCGTTTGGATGGATGAGCGGGTGGATCTCATCCACCCGCGGTGGATCCGGCCGGTGCGGGGCTCCGGCGAGGAGAGCGGCGACTCCGGTGATGGCAGCGGCAGGAGAAGAGCGCAGGGCGGCGCGCGGGGCCGGCGACGAGCCGTGGCGGCGCGGGGCGGCAGGAGGAGGCCGGCGACGAGTCGGGGCGGCGCGGGGCGGCAGGAGGAGGCCGGCGACGAGGGTAGGTGGCGGCGGGGCGAGGTCGCCGGTGGAATGGCGCGGCGGCGCGGCGAGCAGGTCCGGTGACCGTGGGCGACGGCGGCTGGTGGGGTTCGGGTGGGGCGCCCGCGAAGCGCGGCGGCGGCGAGATGGGCCGAGAGGGCTTCGCCCGGGCCCCGGCGGGCTTCGGCGGGTGGAGGGAAGCGCTGCTGAGGTGGCGCGTCGCGATTAGCGCGGGAGGCGGCAGCGGGTGATGTGGCAGGCCCTCATTGGCCGGAGTGAGGCGGAGGGCGCAGTGGACATGTCCGTCCGGCGCGGTAGGAATTGTCCGGCGGCCCGGGGAGGAGTTTGCTAGGGTTTGGACTACGCGAAAATTCGGGGAGAGCCACATATATATAGGTAGAGGGAGCTAGGAGGCTCCAAATTGAGCACAGTTTTCGGCCACGCGGTCGTGATCGAACAGCCTAGGTGATGGAGAGGGTTTAGGTGGGTTTTGGGCCACTTTGGAAGGGTGTTGGGCTGCAACACACATGAGGCCTTTTCGGTCTCTCGGTTAACCGTTGGAGTATCAAATAAAGTCCAAATGGCACGAAACTTGACAGGCGGTCTACCGGTAGTAAACCAAGACTGCATGACAAGTCTCGGCCCAATCTGAGAATGTTTAATACCCGCACACGAAAGGAGGTAGAAAGGGATACCGGGTGACATAGGAGCGCCGGATGGCAAAACGGACAACGGGAAAATGCTCGGATGCATGAGACGAACATGTATGCAAATGAAAAGCACATGATGACATGATATGCAAAGCATGACACGCAAGCAATGACATGGCAACAACAGCGAATAACTGGAAGACACCTAGCACAACGGGCTCGTGGCGTTACAACACTCCACCACTACGAGAGGATCTTGTCCCGAGATCTAGAATGGCACCGGAGGGGAAACGGAAGAGAAAGAGAAGAGGTAAAACTAAGTTGCTTCTTTGACCAATGAGTGAAACCAAAGAACCTTGAGATGTTAAACCACTTGGAAGGAATAATACCATGGAGGTGATCGAAGTTGAAAAACACTCTGTTAGAAACGAGGAACAAGGAAGAACAAATTCAAACAGCACTCCGTTTGAACAGTGATATGAAACTTGATAAGATGAAAAGAACTAGAGCAGAGGGCACAACACTCCAGTTAAAAGGATAAGCATGAAAAGAACAAGGTCCTGACAAGAACAAGAAGAAAGGTTGAAGAGAGCAACAACACAATGCCTTCGGAATAGAAGAGAGAAATGGAATGGAATGAACAGAGGAGAAAACAACATATTCTACCTTAAATGAGCTTGCAAAAGCATCCTTAGGAGAAGGTTCGAACGGAATTGTTGGAAAAACAACAACGAAAAGAACAAGGTTGTAGTGGACTTATGGAAAACATCTCAAAACTATGAGGTAAAATTCTGGCATTAACGGAAAACAATAGATTGGATTGATATCAACACGGAGACGAGAAACTTATTTCACCGGGAGGATAGATGAAGAACTTGGATCATATATGAGCACCATAAATAGCAACAATCCTTAGGGAAGGTTTTAGGTGAAATATAACCCAAGATAACTCCAATGACGAGATTGATGGATTTAATATATCTCATTCTTAACAACATGAAACACGAACTCAAATTATCAAGAATGACATAATACCACCTCCAATGATATGGAAGAGAGAATTGCACTCCGGAATGCAAGATGAAGAATTCTTGAGCTCCTCTGAAAAGAATCTCAATGAATGCTTCAAAAAGGAATTAAATCCTCGATGAACCATCATGTAGAGCCTCCATGAAGAACTCCGGTAACAAAAGAATGATCAAACGAAAGGAAAGATGAAAAGAGTAAGGTTGAAGCCTTGCAATGATTAGATGAAGCTTTGTGACGAGATAAAGTGGACACTTGGAACTCCGGAAAATAAAATATGAAACAAATGAAACCGAGAATTTGATGCACCAACTTGGAATCTAGGAAAGAGCATGGCAGCTCACACCGCCATGGGACGCATTGGAGAAGTTTACCGCAATGATCTCAAGGATACTATCTACCAGATTTGTGGACGCCGAGATGAGCACTTGGAGATGATCAGCACCAGGAAGGATAGATCAATTGCAGCTTTTATCCAGGAGTTAAACCAGCACATTCGACGTCAGGAGAACCAAATGTGCGCCGACATGATAGATCTGAAGAAGGCTAGGACAAGAATCAAGGAACTGGAGGAAGAACTCAAGGCTACGCGTGAAGATTATGAAGAGGAAATCGAAGTACTAGTGGACAAGAATGCCGACTTAACAATGAAGATTGGAATATTCATGGGAGGCCCTACACCAGTAGAAGAGGACGAAGAACCCAAGGAGATTCGCCTGAAAGACTACATCATCATCGACGACACTGACTCGGATCCAGACGATAGCGATGATTGTTGGGGAATGTAGTAATTTCAAAATTTTCCTACGCACACGCAAGATCATGGTGATGCATAGCAACGAGAGGCGAGAGTGTGATCTACGTACCCTTGTAGACCGACAACGGAAGCGTTAGCACAACGGGGTTGATGTAGTCGTACGTCTTCACGGCCCGACCGATCAAGCACCGAAACTACGGCACCTCCGAGTTTTAGCATACGTTCAGCTCGACGACGATCCCCGGACTCCGGTCCAGCAAAGTGTCGGGGAAGAGTTCCGTCAGCACGACGGCGTGGTGACGATCTTGATGTACTACCGTCGCAGGGCTTCGCCTAAGCACCGCTACAATATTATCGAGGATTATGGTGGAAGGGGGCACCGCACACGGCTAAGAATATGATCACGTGGATCAACTTGTGTGTCTAGGGCTGCCCCCTGCCCCCGTATATAAAGGAGCAAGGGGAGGAGGCCGGCCGGCCCATATTGGCGCGCCAGGAGGAGTCCTCCTCCTAGTAGGAGTAGGACTCCTACTAGGAGGGGGAAGGAAGTGGGGAGGGAGAAGGAAAGGGGGGCGCCGCCCCCCCCCTCTCCTAGTCCAATTCGGACCCAGGGGGGAGGAGGCGCGCGGCCCACCCTGGCTGCCCTTCTCTCTCTCCACTAAGGCCCATATGGCCCATTACTTCTCCCGGTACGGTTCCGGTAACCCTCCGGCTCTCCGGTTTTCTCCGAAATCACCCGGAACACTTCCGGTGTCCGAATATAGCCGTCCAATATATCAATCTTTATGTCTCGACCATTTCGAGACTCCTCGTTATGTCCGTGATCACATCCGGGACTCCGAACTGACTTCGGTACATCAAAATTCATAAACTCATAATATAATTGTCATCGAAACCTTAAGCGTGCGGACCCTACGGGTTCGAGAACAATGCAGACATGATCGAGAAACGTCTCCGGTCAATAACCAATAGCGGAAACTGGATGCTCATATTGGCCCCTACATATTCTACGAAGATCTTTATCGGTCAGACCGCATAACAACATACGTTGTTCCCTTTGTCATCGGTATGTTACTTGCCCGAGATTCGATCGTCGGTATCTCAATACCTAGTTCAATCTCGTTACCGGCAAGTCTCTTTACTCGTTTCGTAATACATCATCTCGCAACTAACTCATTAGTTGCGATGCTTGCAAGGCTTATGTGATGTGCATTACCGAGAGGGCCCAGAGATACCTCTCCGACAATCGGAGTGACAAATCCTAATCTCGAAATACGCCGACCCAACATTTACCTTTGGAGACACCTGTAGAGTTCCTTTATAATCACCGAGTTACGTTGTGACATTTGGTAGCACACAAAGTGTTCCTCCGGCAAACGGGAGTTGCATAATCTCATAGTCATAGGAACATGTATAAGTCATGAAGAAAGCAATAGCGACATACTAAACGATCGGGTGCTAAGCTAATGAAATGGGTCATGTCAATCACATCATTCTCCTAATAATGTGATCACGTTAATCAAATGACAACACATGTCTATGGTTAGGAAACATAACCATCTTTGATTAATGAGCTAGTCAAGTAGAGGCATACTAGTGACCTTTGGTTTGTCTATGTATTCACACAAGTATTATGCTTCCGGATAATACAATTCTAGCATGAATAATAAACATTTATCATGATATAAGGAAATAAAATAATAACATTATTATTGCCTCTAGGGCATATTTCCTTCAATGATGACTATGTTGATGAAGCTGGAGCAGATATCATGGAGTCTACAACCGAAGAATATTTCTAGTAGACCACCCCATCAGTAGTAGTAGTCCACCATGTAAATATAGTAATCCGAGCACTTTTGCGATAGTTAGATCGATTGTATGCCCTTGTTTGATTGATTGAATGAAGTGAATTGTTTGCTTTTGCCTCATGTGCATATGGGTAGTGTTTTCTCTCTAGACCCCTCTCTATTCTTAAATCTCATCTTTTCTAAACCCTCAGATGCCTCCGAGACGTGACCCCGGATTTACCTTCCCACCGGAGCTCACTCAGTTGATCCAGCAGCAGAACACATTGATGTAGTTGCTAGTCCAAAATCCGAATCAGGGGAACAACAGCAACAACCCACCACCACCACCACCACATGTTGATCACTTAGCCCGTTTTCTAAGGCTGAATCTACCGGTGTTTTCCAGTAGCACCGAGTCGATAGTAGCAGATGATTGGCTCCGCAAGACAGCAAGGGAGTTGAACACGGCGGGATGCACGGATGCGGAAAAGGTGAAGTTTGCCGCACATCAGCTTGAAGGATCCGCAGCATCATGGTGGGAGAATTTCACCGCCACTTTCCCTGTCGACACTGTAACGTGGGACCAGTTTCAGCAGGCTTTTTGTACTGCCCATGTTTCAGCAGGAGCTATGGCCATGAAGAAGCGAGAGTTTCGCAACCTGCGCCAAGGAGGACGGACAGTTGGACAGTATGTGGAGGACTTTAGTAAGCTAGCACGTTATGCCCCAGATGACATTGCTACGGATGCAGCTAAGCAGGAGAAGTTTCTGGAAGGACTAAATGATAATTTGAGCATGCAGTTGATGGTAGCAACCTTCAACAATTACCAGGAGTTGGTAGATCGTGCTCTCATGATTGAAGGGAAGCAGCAGCAGATTGAGAATCGCAAGAGGAAGTATGGACAAGGAAAGTACAATTCAGGAGCTCAGCAGAAGCCCCATTTTACCCCTAGACCGGGAGGACATTTTCAGCATACCCATGGAGGAGGTATCTCGCACAATCACAACGGCATCAAGAATGGTAATGGGAATGGAGGAAGCAACGGCCAGAACCACACCAACCCATCGACCCCAGCCAAGAGAGACCTGAGCCAAGTCACTTGTTTTAAGTGCCAGAAGACCGGACATTGTGCCAATGAATGTCCTGAATCACAGAATGGTAATGGCAATGGAAGCTCTGGGAAGAAGCCAAACCCTTTCAACAGGGGACAGGTGAACCCCGTCAATGTGGAGGAGGTTGAAGAGCAGCTGGATGCAGTAATCGGTAAGTTTTTGGTTAAATCATTTACTACACTCGTTCTTTTTGATATTGGTGCATCTCATTCATACATATCAAGGGGATTTGTGGATAAGTATAACCTGCCCACCAAACTTCTTAGAACACCTATGTTAGTAAGCTCACCAGGAGCAGAGTACATGGCTAGCAAGGGATGTTTTCAAGTGCCATTGAGTATAGGTAGGCATGTGTTTCCCTCGGATTTGATCATTTTGGAATCACAAGGATTGGATGTAATTCTGGGTATGGATTGGCTGTCGATGTATGGAGGAAACATCGATTGCGCCAGTAAGTCGATTTTGCTTCTCACCCCAGAAGGAAGAAGGATCAAGTATGTATCCTGGCATGTGCCGAAAAGGACTCAAGTAAATTGTTTAACAGGAGTTGTGCAGGAGGAAGTACCAGTAGTGAAGGATTTCCCTGATGTATTTCCAGAAGAGTTGCCAGGCATGCCACCGGATAGAGATATTGAGTTTTTGATTAAGCTTTTGCTAGGCACAGGGCCAATATCAAAGAGACCATATAGGATGCCCGTAAAAGATTTGGTGGAGATTAAGAAGCAGATTAAGGAGTTACTGGATAAAGGATATATTCGCCAAAGTTCTTCGCCTTGGGGATCGCCAGTACTTCTAGTGGAGAAGAAGGATGGATCGTTAAGGATGGTTGTTGATTATCGAGGATTGAATGAAGTAACCATCAAGAACAAATACCCACTACCAATGATCAATGATCTGTTTGATCGATTGCAAGGAGCTAAGGTGTTTTCCAAGATCGATCTGCGGTCAGGATACCACCAGCTGAAGATTCGAGAACAGGATATACCTAAGACGGCTTTTACCACTAGGTATGGGCTGTATGAGTATACCGTTATGTCATTTGGTCTGACTAACGCACCTGCATATTTTATGAACATGATGAACAAATTGTTTATGGAGTTTTTGGATAAGTTCGTCGTAGTGTTCATTGATGATATCCTGGTTTACTCGAAGAATGAAGAAGAGCATAAGGAGCATTTGCGTTTGGTACTTGGAAAGCTCAGAGAACATCAATTATATGCCAAATTTAGCAAATGTGAGTTTTGGTTGAAGGAAGTTGGATTTCTCGGACACGTTATATCCGGAGAAGGTATAGCAGTAGATCCCACTAAAGTTGATATTGTGACCAATTGGGAAGCCCCAACAACAGTTGGAGAGATCCGGAGTTTTCTTGGACTCGCAGGATACTACTGGAGGTTTATTGAGAATTTCTCAAAGATTGCGAAGCCTATGACGGAGTTGTTGAAAAAGGATACCAAGTTCATATGGACCGAGGAATGTGAGGCTAGTTTCCAGTAGTTAAAGAAACGTTTGATTACCTCACCAGTATTGATCTTGCCAGATCAGACCAAGGATTATGAGGTGTATTGCGACGCTTCACGTCGAGGACTTGGAGCAGTGCTTATGCAGGAAGGAAGAGTGGTTTCCTATGCCTCATGACAGCTTAAGCCCCATGAGTTGAATTATGCTACGCATGATTTGGAGTTAGCAGCCGTAGTGCATGCATTGAAGACTTGGAGACATTTTCTCATTGGAAACCAATGTGAGGTGTACATGGATCACAAGAGTCTGAAGTATATTTTCACACAGAAGGAGTTGAACCTCAGACAAAGGAGATGGTTGGAGCTCATCAAGGATTATGATATGAAATTGCATTATCACCCCGGAAAGGCTAACGTAGTAGCTGACGCATTGAGCCGTAAAAGTCATTTCAACACCTTAATGATGGGAGAATTACCAAGAGAGTTAGCCGAGAATCTTCGTGAGCTGTGTTTGGAGATAGTCCCGAGAGGCTATGTAGCAGCATTGGAGATTCAGTCTACTTTGATGGATAAGATCAGAGAAGCTCAAAAGACTGACAAGGAGATTGCTTCTATTAAGGAGAAAATGCGCAAAGGAAAAGCTAAGGGATTTCGTGAGGATGAGCATGATACCTTATGGTTTGAAGACCGTGTTTATGTGCCTAATGATTCGGAGATCAGGAAGTTAATTTTACAAGAGGCCCATGATTCAGCATATTCGTTTCACCCAGGAAATACCAAGATGTATTTGGATTTAAAGGATATTTTCTGGTGGTCCGGAATGAAGAAGGATATTGCGGAGTATGTAGCAGTTTGTGATGTATGTCAGAGAGTAAAGGCAGAGCATCAGAAGCCAGCCAGATTGTACAGCCATTGCCGATACCCGAATGGAAGTGGGATAAGCTAGGCATGGATTTTATTACAGGATTTCCCAGAACACGTTCAGGCTATGACTCGATATGGGTTGTAGTCGATCGTTTGTCAAAGGTAGCTCATTTCATTCCAGTGAAGACTACCTATAGCAGTGCAAAGTTGGCAAGGGTATACATGACCAGAATCGTATGTCTGCATGGAGTTCCAAGGAGGATAGTATCAGATAGAGGAACCCAATTTACCTCAAAGTTCTGGAATCAGTTGCATGAAACTTTGGGTACCAGACTGGAGTTTAGCGCAGCTTTCCACCCACAGACAGATGGACAGACTGAGAGAGTCAATCAGATTTTGGAGGATATGCTAAGAGCTTGTGCGCTAGATTACGGATCTAGTTGGGACGAGAATTTTCCATATGCAGAGTTCTCTTACAACAACAGTTATCAATCCAGTTTGAAGATGACCCCTTTCGAAGCCTTGTACGGAAGGAGGTGCAGGACCCCATTGTCTTGGGATGAAGTTGGAGACCGCCAGTTGTTTGGACCGGATCTGATAAAGGAGTCTGAACAGAAAGTGAAATTGATTCGCGATAGGCTCAAGGTAGCTCAATCCAGGCAGAAGAGTTATGCAGATTCTAAACGCAAGGAGACAGTTTACAAAGTCGGAGACCGAGTTTATCTTCGAGTATCACCACTTTGAGGAGTTAAGCGCTTTGGAGTTAAGGGAAAGTTAGCGTCACGTTTTGTAGGCCCATACAAAGTTTTGGAGCGTATGGGAGAAGTAGCCTATAAGTTGGAATTGCCCGAAGGATTGTCAGGAGTTCACGACGTGTTCCACGTTTCCCAGTTGAAGAAGTGCCACGCAGAGATGGCTGATATACCGCTGAGAGATACAGTGCCACTGGAAGCAATTCAGTTGGACAGTGATTTGACCTATAAGGAGAAACCAGTCAAGATTTTAGAGTATGGCAGTCGAGTCACCCGCGGCAAGGTTATCAAGTTTTGCAAGGTTCAGTGGAGCCATCACACGGAGGATGAAGCCACCTGGGAGCGAGAGGAGGAATTGCTGAAGGACCACCCTTACCTATTTTCTAGCCAACCCGAATCTCGAGGGCGAGATTCATCTTAAGGGGGGTAGGTTTGTAACATCCCAAATTTTCAATTTGGAATGTTATATACTAGATCATCATTGCATATCATATTTTATTGCATTATGGTTGATCCTAGAAATTCTACGCAACTCAAGGACCCTTGGAGAGAGTTGGGGATTTCGTTATTTTCATATTTGAGTTTTCTCAAATTTTGAAAATAGCATCATTTGATTTTATTTATTTTATCTTCAATTATTTCTATTACAAAAATATGAGAGAGGGAATAAAATGACTTTCCCAAAATAAAGAAATATTGAGGATTTAATAAAAAAATCAAATAAGATTTTATTTTGGTTTTATTTGCTATTTTATTTGAATTAGGGAAAAATGCGCGTTTTTCATAATTGCATTTAGGCCCCAAATAAATGTTCATCCTGTGCGGCTTGATTTTAGAAGCCGGGGAAAATTTATTTCGGGATTTTTGGAGTTCGTTTAGTATTCCTTTTTTTCTGAGCGTAATTATTTAAAAAAAAGTCCGAACCGACCTACCGGGCCGTGTCCGATCATGACACCTGGCCCGGCCGGCCTTTATAAGCCAGGGGAGCCCAGCCCGAGCTGCCCCAAACCCTAAACCTAGCCACCCGCGCCGCCGCCGCCCCGCTGCCCCGCCGCCGCCGCCGACGATCGCCGGAGCCGCCGAGGTAGACGCCGTTGCCTCGGTTTTCATGTAGAAAGCCGGTCGGTTTTTAAAAAAAAACTTAGATCTGTTTTTTTCGTTAGATCGGTTTTTTCGGTTTAGTTAAATAGCGAGCGTTTGCTCGTTCGTTCGTTTTAACGAACACGTTCATCGATTAGATCCAGATAACGAACGCTCATTCTTTAATCTGTTCGCCGTTTTTCTTTTTCTCGGATTAAATCCTCGATTTTTCTGATCGCGATTCCTTCCGTTTTTTGTTTTAGTCTAATTTTTCGCTCGTTTGTCGGAATCAGGCGATTCAAGCGCCTGGAGTTTCGTCTCGAAACCCTCTTTCCATTTAACCAACTCAAACAAGTTTTTGCCATTGTAAAAATTTCCCTACATCCAGAATAGTAAATGAAGCTTGTTTCTTTTGTCGTTTGACTTTCGTTGCTTCGTTCGATTTGATTCTTTTTGCCAACCAGAGTTCGTAAGTTGAACTTTCTGGTTAGATCTCTTATTTGAGTTTTACCTGTGCATTAGTTGAGTACTTATTGTATGCTTGTTTGTTTGCGATAGAGTACCCGGAGTGCGCCGCTTGCTACTTCGAATCGCTAGGTTTTGCGGACCATCAGCAAGGCAAGTAACACTTTGATCATATCTCCTACTACCCAGTTTTATTGCATTAGATCAATCCTCACACATTGCATTGTTTAGGATCTAATTAAATTGTGGGTTTGGGAAGTAGTTGAGGCAGTACCTATTACCTATTATTATCAAACCTTTAGGAGTTACTTCTACATTTGCTTATTATGCCATGCTATGCTAGTAGGCGTGGATTGGGTGAGTGAATCCATGACAGATGTGAGATTGTTAAATTAATGGTTTATCTAAGGTGGCAACTTAAATACACATCTGGATGGATTGAGGCACCTGGGTATTCCAGCGATTGCCTGTTTTCTTTTGGACCGCCACCCAGGCCCAAAGGGATCATGAGATTATTCATAGTAGAAACTTCCATGTGCAGCCACAAGCTACTATGGGCTCTAGCATAGTTGACTAAGTTGTGCGAACTCTTACAGTGGTAGACTAGCAGATGTAGTGAAAAGTAAGTGTAACGGTCTACCCGATCGTAAGGTGCTAGCGCTTCTGAAAGACTATGTCTCGGTCATCCGTTTCTCAAACACCATGTAGTGCAAGAATCCCAACGGAGGAGATCGAGTCTTGTGGGGAAAAGTGCACAAACCTCTGCAGAGTGTATAAACTAATCATGGTTAGCCGTGTCCTCGGTTATGGACATCTTGAGTATCTAGTACCTGGATTATCATGTGAATCTCAACATGTTACTCTAAAATTAATTTTGTTGGGTTTTGTTTAATGATGATGCTTAATTGGGATTGAGAATGCTATCAACCATTCTCAATGTTTAACAACTACCATGATAGTTAAATAAAATATATTCCTTTGCAGTAGGAAAAAATTGGCTTTACGCAAAACTGTAACCATAGAGCTTTCCACCAGCCAGATATGCATATAGTATAGCCTATTTCTTTCATTGCTCTCTATGTGTTACATTGCCAGCATATTCCATGTGCTGACCCGTTTTGGGCTGCAACGTTAATGTTGCAGACTTTTCAGACGACGATTAAGGTATTTTAGGTCGTGGTTCTATACTCAGTGATGCCGTTGGAGTTGATGGACTCACTTATCTTCCAAGCCTTCCGATGTTATCGTTATTAGATGGCCTTAAGCCATATTTATTGTAATAAGTTCTTTTTTGAGACACTCGATGTAATAAGTGTGTGATTGCTACTCTGTTATAAATCCTTCAAGTACTGTGTGATGTCAGCATTACTGATCCAGGGATGACACCTGAGCACAGAGATTGGACCGTTTGAGGTCTGGTCGCTACATCACCAGAATAACAACCGCCGCCGATGAAGATTGTAGATAAGAAGGATCCAACTTGAAGACACATGGACAAAGACGAACGACGAACTGATCCGATCAAATCCATCAAAGACACACCTCCACACGCACCGACGATGCTAGACGCATCATCGAAACGGGGCTAGGCGGGGAAACCCCCCATCTCATCTTTTTGAATAGGACACAAACCCTAACAAATCTTGAAAAAAAATCTAAAAACAAAACCCTCCCACCGGCAAGGGCCAGGATCCACTCCGCCCCCATGACACTAAGGCCACAGGAGACGGGGCGGGCCGGCAAAAGCACCAACAAGAGGGAGAGAAACCCTAGCTTTTGGGTAGGCGGCGACTGGCTAGGGCGATCTCATGTGCCCAGCCCTGCAGCATACAGGAAGATACTTTGCGCCTCCTTTCGACGTTTCGTCTCTAATTTTAAGTCACATACCACGAAAGTCTCGACAAGGATCTACAATTCCACTCTTCAACTTCTTTTTCAGTCATTTTTTTCCGCCTTGCTAACGAAATAGCAAACCCCTAAGGCTTTGTTCGGTTCCACTGGAACCAAACCTCTAGGGGATTAGACCCACACAGGGATTTGGTGATCCCCAGCTCGTCACCCAATCCCCTAACCAACAAACCCTGCTAATCCCTGTACAACAATATGTGTTCGGTTAGTCCCCGGCAACCTCCCATCAATGGCCTTTGTACACTTCAGCACCAAATCAACTAAACCACCTATCGTTGTTCTTTGCACCAAATCAAAAGAACATCACACACACAACAAACTTGCTATAAATTTCATACATCCAAGCACCAAATCCGCATAACAGTATTTTTGTTGCGTCAGAACAAAACATTATATGAGAAGCTTGCTGCAAGTTGATATTTTAGAAGAAAAAATATCAAACTATAACATGAATTCTGAATATTTAGAAGTCAAAAAACGACCCTAATCAACAATCACCGATGTACAATATTATTATATTTCCGACCATGATCAAATTATTGCTGTATAGAACAGACAACTCTAATCTCACCGATGTCGCTTCCGTAGTGATTGATGCACTGCATTGGCAAAAAAGGGTGGTCAGTCCACATCAAAGGACTGATATCAAAGCATTGATGACCAGCTAGCAAAGAAAGATCATAAAATAATCGTGCATTGATTTCAAAATTTCACGGATCAAATGGGCAGCAACATCGCATCCATATCCACTAAACAAATGATCTTCCAATGGAAAGCTGCAAATAGCAGCACAGAATAATAATATTAGAAATGAACAACCGGGCATATATATCAATGATACAGCATTATACATCGTGTAAGAATACACTAAATTCGTATGACCACAAAAAACTATGGTTTTATTCCACGGGTGGGGAGACGTGGGTGAAAACCCAGTGGAATCCCTGTGGTTTGGGATGATTTGGATGGGATATCAACCCGGCCGGGTTTAACCGAAGACGCATATAAGGTAGGTCGGGATCCTACCCCGACCGGGGTCAAAAGCACGTGGATTAGGCCAAAACCCCGCCGATCCCGGCGGGGGCGGGGATTAAACGAACAAAGCCTAAAAGGTAGAACTACAATAACCGCATGACACACACCGGCACACCTCCAGTTTTCAAGTACAAGAGATCAACCATTGGTCCACAACGAGGAGTCCAAAAATACCAAAGCACACATCCATGCAAGAAACAGGTTAGGTTCGAAACCATCTATATCAACATGAGAGCATAGCAATGGGTTTAAAGCTCGACAGTGCAAGAAGCTGATGATGGCTTCCCCCTGCCCATGGCGAAACCACGAGTGCCATCAGGCATACGTGGGCCAGGAGGCTGTTTGTTTGCCACAGGTAGTAGCTGCTCGACCATGATAAGCTGGGTGTTCGGTGGTATCCCGACTGGATGGCTGCCACGACTGTTGATAACCTGGTGATGGTTGCTGGCATTGTGAATGTGATGATGATTGTTGTTCAGTTGATTGTAGCCACGGCCTCGGCCTTTACCGCAACGCCCACGACCTTTGCCACGCTTTGGACCTTGCTTGTCACTGTTGTTCTCATCAAACTGCACAATATCAGGGTGGTAAGGTTACTGAAATTCAATAATCCCGACTTCCTGGCGTCTAAGTTTGGAAGAATAATATTTCTGGGGTTTAGATGATCACACTTTTACCTCACATCCAAGTGAGACTTAATTTTAAATAAGCATGTGCTGTGTCAAGTAGATTACACCAAGATTTCTTACCAGGTGCTCTGGCAATACATCTGACAGTTGAAAGGATCCTTCAAGCTGTCTCTCATTTGATTGGTTTGAAGTGGAGACGTCTTCCTCACCATTTCCATCACCTTCATGCCCTCCCGTTTTCCCTTTTACTGGACCCTTTGTCTACACCCAAATCATACCAAAAAAATATTAATACTGAATGCCGAAACATCATATTTATAAGTTACTCCCTCCGACCCATAATGTAAGACGTTTTTTGACACTACACTAGAGTCAAAAGGCATCTTACATTATGGGGCGGAGGGAGTACATTGGAATTACTCCCTCCAATCCATAATAAGTGTCGTGGTTTTAGTCCACGACACTTATTATGGATCGGAGGGAGTAGATAGCAACCCATGTGTCGTGGTTTTAGTTCAAATTTGAACTAAAACCACACTTATTATGGATCAGAGGGAGTAGATAGCAATCCATGACATACTGACATACATATTTGATATACTTCTTTTGCAGAAGTTACCACATTGATTTTGTGAAACAACAAACACCAAGTATATTGACGTTCACTACTGATACCCAAATAGAGAACATAAACTGTAACAGTTGATTACAGATGGTGACGAGGTTGTTGACACAATAGTAAGTCATTGGCAAGCAAAGCAAAACTATCGTTGTGTATATATATATATATCAGCAAAAGCAAAACTAATTGCTGAGGCCGATTTGAACACAAGCACTAGGGCACAAGTACACACAATCTAAAGAAGCTTTTAACCGAGTATATCAGCTTATCACTTATATATTATATGACAGATAAACACAAGTGCACATATTAACATTAAATATATCAGTGGTAAACTAGAGACAATATATGAATAGCCGATCCCAGTATGTGTGTCTACCATGCAAGTATTCAGCAGCCGTGATCTAAGCCCATTTCTCCAGTTCCTTTCATCATTCAGCTCCAGAATCTGCATCAAATCAACCAACATCAAGGCAAAACACAGCACAAACATTGTGCTTCGGAATTCAAAATCATGTAGTACACATACTGCCTTCTCAGCATCCTCATGAGTCTCATACTCCACGAAAGCATGCAGCTAGTTCCAACGAAAAATACAATTTGTTAGCAAGGGAATGAATATGAACTACTGCAAACACAAAAGTATACACAAAACTATTGGAAACATGACAGATTTTCAAATAATAAACATATTGCACCGTTTTCAATTGTTGACTATATTGAAACAACCAAATGAGACCTCTGGATGCCTACGTCAAATTCTGTATGACCCATTAGGTGGACTGGAAGATCTTACGGCTTAGTATTGTGAATCTGTGAGGCCATGCAAATGAAACATATGGACACTGTTTGTCCAGATTACTCTGTGGCCAGTGTTGTAAATGCAACTAGAACAATCCCTGACAACAAAAGGGAGGTCTTTAGTCCATTTGATTAGATTGATCAGGGCTATTGTAAGTGACATTTTAAACCTTTTTACTACAGATCTATCTGCTGAGAGATATCTAGGATTTTAACATATCTGACAACTTATGCAATTTCATGGGTTTCAGAGACACTTATATTCATAGTACCTAAACTCGTATTTGGCTCATTAAAGTGAGACTCGCCTTTGTACACTTTCGCACCACTTCGACTAGACCCCGCAACTACCTCGTATCCAAATACCTGCGATCTAGCTCATTCCTTTTAAGCCCTGCAAAAGGGAGGGAATTGAAAAAGGCAACTCCTCCTTAGTAGGAATAGTAGCTGAGGCTGCTTCAACTCATAACAAAGCTATTCCAGCACATAAGTCCGGGATGATCTGAGGTCACTGGTCTCACATGGAAGAGATACGAATCAGAATATGTAACATGAGCGTTCTGGGATTCCTCAATTTGCAAAAACAATTCTGTATTTTTTTGTACTCGTGTGTGCCAACTGTATTAACTGTAAACCACATACTTCGTCCGGGTTTATTGGGCCCAAGAGCCACCAAAGATTGTCCCTATTTTTAAGTCCTCAATATAATACCAAGTCAGTTATGCCGCGGTTTCCCGAGTCACTCCATGGTACGCAGCGCACGGTCCTATTTGATTGGACATGCATGCCGTAGCCAATGCATGCGTTGGGGTGGTTAGCATCCCTAATTAATAGGGCAATTACGGGGTAATTTAGGAGATTTATTGCTCTTCCTTGATCTTTGCGCTTTGGCTCTCAGGCCCAATAAACACGGACAGAGGGAATAATTGTTTGGTTCTTTTCTAGGTTTTATACATTGACACAAATTATGCAATATGAACATGTTTAAAGACAGTTATGAAGAAAACGACGTGTCCTGATGAAAGATTTGGAGGTATAATATAGAAAAAAAGGATTTGGAGGTGCTTCCAGAGCTAAGCTTCAAGTACGTATATGTATTGGTGATTGATAAAACTACTTAGATAATTGTATACTCAAGTAAAGCTGCCGCATGTGTTTGAAATCCGACTGACCGTTGGACACGTGTCGGTTGGCCAATGACCCAGGGTCATTTCGGTCATATCATGCCGGGTTGCCTCCTGGCTATAAATAGCCCACCCCCTCCACCATTAGTTGGTGGCTGCTCGGACTTATTACACGGCTGTTGTCGTTTGAGAGCAACCCACCTCCAAAGCCTTTGAGAGAGATTCCTTGCGAGGATAAATCCAAAACACTCAGAGCCCGAAGTGATTGAGCATCACTGAAGCCTTTCTGTTCCACGTGAACCGAAGACTTGTTACACTTGAAGACTGTCATCTTCCAGCCGGTTAGGCGTCGCATCGCGTTCTGAGCATCCAAGAGTCATTGTGGATTGCCGGTGAACGAAGTCTGTGAAGGTTTGGAAGCCTTCCTTAAAGACTTACCCGAGTAATTTGGCAAGATTTGCGGATCTTTCTCTCTATGTACATCTTTGTCTTCACATTAACTTCATCTACATTTTGTGTTGCCTTGTTTGTGTATGTCTACGCTTCTCACTTCAATTGTGTTGACATGCCAGCATACCTAGTGTAGTTTATCTTTCGATGTATCATGTTTAATTACTGTTTTGCTTTCGCATCTTCGAAGACATTGCATGTTTCGAAGACAATCATAAAAAACGCCTATTCACCCCCCCCCCCTCTAGTCAATAACTAGCACTTTCAATAAGTCAGCAGCCCGCAAGAGGGGTAAAATGCAACCCTAGCTTTCCAGCCTCCTGGGACCAGGCCACTGCCACCCCCAGCGGTGGTCAGGAGCATTCCGCTCCTCTACCTCCATTGGTTCTACACCTCCCCTGGATCTGCCCCTCTGCCGCTATGCTCCTCCCTTGCTGTCCTCCACTGCTGCTGTGCTCCTTCCCATGCTGTCCTCCTCTGCTGCTGTGTTCCTCTCCCTTATTATATTGTACTCCCTCTGCCCCAAAATAAGTGTCTCAACTATACACTTATTTTAAGACGAAGGGCGTACAATATAACAAGGGAGACAGTTGAAACCGGCCTTAGTAATTGAGTACTGTAAGTTGAGTACTATAGTACCATGTCGACTAGTCCAGCAGTAGTCTAGAGTAGCCACGATTAGTCTATGAGTCTCAACCTCAGCTCGACTCGCAATGCAATGATGGGTTGTGGAGTACGCAATGCGGAAATGGAGGGTAAGGTGGTGGACTATACACGGTGTCAGAGTAGGAAGCTCGGTCCCTAAGTAGCTAAAACACCTTAGGTGACACAACTCACAACTCAAACAAAATTGGGTTAAGTTGGGGTGGCGGGAGTGTATAGTGGTCAAGCCTACGCGGAAGTTATGGTGGTGGTGGTGGTTGATGAAGAAGCAACCATCCCTAAGTAGCCTAGACACCTTAGGAGACTCAAATCACTCCTCAAGCAACCACTAATGCGATGGGGATCAATATTGGTTAGGTTGCGGAAGTCGGTGATGGAGTAGCGGATGATGTGGTGGAAGCCCTAGGCAAAGATGCCAAAATTGTCAAAAATTGATGGAGTCAAAAGATGTTGGTGGTATTTTTGTGGGAAGGGGGATGTCAAGAGCTTTTCAACGAGCTAAATAACGCGATAATCAGACTCCGGATGAATTAGTTATGGCCGAAACAAAAATCAGCTCAAATCTGAAACTACAGGTTACGGACGTCCGGACAAGGTCGGATGTCCGGGGGCCGGACGTCCGGGCGGGCTCGGAAATCCGTAAATTAGGCTCGGGTTAGGGGTTCCGGTCGTCCGGAAGAGGTCGTACGTCCGGTCGTTCCAGGGGCTCCGGACGTCCGTGAAAGGTCCGCCGTCCGGTGGGTCGGGGTCAACTCGAGATGCGAGTTTCGGGACGCGATTTTGGGCGGAAAATGGGGATTTTGGGGTCAAAATTGAGGAGATTTCGTGGGTGAAAGATGGGGAAATTTGGCAAATGCTAGATCCACTTGAAACTAAGCAAATCCACGGATCAAAATCAACAAAACTTCGTCAAACCAACAAATCACAAAAAAAATTGGGGCTATTTTTGGTGGGGATTTTTGAATTTGGGGAAGAACACAACAAAATTAGGCTAGAAAACAACGAGGGGAGGCTCCGAAATCGTGATCAACATGGCTCATGATACCAAGATGATGGGGTGGAACCCTATGCGGCCGATCTTTCACGAAAGGAGCGGATCCCGCGAAGAACACGAAGAACACGGGGAAGAACGGAGAGAAAACACAAGGGGGAACACTCAAGAACAAGTCCAATCACACATCCACTAGACAATCAAACACACAAGATCCACAAGGTACATGAACAACAAAGGGAAAGATACAAGGTAAGGTTCATCTCCATGAGGAGGTCTTGATGGTAGAGTTCATCCCAAATCCAAAGGAGATGGGGACTTGAATCCTAGAAGGATCTTACCACACGGGGGTCTTGACGATATATCCCGCAGGATCTTCTCCTAGATGGAGGTCTTGGCCTCCAATGGAGTAGTATTCTCTCTCTCTCAAGAGTATAGTGGTACAAGGAGCAAAGCTCTCTATCAAATGAGCTATCACTTTGCTAACCCTAGAAAGGATGAGGGGAAGGTCTATTTATAGTCTAAGCCACGAAGGGGTAAGTGGGAGAGAGATACAAGGCCAAAGGCCCGACTGCGCACAGGCAGGGTCGGACGTCCGGTTGGCGTCGAAAGTCCCGTCGCTCGCGGGGGTCCGGTCCTCCGGAGGGCGTCCGATGTCCGTCGTTTTGCTTCGGGATGGGTGGCACCGGATTTCCGATGAGCGTCGGACGTCCGGTGCCTGGGACTTGTCGGACGTCTGGTATCCGTCGGTCGTCCGGCGGCTGTAGAGGGTCGGACGTCCGGCGGCTTTCGGTCGTCCGGTCGCTGTAGACTTTGCAGCTCCTTCTTTCGTCTTCTCTTCCAGGCTTCCCTCGCGGATGGTGTAGTTGTACACTTGCGCTCGCACTCCTCCTCGTCGCTCGTACCATTCCGACAATACCTATGCATGCACACGAGTGGAGTGACACGTAATATACCATCCTCAAAGGGGTCAAGTGAGCACGTGTAAAGGAGATGATTCACCTTTGTGTATGTGAAGTAGATGTCGCACGTGTCACTTGCCGAATGGACTCTTGACATAGTGATGTCCGTAGGATGCTCCGCATCAATAGGTTTGTAACATCCCAATTTTCAATTGGATGTTAATCAATTAGGTCATCATATGCATCCATGATTCTTGCATTTTTTGAATTTGCTTTATTTGGATATTTTGATCCTAGAGACCTTAAGCAACTCAAGGACCATTTGAGAGAGTTTGAGGTTTTCATAAAATTCCATTTTTGAATTTTCAAATTTGGTAAGTTAGGTCAAAGTGATTTTTATTTGAAATTATTTTTCCAATTATTTTGAAATGAATAAAACAATGAGAGAAGATAATATGACTTCTTCAAAACAGAGGAAATAATGGAAATTTAATTTTAAATAAAAATATGTATTTTATTTGATCTTATTTGAGATTTTATTCGGGTAAATTAGGAAAAAAATGCATTTTAAAAATTGTATTTTAGCCTAGAAAAATGTTCATGTTGTCCTAAATATTAGTAGAGGACCGTGAAAATTATTTTTGGGATTTTAGATTTTTATTTATTTTATTTTCGATTTTTCTTTTTCGGCAAAATTATTTAAAAAGAAACTCCCGAACTGGGCCGGCCGAGCCGAGCCAGCCCAGCCCACGGCGCCACCGCCTTCCTTGCCCGAGTCCGGCAGGACTCCGTCGCCGGAGCCATGGGAGCTCGGTACTCCCCCGAGGTTCGCCCCCCCCCCCATATATAGCGACCCCGGGCCCCCTTGGACCCCGAGTCAGCCACGCCGCCGCCTTTAGTCGCCGCGTCGCCCTGCCTCGAAGCTCGTCGTCGCCACCCGCGCAGCCCCGTGCCGCCCCACCCCATCTCGCCGGAGCTGTTGCCCCGCTCGTCGTTGACCGCCGCCGGCCGAACCCCGTTTAACCGGTAAAAACCGTACCAGTTCGCCGGTTACTTCTCGGTTTTTTTAGTTTCAATTTGGTTAGGATAGATCGGTTTTTATTTTTTCGGTTAAGTAGCGAACGTTCATCCGTGCCAGCCAGGCCCGCACCAGCCAAGACTCCACCGCCGTTCACATGCAGCTGCCAGCCCAACCAGCTAGGCAGGCACCTGCGTGGCAACATGCAGCTTCCAGGCCGAATCAGCAAGCACCTGCATGGCGGCATGCAGATCTTCATGAAGGCCCTATGTAACACCCTCGATGCGGCTATATCTCCCACGTGTCGAAGCACGACTTAGAGGCATAAGCGCATTGAAAGCAAGGTCGCAAGTGAGGTAATCTTCACACAACCCATGTAATACATAAGGGAAAAAGATACATAGTTGGCTTACAATCGCCACTTCACACAATTACATGAATAAAACATTACATTCATCCAAATACACTCAAGGTCCGACTACAGAACCAAAATAAAGATAAACCCCAAATGCGACAAAGTCCCCGATCGCCCCGACTGGGCTCCACTACTGAACAACTGGAAATGGAACAACACAATGAACACGATCTCCATCGAGCTCCTCCTTGAGCTTGGTTGCGTCACCTGAACGGTTTCATTGGCACCTGCAAACTGGTTTTGGAAGTATCTGTGAGTCACTGGGACTCAGCAATCTCACACCCTCGCGATCAAGACTATTTAAGCTTATAGGTAGGGTAAAAGGTATGAGGTGGAGCTGCAGCAAGCGACTAGCATATATAGTGGCTAACATACGCAAATGAGAGCGAGAAGAGAAGGCAAAGCACGGACGAGAATCTATGATCAAGAAGTGATCCTAGAGAAACCTACATCAAGCATAACTCCAACACCGTGTTCACTTCCCGGACTCCGCCGAAAAGAGACCATCACGGCTACATACGCGGTTGGTGCATTTTAATTAAGATAAGGTTCAGGTATTCTACAACCGGACATTAACAAATTCACATCTTCCCATAACCCCGGGCATGACTTTCGAAAGTTCATAACCCTGCAAAGGTGTCCCAACTTAGCCCATCACAAGCTCTCATGGTCAATGAAGGATATTCCTTCTCCCAAGACAATCCGATCAGACTCGGAATCCCGGTTACAAGACATCTCGACAATGGTAAAACTAAACCAGCAAAGCCGCCCGAATGTGCCGACAAATCCCGATAGGAGCTGCACATATCTCGTTCTCAGGGCACACTTAGATGATACATCCTACGAGTAAAACCAACCCTCAAGTTGCCCCGAGGTGGCCCCGCGGTCTAGTCGGTTCGAACCAACACTCAGAGGAGCACTGGCCTGGGGGGGTTAAAATAAGATGACCCTCGGGAGCGTGACTCCCAAGGGAAAAGTAGGTGGTGGTGAGGCAAATGGTAAAACCAAGGTTGGGCCTTGCTGGAGGAGTTTTATTCAAAGCGAACTGTCAAGGGGTTCCCATTATAACCCAACCGTGTAAGGAATGCAAAAATCCGGGAAGATAATACCGATATGACGGAAACTAGGGCAGCAAGAGTGGAACAAGACACCAGGCATAAGGCCGAGCCTTCCACCCTTTACCCAGTATAATATAGATGCATTAATTAAATAAGAGATATTGTGATATCCCAACAAAATATCCATGTTCCAACAAGGAACAAACTCCATCTTCACCTGCAACTAGCAACGCTATAAGAGGGGCTGAGCAAAGCGGTAACATAGCCAAACAACGGTTTGCTAGGACAAGGTGGGTTAGAGGCTTGGCTTAGCAAAATGGGAGGCATGATAAGCAAGTGGTAGGTATCGCAGTATAGGCGTTGCAAAAGAGCGAGCATCTAGCAAGCAAAGATAGAAGTGATTTCGAGGGTATGGTCATCCTGCCTGCAAAGTTCTCCGAGAAGACGAAAGCTTGATCCTCGTAAACATACTCAACGGGTCCTCGAACACGAACTCGTCTCCCGGCTCTACCCAAATCAAGAACACAAGCAAAGGAAGAGACAATCAACCACGTGCAATGCACAAACAACATGATGCAAAACATGACATGACATGCGGGATGCGGGATGCGGTGCATATGCATGATTGGGAAAGGAATGATTGAACCTGGCCTCAACATGGAAATCCAAGAGTGTCACTGGAAAGAGGAGTTGATTTCGGTCGAAATCGATATAAGGATCACCGGAATCGGATGCACGGTTTGGAAATGGCAAGCAAAACAAATATGGCACCGGTCTGCGATTAACAGCATGAAGCCATCTAAATGCATCAAGATAATTAAGCTAATGCACTCAAACATAGCAACAAAATACATGGCAGCGATCCACTCATGATGCTTGACAAAAGATGAACACTGAGCTACGGCTAATTCACACAATAGCATGTTTAAACAAGCATGGCAAAAGTGCAAAAGATAACAGGTTACAGACTTGGTGAAAATAACAAGTCAGGAATTTAACATCAGGAAGCAATGTTTAGAGCAAGATAACTACATGCTACAGGAACATATCATGGCAAAGCAAAGCATGGCATGAAGCTACTCAAAGCATGCAACAAAAGTCCCTTACTGACCATAAGCCAAAAGGGATCAGAAAATATAATGGCAACCATGTGAACATAGCAATTACATAAACAGATTCAGACTTACTGAAAAACTGGAGCATGGCAAAACAGACATCAAGTAGGCATGTTTACGAGCTCGATGCACTCACCACAAGGTATTGCATGACAAACTAAGAATGCACCCAGCAAGTAGACATGGCATAGAAGCTAGACATGGTAAGAACAACAACATAGCATGCACGGATCAACTACAACAAGCTCGGCAAAATTGCTAAACATGTTAACAATCTGCCAGGAACATTTTATAGAAAAAGTAGAGCTCGATTGACTCAAGCTAGGGTGCTCCATAATTGAAAACAAAGACATGGATGGATAGATCACAACAAACTCTACAAAACATCCTTACTGATCATGCTCAAAAGAGGCACGGATCACTCGGTAGCAACATGAACATATGGCATACTAATATAAACAGGACAAGGACTTAGAAAATATTCTAAGTCCCTGAAACCAGCAACATTAAGTAAGCTACTTTGCATGCTTGTGCTAGTCACCACAAAGATCACAAAAATACATGGCATACACTCATGTAAAGATGGCATGGCATACTTCAAAACTCATGTAGGGCTCAAGATCATAGCATGCACACATTAATCAGGGCAAAAATGACAAATGAGCCAATGCTGATACGGATCTGAAACTAACATCACATAGCCCTCTTCCAACAGCATTTCGGGCATCAAGATGAGCTCAAATGAAAATGATGCAATGAGATGAAATGAAGTACTCATCGAGACGAACATTTTGATATGCTACGCACACGAATCGGAGCAACGGTGATGAAGCTATGATGCGATGAAAGTGGCATGAAAAATACTGGGATCTGGGGACTTAGAGATATTTCGACCTCTCTGGGAAAGTCAACGGGGCGGAGGCGAACGGGACGGAGCGGTCCAGGCGCGGACGCGGCGCCGTTTGGATGGATGAGCGGGTGGATCTCATCCACCCGCGATGGATTCGGCCGGTGCGGGGCTCCGGCGAGGAGAGCGGTGACTCCGGCGATGGCAGCGGCAGGAGAAGAGCGTGGGGCGGTGCACGGGGCCGGCGACGAGCCGTGGCGGCGCGGGGCGGCAGGAGGAGGCCGGCGACGAGGGTAGGTGGAATGGCGCGGCGGCGCGGCGAGCAGGTCCGGCGACCGCGGGCGACGGCGGCTGGCGGGGTTCGGGCGGGGCGCCCGCGAAGCGCGGCGGCGGCGAGATGGGCCGAGAGGGCTTCGCCCGGGCCCCGGCAGGCTTCGGCGGGTGGAGGGAAGCGCTGCTGAGGTGGCGTGTCGCGATTGGCGCGGGAGGCGGCAGCGGGTGATGTGGTAGGCCCTCATTGGCCGGAGTGAGGTGGAGGGCGCGGTGGACATGTCCGGCCGGCGTGGTAGGAATTGTCCGGCGGCCCGGGGAGGAGTTTGCTAGGGTTTGGACTACGCGAAAATTCGGGGAGAGCCACATATATATAGGTAGAGGGAGCTAGGAGGCTCCAAATTGAGCACAGTTTTCGGCCACGCGGTCGTGATCGAACAGCCTAGGTGATGGAGAGGATTTAGGTGGATTTTGGGCCACTTTGGAAGGGTGTTGGGCTGCAACACACATGAGGCCTTTTCGGTCTCTCGGTTAACCGTTGGAGTATCAAACGAAGTCCAAATGGCACGAAACTTGACAGGCGGTCTACCGGTAGTAAACCAAGGCTGCATGACAAGTCTCGGCCCAATCTGAGAATGTTTAACACCCACACACGAAAGGAGGTAGAAAGGGATACCGGGTGACATAGGAGCGCCGGATGGCAAAACGGACAACGGGAAAATGCTCGGATGCATGAGACGAACATGTATGCAAATGAAAAGCACATGATGACATGATATGCAAAGCATGACACGCAAGCAATGACATGGCAACAACAGCGAATAACTGGAAGACACCTAGCACAACGGGCTCGTGGCGTTACAACACTCCACCACTACGAGAGGATTTTGTCCCGAGATCTAGAATGGCACCGGAGGGAAAAACGGAAGAGAAAGAGAAGAGGTAAAACTAAGTTGCTTCTTTGACCAATGAGTGAAACCAAAGAACCTTGAGATGTTAAACCACTTGGAAGGAATAATACCATGGAGGTGATCAAAGTTGAAAAACACTCTGTTAGAAACGAGGAACAAGGAAGAACAAATTCGAACAGCACTCCGTTTGAACAGTGATATGAAACTTGATAAGATGAAAAGTACTAGAGCAGAGGGCACAACACTCCGGTTAAAAGGATAAGAATGAAAAGAACAAGGTCCTGACAAGAACAAGAAGAAAGTTTGAAGAGAGCAACAACACAATGCCTCCGGAATAGAAGAGAGAAATGGAATGGAATGAACAGAGGAGAAAACAACATATTCTACCTTAAATGAGCTTGCAAAAGCATCCTTAGGAGAAGGTTCGAACGGAATTGTTGGAAAAACAACAACGAAAAGAACAAGGTTGTAGTGGACTTATGGAAAACATCTCAAAACTATGAGGTGAAATTCTGGCATTAACGGAAAACAATAGATTGGATTGATATCAACACGGAGACGAGAAACTTATTTGACCGGGAGGATAGATGAAGAACTTGGATCATATATGAGCACCATAAATAGCAACAATCCTTAGGGAAGGTTTTAGGTGAAATATAACCCAAGATAACTCCAATGACGAGATTGATGGATTTAATATATCTCATTCTTAACAACATGAAACACGAACTCAAATTATCAACAATGACATAATACCACCTCTAATGATATGGAAGAGAGAATTGCACTCCCGAATGCAAGATGAAGAATTCTTGAGCTCCTCTGAAAAGAATCTCAATGAATGCTTCGAAAAGGAATTAAATCCTTGATGAACCATCATGTAGAGCCTCCGTGAAGAACTCCGTTAACAAAAGAATGATCAAACGAAAGGAAAGATGAAAAGAGTAAGGTTGAAGCCTTGCAATGATTAGATGAAGCTTTGTGACGAGATAAAGTGGACACTTGGAACTCCGGAAAATAAAATATGAAACAAGTGAAACCGAGAATTTGATGCACCAACTTGGAATCTAGGTAAGAGCATGGCAGCTCACATCGCCATGGGACGCATTGGAGAAGTTTACCGCAATGATCTCAAGGATACTATCTACCAGATTTGTGGGCGCTGAGATGAGCACTTGGAGATGATCAGCACCAGGAAGGATAGATCAATTGCAGCTTTTATCCAGGAGTTAAACCAGCACATTCGATGTCAGGAGAACCAAATGTGCGCCGACATGATAGATCTGAAGAAGGCAAGGACAAGAATCAAGGAACTGGAGGAAGAACTCAAGGCTATGCGTGAAGATTATGAAGAGGAAATCGAAGTACTAGTGGACAAGAATGCCGACTTAACAATGAAGATTGGAATATTCATGGGAGGCCCTACACCAGTAGAAGAGGACGAAGAACCCAAGGAGGTTCGCCCGAAAGACTACATCATCATCGACGACACCGACTCGGATCCAGACGATAGCGATGATTGTTGGGGAACGTAGTAATTTCAAAATTTTCCTACGCACACGCAAGATCATGGTGATGCATAGCAACGAGAGGGGAGAGTGTGATCTATGTACCCTTGTAGACCGACAGCGGAAGCGTTAGCACAACGCGGTTGATGTAGTCGTACGTCTTCACGGCCCGACCGATCAAGCACCGAAACTACGGCACCTCCGAGTTTTAGCATACGTTCAGCTCGATGACGATCCCCAGACTCCGGTCCAGCAAAGTGTCGGGGAAGAGTTCCGTCAGCACGACGGCATGGTGACGATCTTGATGTACTACCGTCGCAGGGCTTCGCCTAAGCACCGCTACAATATTATCGAGGATTATGGTGGAAGGGGGCACCGCACACGGCTAAGAATATGATCACGTGGATCAACTTGTGTGTCTAGGGCTGCCCCCTGCCCCCGTATATAAAGGAGCAATGGGAGGAGGCCGGCCGGCCCCTATTGGCGCGCCAGGAGGAGTCCTCTTCCTAGTAGGAGTAGGACTCCTACTAGGAGGGGGAAGGAAGTGGGGAGGGAGAAGGA
>NC_041388.1:239406590-239426825 GCF_002162155.2 Triticum dicoccoides
CGGACCCAGGGGGAGGAGGCGTGCGGCCCACCCTGGCTGCCCTTCTCTCTCTCCACTAAGGCCCATATGGCCCATTACTTCTCCCGGTAGGGTTCCGGTAACCCTCCGGCTCTCTGGTTTTCTCCGAAATCACCCGGAACACTTCCGGTGTCCGAATATAGCCGTCCAATATATCAATCTTTATGTCTCGACCATTTCGAGACTCCTTGTTATGTCCGTGATCACATCCGGGACTCCGAACTGACTTCGGTACATCAAAACTCATAAACTCATAATATAATTGTCATCGAAACCTTAAGCGTGCGGACCCTACGGGTTCGAGAACAATGCAGACATGATCGAGACACGTCTCCGGTCAATAACCAATAGCGGAACCTGGATGCTCATATTGGCCCCTACATATTCTACGAAGATCTTTATCGGTCAGACCGCATAACAACATACGTTGTTCCATTTGTCATCGGTATGTTACTTGCCCAAGATTCGATCGTCGGTATCTCAATACCTAGTTCAATCTCGTTACCGACAAGTCTCTTTACTCATTTCGTAATACATCATCTCGCAACTAACTCATTAGTTGCAATGCTTGCAAGGCTTATGTGATGTGCATTACCGAGAGGGCCCAGAGATACCTCTCCGACAATCGGAGTGACAAATCCTAATCTCGAAATACGCCGACCCAACATTTACCTTTGGAGACACCTGTAGAGTTCCTTTATAATCACCTAGTTACGTTGTGACGTTTGGTAGCACACAAAGTGTTCCTCCGGCAAACGGGAGTTGCATAATCTCATAGTCATAGGAACATGTATAAGTCATGAAGAAAGCAATAGCGACATACTAAACGATCGGGTGCTAAGCTAATGAAATGGGTCATGTCAATCACATCATTCTCCTAATAATGTGATCCCGTTAATCAAATGACAACACATGTCTATGGTTAGGAAACATAACCATCTTTGATTAATGAGCTAGTCAAGTAGAGGCATACTAGTGACGTTTGGTTTGTCTATGTATTCACACAAGTATTATGCTTTCGGATAATACAATTCTAGCATGAATAATAAACATTTATCATGATATAAGGAAATAAAATAATAACATTATTATTGCCTCTAGGGCATATTTCCTTCAGTCTCCCACTTGCACTAGAGTCAATAATCTAGATTACACAGTAATGATTCTAACACCCATGGAGCTTTGGTGCTGATCATGTTTTGCTCGTGGAAGAGGTTTAGTCAACGGCTCTGCTATATTCAGATCCGTATGTATCTTGCAAATCTCTATGTCTCCCACCTGGACTAGATCCCGGATGGAATTGAAGTGTCTCTTGATGTGCTTGGTTCTCTTGTGAAATCTGGATTCCTTTGCCAAGGTAATTGCACCAGTATTGTCACAAAAGATTTTCATTGGACCCGATGCACTAGGTATGACACCTAGATCGGATATGAACTCCTTCATCCAGACTCCTTCGTTTGCTGCTTCCGAAGCAGCTATGTACTCCGCTTCACATGTAGATCCCGCCACAATGCTTTGTTTAGAACTGCACCAACTGACAGCTCCACCGTTTAATGTAAACACGTATCCGGTTTGCGATTTAGAATTGTCCGGATCAGTGTCAAAGCTTGCATCAATGTAACCATTTATGATGAGCTCTTTGTCACCTCCATATATGAGAAACATATCCTTAGTCATTTTCAGGTATTTCAGGATGTTCTTGACCGCTGTCCGGTGATCCACTCCTGGATTACTTTGGTACCTCCCTGCTAGACTTATAGCAAGACACACATCAGGTCTGGTACACAGCATTGCATACATGATAGAGCCTATGGTTGAAGCATAGGGAACATCTTTCATTTTCTCTCTATCTTCTGCATTGGTCGGGCATTGAGTCTTACTCAATTTCACACCTTATAACACAGGCAAGAATCATTTCTTTGCTTGATCCATTTTGAACTTTTTCAAAACTTTGTCAAGGTATGTGCTTTGTGAAAGTCCAATTAAGCGTCTTGATCTGTCTCTAGATATTAATGCCCAATATGTAAGCAGCTTCACCGAGGTCTTTCATTGAAAAACTCTTATTCAAGTATCCCTTTATGCTATCCAGAAATTCTATATCATTTCCGATTAGTAATATGTCATCTACATATAATATCAGAAATGCTACAGAGCTCCCACTCACTTTCTTGTAAATACAGGCTTCTCTAAAAGTTTGTACAAAACCAAATGCTTTGATCACACTATCAAAGCATTTATTCCAACCCCGAGAGGCTTGCACCAGTCCATAAATGGATTGCTGGAGCTTGCACACTTTGTTAGCTCCCTTTGGATCGACAAAACCTTCCGGCTGCATCATATACAACTCTTCTTGCAGAAATCCATTCAGGAATGCAGTTTTGACATCCATCTGCCAAATTTCATAATCATAAAATGTGGCAATTGCTAACATGATTCGGACAGACTTAAGCATCGCTACGGGTGAGAAGGTCTCATCGTAGTCAATCCCTTGAACTTGTCAAAAACCTTTTGCGACAAGTCGAGCTTTGTAGACAGTAACATTACCGTCAGCGTTAGTCTTCTTCTTAAAGATCCATTTATTCTCAATTGCTTGCCGATCATTGGGCAAGTCAACCAAAGTCTATACTTTGTTCTCATACATGGATCCCATCTTAGATTTCATGGCTTCAAGCCATTTTGCGGAATCTGGGCTCACCATCGCTTCTCCATAGTTCGTAGGTTCATCATGATCTAGTAGCATGACTTCCAGAACAGGATTACCATACCACTCTAGTGCGGATCTTACTCTGGTTGATCTACGAGGTTCAGTAGTATCTTGTTCTGAAGCTTCATGATCATCAGCATTAGCTTCCTCACTAATTGGTGTAGGTGTCACAGAAACTGGTTTCTGTGATGTACTACTTTCCAATAAGGGAGCAGGTACAGTTACCTCATCAAGTTCTACTTTCCTCCCACTCACTTCTTTTGAGAGAAACTCCTTCTCTAGAAAGTTTCCGAATTTAGCAACAAAAGTTTTGCCTTCGGATCTGTGATAGAAGGTGTATCCAATAGTTTCCTTTGGATATCCTATGAAGACACATTTCTCCAATTTGGGTTCGAGCTTATTAGGTTGAAGCTTTTTCACATAAGCATCGCAACCCCAAACTTTCAGAAACGACAACTTTGGTTTCTTGCCAAACCATAGTTCATAAGGTGTCGTCTCAACGGATTTTGATGGTGCCCTATTTAACGTGAATGCGGCCGTCTCTAGAGCATAACCCCAAAACGATAGCGGTAAATCAGTAAGAGACATCATAGATCGCACCATATCTAGTAAAGTACGATTACGATGTTCGGACACACCATTACGTTGTGGTGTTCCGGGTGGCGTGAGTTGCGAAACTATTCCGCATTGTTTCAAATGTACACCAAACTCGTAACTCAAATATTCTCCTCCACGATCAGATCGCGGGAATTTTATTTTCTTGTTACGATGATTTTCAACTTCACTCTGAAATTCTCTGAACTTTTCAAATGTTTCAGACTTATGTTTCATTAAGTAGATATACCCATATCTGCTTAAGTCATCTGTGAAGGTGAGAAAATAACGATATCCGCCACGAGCCTCAACATTCATCGGACCACATACATCTGTATGTATGATTTCCAACAAATCTGTTGCTCTCTCCATAGTACTGGAGAACGGTGTTTTTGTCATCTTACCCATAAGGCACGGTTCGCAAGTACCAAGTGATTCATAATCAAGTGGTTCCAAAAGCCCATCAATATGGAGTTTCTTCATGCGCTTTACACCGATATGACCCAAATGGCAGTGCCACAAATAAGTTGCACTATCATTATCAACTCTGCATCTTTTGGCTTCAACATTATGAATATGTGTGTCACTACTATCGAGATTTAATAAGAATAGACCACTCTTTAAGGGTGCATGACCATAAAAGATATTACTCATATAAATAGAACAACCATTATTCTCTGATTTAAATGAATAACCGTCTCGCATCAAACAAGATCCAGATATAATGTTCATGCTTAACGCTGGCACCAAATAACAATTATTTAGGTCTAATACTAATCCCGAAGGTAGATGTAGAGGTAGCGTGCCGACCGTGATCACATCGACTTTGGAACCATTTCCCACGCGCATCGTCACCTCGTCCTTAGCCAATCTTCGCTTAATCCGTAGTCCCTGTTTCGAGTTGCAAATGTTAGCAACAGAACCAGTATCAAATACCCAGGTGCTACTGCGAGCATTAGTAAGGTACACATCAATAACATGTATATCACATATACCTTTGTTTACCTTGCCATCCTTCTTATCCGCCAAATACTTGGGGCAGTTCCGCTTCCAGTGACCAGTCTGCTTGCAGTAGAAGCACTCAGTTTCAGGCTTAGGTCCAGGTTTGGGTTTCTTCTCTTGAGTAGCAACTTGCTTGCTGTTCTTTTTGAAGTTCCCCTTCTTCTTCCCTTTGCCCTTTTTCTTGAAACTAGTGGTCTTATTGACCATCAACACTTGATGCTCCTTCTTGATTTCTACCTCCGCAGCTTTCAGCATTGCGAAGAGCTCGGGAATAGTCTTATTCATCCCTTGCATATTATAGTTCATCATGAAGCTCTTGTAGCTTGGTGGCAGTGATTGGAGAATTCTGTCAATGACGCAATCATCTGGAGGATTAACTCCCAATTGAATCAAGTGATTATTATACCCAGACATTTTGAGTATATGCTCACTGACAGAACTGTTCTTCTCCATCTTGCAGCTATAGAACTTATTGGAGACTTCATATCTCTCAATCCGGGCATTTGCTTGAAATATTAACTTCAACTCCTGGAACATCTCATATGCTCCATGACGTTCAAAACGTCGTTGAAGTCCCGATTCTAAGCCGTAAAGCATGGCACACTGAACTATCGAGTAGTCATCAGCTTTGCTCTGCCAGACGTTCATAACATCTGGTGTTGCTCCAGCAGCAGGCCTGGCACCCAGCGGTGCTTCCAGGACGTAATTCTTCTGTGCAGCAATGAGGATAATCCTCAAGTTACGGACCCAGTCCGTGTAATTGCTACCATCATCTTTCAACTTTGCTTTCTCAAGGAACGCGTTAAAATTCAACGGAACAACAGCACGGGCCATCTATCTACAATCAAACATAAACAAGCAAGATACTATCAGGTACTAAGTTCATGATAAATTTAGGTTCAATTAATCATATTACTAAAGAACTCCCACTTAGATAGACATCCCTCTAATCCTCTAAGTGATTACATGATCCAAATCAACTAAACCATGTCCGATCATCACATGAGATGGAGTAGTTTCATTGGTGAACATCGCTATGTTGATCATGTCTACTATATGATTCACGCTCGACCTTTCGGTCTCCGTGTTCCAAGGCCACATCTATATATGCTTGGCTCGTCAAGTATAACCTGAGTATTCTGCGTGTGCAACTGTTTTGCACCCGTTGTATTTGAACGTAGAGACTATCACACCCGATCATCACGTGGTGTCTCAGCACGAAGAACTTTCGCAATGGTGCATACTCAGGGAGAACACTTCTTGATAATTAGTGAGAGATCATCTTAAAATGCTACCGTCAATCAAAGCAAGATAAGATGCATAAAAGATAAACATCACATGCAATCAATATAAGTGATATGATATGGCCATTATCATCTTGTGCTTGTGATCTCCATCTTCGAAGCACCGTCGTGATCACCATCGTCACCGGCGCGACACCTTCATCAGCATCGTAGCATCGTTGTCGTCTTGTCAATCTTATGCTTCCACGACTATCGCTACCGCTTAGTGATAAAGTAAAGCATTACAGCGCAATTGCATTGCATAGAATAAAGCGACAACCATATGGCTCCTGCCAGTTGCCGATAACTTGGTTACAAAACATGATCATCTCATACAATAAAATTTAGCATCATGTCTTGACCATATCACATCACAACATGCCCTGCAAAAACAAGTTAGACGTCCTCTACTTTGTTGTTGCAAGTTTTACGTGGCTGCTACGGGCTTAAGCAAGAACCAATCTTACCTACGCATCAAAACCACAACGATAGTTTGTCAAGTTGGTGTTGTTTTAACCTTCGCAGGGACCGAGCGTAGCCGCACTCGGTTCAACTAAAGTTGGAGAAACTGTCACCCGCTAGCCACCTTTGTGCAAAGCACGTCGGGAGAACCGGTCTCTAAGCGTACGCGTAATGTCGGTCCGGGCCGCTTCGTCCAACAATACCGCCGAACCAAAGTATGACATGCTGGTAAGCAATATGACTTATATCGCCCACAACTCACTTGTGTTCTACTCGTGCATATAACATCAACACATAAAACCTAGGCTCGGATGTCACTGTTGGGGAACGTAGTAATTTCAAAATTTTCCTACGCACACGCAAGATCATGGTGATGCATAGCAACGAGAGGGGAGAGTGTGATCTATGTACCCTTGTAGACTGACAGCGGAAGCGTTAGCACAACGCGGTTGATGTAGTCGTACGTCTTCACGGCCCGACCGATCAAGCACCGAAACTACGGCACCTCCGAGTTTTAGCACACGTTCAGCTCGATGACGATCCCCGGACTCTGATCCAGAAAAGTGTCGGGGAAGAGTTCCGTCAGCACGACAGCGTGGTGACGATCTTGATGTACTACCGTCGCAGGGCTTCGCCTAAGCACCGCTACAATATTATCGAGGATTTTGGTGGAAGGGGGCACCGCACACGGCTAAGAATATGATCACGTGGATCAACTTGTGTGTCTAGGGGTGCCCCCTGCCCCCGTATATAAAGGAGCAAGGGGGGAGGCCGGCCGGCCCCTATTGGCGCGCCAGGAGGAGTCCTCCTCCTAGTAGGAGTAGGACTCCTACTAGGAGGGGGAAGGAAGTGGGGAGGGAGAAGGAAAGGGGGGCGCTGCCCCCCTCTCCTAGTCCAATTCGGACCCAGGGGAGGAGGCGCGCGGCCCACCCTGGCTGCCCTTCTCTCTCTCCACTAAGGCCCATATGGCCCATTACTTCTCCCGGTAGGGTTCCGGTAACCCTCCGACTCTCCGGTTTTCTCCGAAATCACCCGGAACACTTCCGGTGTCCGAATATAGCCGTCCAATATATCAATCTTTATGTCTCGACCATTTCGAGACTCCTCGTTATGTCTGTGATCACATCCGGGACTCCAAACTGACTTCGGTACATCAAAACTCATAAACTCATAATATAATTGTCATCGAAACCTTAAGCGTGCGGACCCTACGGGTTCGAGAACAATGCAGACATGACCGAGACACGTCTCCGGTCAATAACCAATAGCGGAACCTGGATGCTCATATTGGCCCCTACATATTCTACGAAGATCTTTATCGGTCAGACCGCATAACAACATACGTTGTTCCCTTTGTCATCGGTATGTTACTTGCCCGAGATTCGATCGTCGGTATCTCAATACCTAGTTCAATCTCGTTATCGGCAAGTCTCTTTACTCGTTTCGTAATACATCATCTCGCAACTAACTCATTAGTTGCAATGCTTGCAAGGCATATGTGATGTGCATTACCGAGAGGGCCCAGAGATACCTCTTCGACAATCAGAGTGACAAATCCTAATCTCGAAATACGCCAACCCAACATTTACCTTTGGAGACACCTATAGAGCTCCTTTTTAATCACCCAGTTACGCTGTGACGTTTGGTAGCACACAAAGTTTTCCTCCGGCAAACGGGAGTTGCATAATCTCATAGTCATAGGAACATGTATAAGTCATGAAGAAAGCAATAGCGACATACTAAACGATCGGGTGCTAAGCTAATGAAATGGGTCATTTCAATCACATCATTATCCTAATAATGCGATCCTGTTAATCAAATGACAACACATGTCTATGGTTAGGAAACATAACCATCTTTGATTAATGAACTAGTCAAGTAGAGGCATACTAGTGACGTTTGGTTTGTCTATGTATGCACACAAGTATTATGCTTCCGGATAATACAATTCTAGCATGAATAATAAACATTTATCATGATATAAGGAAATAAAATAATAATATTATTATTGCCTCTAGGGCATATTTCCTTCAATGATGACTATGTTGATGAAGCTGGAGCAGATATCATGGAGTCTACAACCAAAGAATATTTCTAGTAGACCACCCCATCGGTAGTAGTAGTCCACCATGTAAATATAGTAATCCGAGCACTTTTGCGATAGTTAGATCGATTGTATGCCCTTGTTTGATTGATTGAATGAAGTGAATTGTTTGCTTTTGCCTCATGTGCATATGGGTAGTGTTTTCTCTCTAGACCCCTCTCTATTCTTAAATCTCATCTTTCCTAAACCCTCAGATGCCTCCGAGACGTGACCCCGGATTTACCTTCCCACCGGAGCTCACTCAGTTGATCCAGCAGCAGAACACATTGATGCAGTTGCTAGTCCAGAATCAGAATCAGGGGAACAACAACAACAACAGCCCACCACCACCACCACCTGTTGATCACTTAGCCCGTTTTCTTAGGCTGAATCTGCTGGTGTTTTCCAGTAGCACCGAGCCGATAGTAGCAGATGATTGGCTCCGCAAGACAGCAAGGGAGTTGACCACGGCGGGATGCACGGATGCGGAAAAGGTGAAGTTTGTCGCACATCAGCTTGAAGGATCCGCAGCATCATGGTGGGAGAATTTCACCGCCACTTTCCCTGTCGACACTGTCACGTGGGACCAGTTTCAGTAGGCTTTTTGTACTGCCCATGTTTCAGCAGGAGCTATGGCCATGAAGAAGCGAGAGTTTCGCAACCTGCGCCAAGGAGGACGGACAGTTGGCCAGTATGTGGACGACTTTAGTAAGCTAGCACGTTATGCCCAGATGACATTGCTACGGATGCAGCTAAGCAGGAGAAGTTTCTGGAAGGACTGAATGATAATTTGAGCATGCAGTTGATGGTAGCAACCTTCAACAATTACCAGGAGTTGGTAGATCGTGTTCTCATGATTGAAGGGAAGCAGCAGCAGATTGAGAATCGCAAGAGGAAGTATGGACAAGGGAAGTACAATTCAGGAGCTCAGCAGAAGCCCCGTTTTACCCCTAGACCGGGAGGACATTTTCAGCATACCCATGGAGGAGGTATCTCGCACAATCACAACGGCACCAAGAATGGTAATGGGAATGGAGGAAGCAACGGCCAGAACCACACCAACCCATCGACCCCAGCCAAGAGAGACCTGAGCCAAGTCACTTGTTTTAAGTGCCAGAACACCGGACATTATGCCAATGAATGTCCTGAATCACAGAATGGTAATTGCAATGGAAGCTCTGGGAAGAAGCCGAACCCTTTCAACAGGGGACAGGTGAACCACGTTAATGTGGAGGAGGTTGAAGAGCAGCCGGATGCAGTAATCGGTAAGTTTTTGGTTAAGTCATTTACTACACTCGTTCTTTTTGATACTGGTGCATCTCATTCATACATATCAAGGGGATTTGTGGATAAGTATAACCTGCCCACCAAAGTTCTTATAACACCTATGTTAGTAAGCTCACCAGGAGCGGAGTACATGGCTAGCAAGGGATGTTTTCAAGTGCCATTGAGTATAGGTAGGCATGTGTTTCCCTCGGATTTGATCATTTTGGAATCACAAGGATTGGATGTAATTCTGGGTATGGATTGGCTGTCGATGTATGGAGGAAACATCGATTGCGCCAGTAAGTCGATTTTGCTTGTCACCCCAGAAGGAAGAAGGATCAAGTATGTATCCCGGCATGTGCCGAAAAGGACTCAAGTAAATTGTTTAACAGGAGTTGTGCAGGAGGAAGTACCAGTAGTGAAGGATTTCCCTGATGTATTTTCAGAAGAGTTGCCAGGCATGCCACCGGATAGAGATATTGAGTTTTTGATTGAGCTTTTGCCAGGCACAGGGCCAATATCAAAGAGACCATATAGGATGCCCGTAAAAGATTTGGTGGAGATTAAGAAGCAGATTAAGGAGTTACTGGATAAAGGATATATTCGCCAAAGTTCTTCGCCTTGGGGATCGCCAGTACTTCTAGTGGAGAAGAAGGATGGATCGTTAAGGATGGTTGTTGATTATCGAGGATTGAATGAAGTAACCATCAAGAACAAATACCCACTACCAATGATCAATGATCTGTTTGATTGATTGCAAGGAGCTAAGGTGTTTTCCAAGATCGATCTGCGGTCAGGATACCACCAGCTGAAGATTCGAGAACAGGATATACCTAAGACGGCTTTTACCACTAGGTATGGGTTGTATGAGTATACCGTTATGTCATTTGGTCTGACTAACGCACCTGCATATTTTATGAACATGATGAACAAATTGTTTATGGAGTTTTTGCATAAGTTCGTCGTAGTGTTCATTGATGATATCCTGGTTTACTCGAAAAATGAAGAAGAGCATAAGGAGCATTTGCGTTTGGTACTTGGAAAGCTCAGAGAACATCAATTATATGCCAAATTTAGCAAATGTGAGTTTTGGTTGAAGGAAGTTGGATTTCTCGGACACGTTATATCCGGAGAAGGTATAGCAGTAGATCCCACTAAAGTTGATACTGTGACCAATTGGGAAGCCCCAACAACAGTTGGAGAGATCCGGAGTTTTCTTGGACTCGCAGGATAGGTTTATTGAGAATTTCTCAAAGATTGCGAAGCCTATGACGGAGTTGTTGAAAAAGGATACCAAGTTCATATGGACTGAGGAATGTGAGGCTAGTTTCCAGGAGTTAAAGAAACGTTTGGTTACCTCACCAGTATTGATCTTGCCAGATCAGACCAAGGATTATGAGGTGTATTGCGACGCTTCACGTCGAGGACTTGGAGCAGTGCTTATGCAGGAAGGAAGAGTGGTTTCCTATGCCTCATGACAGCTTAAGCCCCATGAGTTGAATTATGCTACGCATGATTTGGAGTTAGCAGCCGTAGTGCATGCATTGAAGACTTGGAGACATTTTCTCATTGGAAACCAATGTGAGGTGTACACGGATCACAAGAGTCTGAAGTATATTTTCACACAGAAGGAGTTGAACCTCAGACAAAGGAGATGGTTGGAGCTCATCAAGGATTATGATATGAAATTGCATTATCACCCCGGAAAGGCTAACGTAGTAGCTGACGCGTTGAGCCATAAAAGTCATGTCAACACCTTAATGATGGGAGAATTACCAAGAGAGTTAGCCGAGAATCTTTGTGAGCTGTGTTTGGAGATAGTCCCGAGAGGCTATGTAGCAGCATTGGAGATTCAGTCTACTTTGATGGATAAGATCAGAGAAGCTCAAAAGACTGACAATGAGATTGCTTCTATTAAGAGAAAATGCGCAAAGGAAAAGCTAAGGGATTTCGTGAGGATGAGCACGATACCTTATGGTTTGAAGACCGTGTTTATGTGCCTAATGATTCGGAGATCAGGAAGTTGATTTTACAAGAGGCCCATGATTCAGCATATTCGATTCACCCAGGAAATACCAAGATGTATTTGGATTTAAAGGATATTTTCTGGTGGTCCGGAATGAAGAAGGATATTGCGGAGTATGTAGCAGTTTGTGATGTATGTCCGAGAGTAAAGGCAGAGCATCAGAAGCCAGCCGGATTGCTACAGCCATTGCCGATACCCGAATGGAAGTGGGATAAGCTAGGCATGGATTTTATTACAGGATTGCCCAGAACACGTTCAGGCTATGACTCGATATGGGTTGTAGTCGATCGTTTGGCAAAGGTAGCTCATTTCATTCCAGTGAAGACTACCTATAGCAGTGCAAAGTTGGCAAGGGTATACATGACCAGAATCGTATGTCTGCATGGAGTTCCAAGGAGGATAGTATCAGATAAAGGAACCCAATTTACCTCAAAGTTCTGGAATCAGTTGCATGAAACTTTGGGTACCAGACTGGAGTTTAGCACAGCTTTCCACCCACAGACAGATGGACAGACTGAGAGAATCAATCAGATTTTGGAGGATATGCTAAGAGTTTGTGCGCTAGATTACGGATCTAGTTGGGACGAGAATTTTCCATATGCAGAGTTCTCTTACAACAACAGTTATCAATCCAGTTTGAACATGACCCCTTTCAAAGCCTTGTACGGAAGGAGGTGCAGGACCCCATTGTCTTGGGATGAAGTTGGAGACCGCCAGTTGTTTGGACCGGATCTGATAAAGGAGTCTGAACAGAAAGTGAAATTGATTCGTGATAGGCTCAAGGTAGCTTAATCCAGGCAGAAGAGTTATTTTGGTTTTATAAAAAAATCAAATAAGATTTTATTTTGGTTTTATTTGCTATTTTATTTGACTTAGGGAAAAATGCGCATTTTTTAAAATTGCATTTAGGCCCCAAATAAATGTTCATCCTGTGCGGCTTGATTTTAGAAGCCGGGGAAAATTTATTTCGGGATTTTTGAAGTTCGTTTAGTATTCCGTTTTTTCTGAGCGTAATTATTTAAAAAAAAGTCCGAACCGACCTACCGGGCCGTGTCCGATCATGACACCTGGCCCGGCCGGCCTTTATAAGCCGGGGGAGCCCAGCCCGAGCTGCCCCAAACCCTAAACCTAGCCACCCGCGCCGCCGCCGCCCCGCTGCCCCGCCGCCGACGACGACGATCGCCGGAGCCGCTCCGCCGCCGCCGTCGTTCGCCGGAGCCGCCGAGGTAGACGCCGTTGCCTCGGTTTTCATGTAGAAAGCCGATCGTTTTTTTAAAAAAAACTTAGATCTGTTTTTTTCGTTAGATCGGTTTTTTGGTTTAGTTAAATAGCGAGCGTTCGCTCGTTCGTTCGTTTTAACGAACACGTTCATCGATTAGATCCAGATAACGAACGCTCGTTCTTTAATTTGTTCGCCGTTTTTCTTTTTCTCGGATTAAATCCGCGATTTTTCTGATCGCGATTCCTTCCGTTTTTTGTTTTAGTCTAATTTTTCGCTCGTTTGTCGGAATCAGGCGATTCAAGCGTCTGGAGTTTCGTCTCGAAACCCTCTTTCCGTTTAACCAACTCAAACAAGTTTTTGCCACTGTAAAAATTGCCCTAGATCCAGAATAGTAAATGAAGCTTGTTTCTTTTGCCGTTTGACTTTCGTTGCTTCGTTCAATTTGATTCTTTTTGCCAACCGGAGTTCTTAAGTTGAACTTTCTGGTTAGATCTCTTATTTGAGTTTTACATGTGCATTAGTTGAGTACTTATTGTATGCTTGTAACCATAGAGCTTTACGCAAAATTGTAACCATAGAGCTTTCCACCAGTCAGATATGCATATAGTATAGCCTATTTCTTTCATTGCTCTTTATGTGTTACATTGCCAGCATATTCCATGTGCTGACCCGTTTCGGGCTGCAACGTTAATGTTGCAGACTTTTCAGACGACGATTAAGGTATTTTTAGGTCGTGGTTCTATACTCAGTGATGCCGTTGGAGTTGATGGACTCACTTATCTTCCAAGCCTTCCGATGTTATCGTTATTAGATGGCCTTAAGCCATATTTATTGTAATAAGTTCTCTTTTGAGACACTCGATGTAATAGTGTGTGATTGCTACTCTGTTATAAATCCTTCAAGTACTGTGTGATGTCAGCATTACTGATCCAGGGATGACACCTGAGCACAGAGATTGGACCGTTTGAGGTCTGGTCGCTACATCACCAGAATAACAACCGCTGCAGATGAAGATTGTAGATAAGAAGGATCCAACTTGAAGACACATGGACAAAGACGAACGACGAACTGATCCGATCAAATCCACCAAAGACACACCTCCACACGCACCGACGATGCTAGACGCATCATCGAAACGTGGCTAGGCGGGGAAACCCCGCCATCTCATCTTTTTGAATAGGACACAAACCCTAACAAATCTTGAAAAAAAATCTAAAAACAAAACCCTCCCACCGGCAAGGGCCAGGATCCACTCCGCCCCCATGACACTAAGGCCACAGGAGACGGGGCGGGCCGGCAAAAGCACCAACAAGAGGGAGAGAAACCCTAGCTTTTGGGTAGGCGGCGGCTGGCTAGGGCGATCTCATGTGCCCAGCCCTGCAGCATACAGGAAGATACTTTGCGCCTCCTTTCGACGTTTCGTCTCTAATTTTAAGTCACATACCACGAAAGTCTCGACAAGGATCTACAATTCCACTCTTCAACTTCTTTTTCAGTCATTTTTTTCCGCCTTGCTAACGAAATAGCAAACCCCTAAGGCTTTGTTCGGTTCCACTGGAACCAAACCTCTAGGGGCCGTAGTGATTGATGCACTGCATTGGCAAAAAAGGGCGGTCAGTCCACATCAAAGGACTGATATCAAAGCATTGATGACCAGCTAGCAAAGAAAGATCATAAAATAATCATGCATTGATTTCAAAATTTCACGGATCAAATGGGCAGCAACATCGCATCCATATCCACTAAACAAATGATCTTCCAATGGAAAGCTGCAAATAGCAGCACAGAATAATAATATTAGAAATGAACAACCAGGCATATATATCAATGATACAGCGTTATAAATCGTGTAAGAATACACTAAATTCGTATGACCACAAAAAACTATGGTCTACTTTCAGAGAACAGTACCAAAATCACAAGTTTATGAACAAAGATTTCTTTCTTTCCCCGCAAAAAAAAGATTTCTTTCTTTGGTACAAAATAATACTTGCAAAAGGAGGGCAAAGCAAAATTAAATGAAATGCGGAGATAGATCAATTCAGTTCCAATATGCACTGTATAAATAAGAGCTTCCATTACAGTCATAATCAGGGGAAAACAGGACAAAGAAAGGACAAGATAAGTACATAAAAAAGGACAAGATAAGATGATGTACATGAATGGATTCTCATCTCATAAGCATTTATCATGGTGCATTCTAGGGAAATCAAATTTCAGATAAAAAGTTATGAAATCTGGCGGATACCAATGGATGCACACACTACACATATTCTGGGTGTTCAAGACCAGTATGCATGAAAATAGCTACAAGGGGGATTCTTGCATATTCTAGATGATCTTGCAAGGAAATAAGAGAACAAGGGAGGTTCATGTGGGCTACTTGAGCCATCAGCTTCAGGTTACTAGATGAACAAGGGAGGTTCATGTGAGCTAGATGAAGATGCGAGTCCCAGTAGGGTACAAAGAAAACCAAGTATGTACATCAAGATTAATATACCTTAGTCTTCACGATGCTGCCCCAAGCGGGGTCTTGCTGCAGCTGTGAGGCGGTGAAGCTGGCCTACAGAAAATGGAGGCAAAATGCAGATTTAGACATCGAAAGTAGTATGAAACAGTTATCGTTCTAATGTAGCACATACAAGTCAGGTCAAGCAACATAAAGTAGTATGAAACAGTTATCGTTCTAATGTAGCACATACAAGTCAGGTCAAGCAACATATAGTATGAAACAGTTATCGTTCTAATGGAGGCAATATATTTTTTTCTCTTATTACAAAAACATTTTATGTCTACACATCTCAATATATTCTATATGTTCTGACAAGTAAAACTTTCTGCATCTAAATTAGTAAAATGCACTGTCGTAGTTGCATGGCTTCAAGATGCCTTGATCTCAGAGCATTTTACCTAAATTTCTCTTCACCCCCACTATCAGAAAAAATTCATGTAGTTGATGTTCACCTCAGTTACATAAAACTCAACTTTTCTCACCTCCCAAGGATATCATTGACAAAACTATATAGCTACAATTGCATCTTGTTGATTCTCTACAGGTAGCTGCAAATATAGTACTGAATCTCAGGGACAAATAAATACTAGATTACTAGTAGCATATATGTGCACTGCTAATGACATTGACAAAAAGATTCGACTATGTAGCAGATTTGGTTAGATTCAACTAGGTACACCATTTGCACCAAATCACAGGTAGAGCAAGTACAGAGGAGGGTACTGGGAAGCTGTAGTAAGCAGAGAGGAGAGGTGGAGCCTCGCCGGCAAGACGGCCCTTGTCACCGGTGGAAAAGGGGACGGGAAACCCTAGAAATCAAAAGGGGGGAGAGGAAGGAAACAAGGGTGGGGGAGAAGATCTGACCGGCATAGAAACGTTGGGGAGGGCCACCGGAGTAGGTTGGTGCGGCCGCCGAGCTCGCGCCGGGGATGGAAGAAGAGGGTCGCAGATCTGCTGCTGACTTGGAGAGATCGCCCGCTCCGGCCCCTCGCCGTCGCCTAGTTCTTCCCTATCGGCGTCGGCGCCGCCGCCGCTCTCGCCCGCTCCTCCTTTTTCTTTCGAGCCGAGAAGACTGAGACGACTGGTTTTATTCCACGGGTGGGGAGACATGGGTGAAAACCCAGTGGAATCCCTGTGGTTTGGGGTGGATTTGGATGGGATATCAACCCGGCCGGGTTTAACCGAAGACGCATATAAGGTAGGTCGGGATCCTACCCCGACCGGGGTCAAAAGCACGTGGATTAGGCCAAAACCCCGCCGATCCCGGCGGGGGCGGGGATTAAACGAACAAAGCCTAAAAGGTAGAACTACAATAACCGCATGACACACACCGGCACACCTCCAGTTTTCAAGTACAAGAGATCAACCATTGGTCCACAACGAGGAGTCCAAAAATACCAAAGCACACATCCATGCAAGAAACAGGTTAGGTTCGAAACCATCTATATCAACATGAGAGCATAGCAATGGGTTTAAAGCTCGACAGTGCAAGAAGCTGATGATGGCTTCCCCCTGCCCATGGCGAAACCACGAGTGCCATCAGGCATACGTGGGCCAGGAGGCTGTTTGTTTGCCACAGGTAGTAGCTGCTCGACCATGATAAGCTGGGTGTTCGGTGGTATCCCGACTGGATGGCTGCCACAACTGTTGATAACCTGGTGATGGTTGCTGGCATTGTGAATGTGATGATGATTGTTGTTCAGTTGATTGTAGCCACGGCCTCGGCCTTTACCGCAACGCCCACGACCTTTGCCACGCTTTGGACCTTGCTTGTCACTGTTGTTCTCATCAAACTGCACAATATCAGGGTGGTAAGGTTACTGAAATTCAATAATCCCGACTTCCTGGCGTCTAAGTTTGGAAGAATAATATTTCTGGGGTTTAGATGATCACACTTTTACCTCACATCCAAGTGAGACTTAATTTTAAATAAGCATGTGCTGTGTCAAGTAGATTACACCAAGATTTCTTACCAGGTGCTCTGGCAATACATCTGACAGTTGAAAGGATCCTTCAAGCTGTCTCTCATTTGATTGGTTTGAAGTGGAGACGTCTTCCTCACCATTTCCATCACCTTCATGCCCTCCCGTTTTCCCTTTTACTGGACCCTTTGTCTACACCCAAATCATACCAAAAGAATATTAATACTGAATACCGAAACATCATATTTATAAGTTACTCCCTCCGTCCCATAATGTAAGACGTTTTTTGACACTACACTAGAGTCAAAAGGCGTCTTACATTATGGGGCGGAGGGAGTACATTGGAATTACTCCCTCCAATCCATAATAAGTGTCGTGGTTTTAGTCCACGACACTTATTATGGATCGGAGGGAGTAGATAGCAACCCATGTGTCGTGGTTTTAGTTCAAATTTGAACTAAAACCACACTTATTATGGATCAGAGGGAGTAGATAGCAATCCATGACATACTGACATACATATTTGATATACTTCTTTTGCAGAAGTTACCACATTGATTTTGTGAAACAACAACATCAAGTATATTGACGTTCACTACTGATACCCAAATAGAGAACATAAACTGTAACAGTTGATTACAGATGGTGACGAGGTTGTTGACACAATAGTAAGTCATTGGCAAGCAAAGCAAAACTATCGTTGTGTATATATATATATCAGCAAAAGCAAAACTAATTGCTGAGGCCGATTTGAACACAAGCACTAGGGCACAAGTACACACAATCTAAAGAAGCTTTTAACCGAGTATATCAGCTTATCACTTATATATTATATGACAGATAAACACAAGTGCACATATTAACATTAAATATATCAGTGGTAAACTAGAGACAATATATGAATAGCCGATCCCAGTATGTGTGTCTACCATGCAAGTATTCAGCAGCCGTGATCTAAGCCCATTTCTCCAGTTCCTTTCATCATTCAGCTCCAGAATCTGCATCAAATCAACCAACATCAAGGCAAAACACAGCACAAACATTGTGCTTCGGAATTCAAAATCATGTAGTACACATACTGCCTTCTCAGCATCCTCATGAGTCTCATACTCCACGAAAGCATGCAGCTAGTTCCAACGAAAAATACAATTTGTTAGCAAGGGAATGAATATGAACTACTGCAAACACAAAAGTATACACAAAACTATTGGAAACATGACAGATTTTCAAATAATAAACATATTGCACCTTTTTCAATTGTTGACTATATTGAAACAACCAAATGAGACCTCTGGATGCCTACGTCAAATTCTGTATGACCCATTAGGTGGACTGGAAGATCTTACGGCTTAGTATTGTGAATCTGTGAGGCCATGCAAATGAAACATATGGACACTGTTTGTCCAGATTACTCTGTGGCCAGTGTTGTAAATGCAACTAGAACAATCCCTGACAACAAAAGGGAGGTCTTTAGTCCATTTGATTAGATTGATCAGGGCTATTGTAAGTGACATTTTAAACCTTTTTACTACAGATCTATCTGCTGAGAGATATCTAGGATTTTAACATATCTGACAACTTATGCAATTTCATGGGTTTCAGAGACGCTTATATTCATAGTACCTAAACTCGTATTTGGCTCATTAAAGTGAGACTCGCCTTTGTACACTTTCGCACCGCTTCGACTAGACCCCGCTACTACCTCGTATCCAAATACCTGCGATATAGCTCATTCCTTTTAAGCCCTGCAAAAGGGAGGGATTTGAAAAAGGCAACTCCTCCTTAGTAGGAATAGTAGCTGAGGCTGCTTCAACTCATAACAAAGCTATTCCAGCACATAAGTCCGGGATGATCTGAGGTCACTGGTCTCACATGGAAGAGATATGAATCAGAATATGTAACATGAGCGTTCTGGGATTCCTCAATTTGCAAAAACAATTCTGTATTTTTTTGTACTCGTGTGTGCCAACTGTATTAACTGTAAACCACATACTTGGTCCGGGTTTATTGGGCCCAAGAGCCACCAAAGATTGTCCCTATTTTCAAGTCCTCAATATAATACCAAGTCAGTTATGCCCCGGTTTCCCGAGTCACTCCATGGAACGCAGCGCACGGTCCTATTTGATTGGACATGCATGCCGTAGCCAATGCATGCGTTGGGGTGGTTAGCATCCCTAATTAATAGGGCAATTACGGGGTAATTTAGGAGATTTATTGCTCTTCCTTGATCTTTGCGCTTTGGCTCTCAGGCCCAATAAACACGGACAGAGGGAATAATTGTTTGGTTCTTTTCTAGGTTTTATACATTGACACAAATTATGCAATATGAACATGTTTAAAGACAGTTATGAAGAAAACGACGTGTCCTGATGAAAGATTTGGAGGTATAATATAGAAAAAAAGGATTTGGAGGTGCTTCCAGAGCTAAGCTTCAAGTACGTATATGTATTGGTGATTGATAAAACTACTTAGATAATTGTATACTCAAGTAAAGCTGCCGCATGTGTTTGAAATCCGACTGACCGTTGGACACGTGTCGGTTGGCCAATGACCCAGGGTCATTTCGGTCATATCATGCCGGGTTGCCTCCTGGCTATAAATAGCCCACCCCCTCCACCATTAGTTGGTGGCTGCTCCGACTTATTACACGGCTGTTGTCGTTTGAGAGAAACCCACCTCCAAAGCCTTTGAGAGAGATTCCTTGCGAGGATAAATCCAAAACACTCAGAGCCCGAAGTGATTGAGCATCACTGAAGCCTTTCTGTTCCACGTGAACCGAAGACTTGTTACACTTGAAGACTGTCATCTTCCAGCCGGTTAGGCGTCGCATCGCGTTCTGAGCATCCAAGAGTCATTGTGGATTGCCGGTGAACGAAGTCTGTGAAGGTTTGGAAGTCTTCCTTAAAGACTTACCCGAGTAATTTGGCAAGATTTGCGGATCTTTCTCTCTATGTACATCTTTGCCTTCACATTAACTTCATCTACATTTTGTGCTGCCTTGTTTGTGTATGTCTACGCTTCTCACTTCAATTGTGTTGACATGCCAGCATACCTAGTGTAGTTTATCTTTCGATGTATCCTGTTTAATTACTGTTTTGCTTTCGCATCTTCGAAGACATTGCATGTTTCGAAGACAATCAT
>NC_041388.1:239427166-239507887 GCF_002162155.2 Triticum dicoccoides
TAGCTTTCCAGCCTCCTGGGACCAGGCCACCGCCACCCCCAGCGGTGGTCAGGAGCATTCCGCTCCTCTACCTCCATTGGTTCTACACCTCCCCTGGATCTGCCCCTCTGCCGCTGTGCTCCTCCCTTGCTGTCCTCCACTGCTGCTGTGCTCCTTCCCATGCTGTCCTCCTCTGCTGCTGTGTTCCTCTCCCTTATTATATTGTACTCCCTCCACCCCAAAATAAGTGTCTCAACTATACACTTATTTTAAGACGAAGGGCGTACAATATAACAAGGGAGACAGTTGAAACCGGCCTTAGTAATTGAGTACTGTAAGTTGAGTACTATAGTACCATGTCGACTAGTCCAGCAGTAGTCTAGAGTAGCCACGATTAGTCTATGAGTCTCAACCTCAGCTCGACTCGCAATTCTTGTGTTAAAGACTGCTGAAACCGGCCTTAGTACTTCAGACAAGAACTGAAGATAGTGTTTCATGCTTACACAAAAAGTTGTTACTTTATTGTGTTATAATTATAAGGACAGTGCTTGTTGTGCATCAATTATATTTTGTTTATTCCCTAGATGCATTCCTGTTTTGTTTTATCAAAGGGGTAAGCATTCTGATTTTGATAGCAGCAATAGTGCCCAGAGTTCTGGGGTGTTATATTCATGGTAACAAAGGTGTTAGTAGGGGTTGGATAACAAAATAGCACCAGAAGATTCATAATCAATTCTCAAAATGATTGCAATGATCATGTTAGTACTAACACAGTTTTTACTGTGGACACAGCAACCCTCAAAACCTTTAATAAGCTCCCTGCCAACAAGGAGACATGATCCAGTAACTATTGTGCTCCACAGATCCACAAGGCAAGTTCAGGTCACACTATTTTTTGGCCATTACAGTAGGCCCATCTACAGAGCAAAATGGTTGCAATGAGCAATGTTGAGAGCTTTGCGACGTTCCCAAAACATAGGCACATCCATCTGTTACACGATTTGGAGCCAATGCAAAAAATGTTAGAACCGTCCTAGATGCAAGGGTCAAATCTCCATCCTAATGTACACTTGAGTGTTAATTATTTGGTATTAAATCAGGACCTGAAGTTATAGAACAGAAATGAAGACCAAAGCTTATGCATTAGGAATAAAATCATAAGAACCTGCAAGGTAATAATGCTCGATTCCCCACAACATTATTAAAAAGCACTGAAATCACGATTACCTTATTGGCAAACAGCATATCTAGCTTGGCAGATCTATTAGTAGCAGGACCAGGACCATTTGGAGTCTGAGGATAGCAAGTACGAATTGTTCTCACACTGAAACATGAAAAATTTTCTTAGTACATATGTTAGTAGTTCTACTGTTCTTTTTCAGGGTGTGGGGATGGGGGTTGCATGTTGTAATGACACATACCTGCCAACAGCTGAAAAGATCTTCATAAGATTTTGGTAAGAAGGATCACCAGGAAGATTTTCTGCCACTACAATTCGGGACTACAAGAGAGAGTGAGCCAAATGAATCGGCGTCCATTATCTAATATTACAAAATGGAACAACATATGAATGCAGAAACATTCATGAATACCTGGAACTCCTGCATATCAGATTCAGTAAATGGATGTCGGCGTTTTACTCTTTTTCCATCACCACTAACAACCTACGATGTAAAGGTTTTAAGCAATTACATGAATGTACTATATATGCTAAGAATGTAAGTAAATAGTTGCTGATATTTTACTCCTCTCTACTGAAAGAGAAGACATTGCTAAAAACAACCTGTATGTATCTTTGTAGAATGGGGATTGGATAAACTTACAAGTTTTGACGAGGTACGAAGAGCTGCAGCAAGCATTGGGTTATTATGCACTAAAGCTTTTATTTTCTTGAAGCCAGCAATAACTGATATTGGCACTGCATTCAGTGAAAGAACATGTTACTCACCCGATATCCCCCACATAATGTCAGTTGGAAGATCCTAAATAACATATCCGTATGATTTGGACCAAAGATGCAAGACATACCTTATGACAAATTATGCTTACCAAGTAAGTTAAGCAAATGAAAAACACATCGTTATAGTGCAGCCAATATGAATCAGCGTATCTAAGAGAAAGCATGTCTACATAGAAGAAACATGTTGACTACTGTTTCTGGCAAAGCGAAGCAGCAAGATGAATATAATGCTGTCGTAAATCTTCCATGAAAAATGTCTACTCCCAATACTGTGACTGGATTTGAAGCAACAGACTACTGACACAAACACATCAACAGATCCATCTAAATATATATCCCAAGTTACCAAAAAAGGTAGATCCAGGTATAGATATGCAACTCACCATATCCCTGAGGATCCTTGCTAATAAATCTCATCAGATGTTCCGTAGTGGCCAGGTTTATATCACTGAAATAGTACTCCACCTACAATTTCAAACTATGAAGGTTTAGTGGGCAACCAATAATAACTGGGAAACAAAACACCAAGAGGACACTACCATTTGATGGCTACCCTTGTGTTCTTGAGTAAATTACATGAAACTACCACATTTGGGGCTTGGTTAACGGAATACCACTTTTGAGATTTTTTTTAATCAAAAAACTAGCAGTTCAGGGGCAGAGCATTGTGAATCGCACGGGTAGTTGTCTAATGACACATTGACAAAAGTTTCTGATTGGTGCGGTCAGTCTATCAGTGCCAAGTTGGCAAACAAATCGCCACATGGCGGTGCCGACTCATTTCTCCTTCCCAGACCTCCCTCTCCTCTCTCCCTAGGACAGTCAGCTTCCCCACCGTCTATTAGATAATCACAACACGCACCTTGATGCGAAGCATCCCACCGACATCACCATGGAATCACCGCCAAGCCCAAGTAAACACATGACAAGAGCACGTGCATGAGCTATCAAAACTAAGGTGACTCTACTCCTCCATGAGCTTCCTATGCATTTGAATGAGACATGGCTACTACCTCAATCTGGAACTCTCTGTGTGCTTAGGTACTATGATGATGACACAGAAGAAGTACCAAGGAAGAACCACAACCATAGAACAAGGAATTGAAGAAGAAGCTGAGAATCTCTGAAGAGAACCAAGAAGATAGCCCCTACTAACCATGGAACCTTCAAGCCGCCGAACTCTGTGCACTGCGATGCAACATCTGTTAAGCCCGAAAGTACCCCAGAACCTCCAGGACCCGAAGCCTTCGGACAGCCCTGGAACCTTTGGCCTCCCTGGCGCACAGCTTTGCCCACGTTCTATTAAGCCCAGACCCTCCGGCCTGCCTGCGCGCAATGAGAAAGGGCATGTGCCCATGTACCTTTTTCCCCACCTACTTACCTCTTCATACCTAGACTATATAAACCGTACTCCTTACATCTAGGGTTAGCAAAGGATACAATGAGAGCTTGAGAGAACTTTGCCCAACATACCCTCTCCCCATGGAAACCAAGGCCTCCCTTGTGGAGAAGACTCCATTGGAGTGATCAAGACCTCCATTGGAGAAGATTCCCAAGGTATTCAAGACCTACTCTTCCTTCGGATTTGGGGATGAACTATCCAGGTGTTATTTTCTTTTCTTTGTTTCCTTCTTGGATCTTGAGGTTTCTCTTGTATTGACTTCTGATATGAGAGCATACTTGGTAGTGGATCTTACTTGTGTGTGTTTCCCCTTGCGATTCCATTTGTTTCCCCACTTGTTCTTCGTGTTCCTCCTCGAATCCCTCTCCAATAGTGAAGGCCAGGCCACCCTAACAGCTTGCCCTCTATCATTCGGTCATCATCTCCATCAACAACCAAGGTGACCCAGGTCAATGCGCCCTAAAGCCTCCGGCCCTACCCTCAAAGCCTCTACCTCCCAGAACCTTTGGGCTTGACAGAAACTTGTGGCTACGAGTACATCACGTGGTAGTTGGCCATCTTCGCCGGCTTCGGACCTCGGACGCCTACAACAATCATGACAAGTATCTCTACATCCCCCCTGCACAAGCGCGCACACACACACATCCTTTTTGACACCTTCACCAGAAGCAAGGCCGATAACCTCAGAAGTGTCTACGAGGTATGCGTTTTATCCCACAACTTTACCTTCATTGCCATTAACCTCAGAAGTGTCTACGGGGGTTTGCCCTACATCAAATAACATATATTGCTATACGACCCCGATGAAAACATCTCCAGTACAACACTACACCACATAACAGCATATCTATGATAAGAGATAAGCAGAAAGACATAGGGCCCATATATTATGAGAATCTAAGACAAGGTAGACAAGCCCAACAAACTATGAATCAGAAACCATTCCGCACAAATGAAAAAACACCCATGGTAATAATCTCTAGATCATTATCAACCATCGCAAGTAGGTAAAGATCCCTAACTGCATTATGCACAAAAGATGAAAATGATGAGCATGGTCAATATTTAGCACAAAACTGGGGTTGAAAATTATAAGAAGAATTTGCTGTCTACCAACCACACCCAATGGCCTGCTTTTGTATATTTACCAGTGATAGTCTGAGAGACTGGTAGAAATTAGCAAAGGGGGAAGGTTCTGGAGTTCTGCCAATATATCCCCCCGTTCCCTTCCATGAATCCAGCGTATTTTCAATGTTGGATGCCAATTGCAAACTATCTATTTTTGAAGCAAGCAAGATAAATCAATTTAATGTCTTCAAAATATCCTCGCGCACCTCAACTTTGTCTACCTAAATCCCCTGGAGCTATGCAGTCTGTCTATCTTTAGCAAGGTAATTATCCTGTTATTGAGGTTCGCAGCACATATTGATAGCACGGAACGCAAAAAAATTATGACTGAGGTGGATATAAACACAAACTCTAGGATAAAAGGGGTGTATGTACTTTGTTTCCTTTTCCCTACTGTCGTGTCTTCATTTTATTTTGTGCAGTAGAAATATTTTACTGCAATAACAATCAGAAAGATACAACCAATTTATTTAAAACAGTTGCCAAGAAAACAGATGGAAATGAGTAACCCAATAGTAAATACATAATAAGTAAGAAAATGGAGCCAATCCAAGAAATTTGAACAGATAAGTTGATCAGAAAGGGGACATTTTGATGCACTGAAATGTCCCAATAAGTCAATTCCGAATTCCTACTTAATGAAGAGGAAGAGAGAGCTCCCGCTGGTTACTCGAAAAAGTCACTCCCAGGAAAAAAAATCAGAAGGTATGTATATTACTCACCTCAGCACAATAGCATAATAGTACCATTTAATCCCCTAACCTGACCAGAACAAATCTCGAAAACTACATTATTCACCAGGGATAACTAAACTAGACGCTAGCTGCTACTAACACATCATCATCACAACAGTTGACTGGGCTAAAAACCTATCTCAGTCAAAGATATTCCACTGAGACACGATCTCCTAATAAACATCAACTCGGTCCTAATGTATGTGTTCGATCTAAATCCAATAGCATCTACCGGGCAAGAGACACCCACCTGCTTGGTGATCTTCTGCACCACCTCATCAGTAAGCCCGTCCACCGCCGGCTCAGCAACAGGTGGCGTCGCGCGCTCCATCTCCGGCTCTGGCTCCTCGGCCACAAATGCACCGCCAACCCTCACCGGCGCGAAGAACTCGAACGACGAGGGAGGCAGGGGAGCCGCAAAGAAAGCCGCGCGAGGTGGAGGCGAGGGCACCGCAAACACACGAATCACTGCCGGCGGTGGCTGTGGCGGTGGAACCACCGCCGCGACCCGCGGCACGAATTCCGGCGCCTGCGCGTTGAGGCGGCTGTTGGAGCCGCTCCTCTGGAGACTCCCCGTTCGCTCCGGCGCCTCCACCGCGAACCACCCTACGGCGATCTGGTCGGGCACCTCCTGCTGCGGCATCAGGGCTAGGGTTTGGACGGCGGCGGTAGTAGCACCGATAGCAACCACTATTAGCTAGAGAGCAAGAGCACAACAGTTGAAGCTTCCTCTAGTAGTAATGGCGGCGGTGCAGGCAGAGCTTGGATAGTGACGGAGAAGGGGTTTCTCAAAGGTAGGGTTCCGCTGAGGTCGGGATATATGTACGGCGCTGGCCCTCGCCGGGTTCTTCCGGCGGAGAGGTGGAGACGAGTCAGACGACTGACAGCCTGTTTGATAAACGAATGGTAGTTTGCACAAAGCCTGTTTGGTAAACGCTCGGGCAGAAAAATACTAAGTGGTTGTTTGGATAACTAGTATTTGGAACCAGTTTTAGCTAAATCAGTTTTAGGAGTATTTTTAGGAAAACCAGTTTTAAGTTGTTGTTTTATTAAAACTAGTTTATAGAATACTTTGTTTGGACTGTCTCTTTTGGGTCATCCTCAACCTTGAGAAAGATTCCAAGCTGTTCACATGGGAGGCACCATGCCCAGCACGTCGACCACGGCACATTCCGCAGCTCTCGACATGCCTATCACGAACATGGAGTTGGGCGTGCTTGATCACGTCATGTCCATCAAATTGCTGGCCGATGTTGGGCCTGGTGCATGCGACCGCCGGGGAACTCAGGCGCTACGTCATTGAGCTGCGCCGTGGTGGCCGTGAGCGCCGAGGAGACGGAGGCCATGACAGAGACGCACAACGTGCTGCGTGGGAAGGTGTTGCGCGCGCCGCGCGGTCGACGTGATGGAGGCTGCACTGTTCCTTGCGTCTGACCAGGCCGGGACGCCGGTGGCGACAAGCTGGTCTTCGGCGGCGTCACCACCGCCATCAACCCCACCGTGCTGCTCTCTGTCGGCCTCGTCTTCAGCTGATCTACGCGACGCAAAAGAGCGTGCGAGGTAGGTGTTCTCGAGGCTGAACGGCGTGGGCACGGGACAGAGCTGGACTGCTCGAGTAGCCGCTCCTTGAGGAGGTCCCAGGCCGTCGCTTGCCCCACCTGCTGCTTCACTGACGGTAAGAATGGTGGGCTCGCCGGCGGCACCAACTTGCTGGATTTGCGCACCTCGTTGACGGATGACGGTCGAGCGAGCAGCAGCCGGGGCACTCACACCAGCACCTGGAATCGGAATGCGACCTTGTTGTACTGGACGCTGCACGCCGTCGTTTCCAGCAAAGCCATGTACATCTCATCTCGTCACACACACGACGACCGCAGCGGCGCCGAGCACGCCCACGGTCACAGGAGAAACGCGTCCGTCGTCCTCGCTGAGGAGCAGTCAGGGCACCTGGAACGGGGCTAGCCTTACCCTAGTAGACGTACTTGAACGCTACCCACCAGCGCATGTCTCATGGAAGCTAGAGTCTGATTGAAACGAACGATAAGCTAAACTGGTTTGTAAAAAAACGAGTATTAGTCGTTTTCCCAAATACTCGTTTTCCTGGTTTATGGAAAACCAAGTTTTCCTTATCCTGAGATTTGTTGGATCAACCAAACATAGTTTTAGGCGGTTAGAATCCTGAACGCGAATAGTGCAAATAGGTTTGGCATAAATCCCGTATCCAAACAACCCCTAAGAGTTTGCATAAAAAGGTGTTTATAAAGAAATTAGATATGGGAAGTAGATTTTTACTCTTACAGCGTGTTTGGCAATATTTGGGAAGGAGAATAGGAGTTTAGAGGAGGGAGTTGTGTTGAGACTAGACATGGGATGAGTCATTTTATTCCCAATCCTCTGTTTGGTGCGTGAAAGGAGTTATGTGTGAGAATATGATGAGAAATTGTACTCTCTTATTTGGTTTGTGGGAATTGACATGAGACAAGCAAAGTTAGGATAAAAGGTTAAGATTGGCTCACTAAAACAATTCTCATCCAACTCCCACCCTCTCCCATGTTAATAAAACGATGGGAGTTGGAGTCTCAAATCTCATGCCTATTCCCTTATGATTCTCAATACCTTCAACCAAACAATAGATTTGAAGTCTCGTATCCCTTCATTTTCCATTCCCTAACTCTAATTACCCTCAACCAAACACACTTAGCCTGTTTGGCAAACTAACGGAAGGGGAATGGGAGTTTAACTCTAATTCTCTTTCCCCATCTCAATTACCAGCCCTCCCCAGATAATAGATATGTGGGACTTCTACACGTGAATTCCCCTTCCACTTTCCTATTGAATTCCCATTTCACCTAAACAAACAAAGAAAGAATAAAACTCTCTATGCCTCAAACTCCTATTCCCTCTCTCCAATCCCTTCTTTGGCATATGAAAATTGGTGTGGGATAAAACTCTCCTCACTTAAACTCCCATTTTCTTTCCCACTTAAACTCTCACTGCCTCTAATCAAACAGTAGACTTTTAATCTCCTCACCCCTCAACTCCCATTCCCCATCTCAAAACGTGTTTGGCAAAATTTAGGAAGGGGAATGGGAGTTTAATGTAGGGAGTTGTATTGAGATTAGACATAGGATGAGTCATTTTATTTCCAATCCCTGTTTGGCGCATGATAAAAATTATGTGCGAGAGTTTGAGAAGAAATTGTATTCCCGTGTTTGGTTCATAGGAATTGACAAGGAAATATACAAGGGAAATTAACATAAGTTATGATGAAGGGCTAAGATTGACTCACTAAAACTATTCCCTTCCAACTCCCACCCCCTCCCCGTTAATAAAATGGTGGGAGTTGAAGTCTCAAGTCCCATGACTATTTCCTTATGAACTCCCAATCCCCTCAACCAAACAATAGATTTGAAGTCTCGTACCCCTTCAATTCCCATTCCCTAGCTCTAACTACCCCCAACCAAACACGCTATCAAGGCCGGGCTTGGGTATACCTGGGGTCTGGTGAGATAGGGTGGGAGCCGTCCGATTAGTTTCGAAATTTGTGCTGCAATATGTTGGTGTTGTGGGCACGGTGTATGGATCGAGGATTGCGAGAGATGGGAAAACGGGAGGTGGCAGCAGCCAGGCGGGGTTTAGGATCTATCACTTGGCGCATGTTTGGTTGCCTTTAGGCCTATGCAGCATCTTTTTGGCGCCGCGTTGTTTGGTTGTTTACATATACTATTGAGCTTGCATGACACGTTTCTTAAAGCATTTTTAGGTCTGACTCATTGAAAATATCTTAATCGACAGTTTCCAATGAGTTAAGCCCAACCGATGCTTTGTAGCGCACATGGGTGGCTCGCTAGGAACGTGATTAAGTCGTCCTCTTCCTCCTTCCTATCATGGCGGTACCTCACAATCTACCTCACCTTCCAGCCCATGAACCACTCCTCCGCCTCGCCAGCCGTCGAACTCACCCGCTTGCGCGCCCGATCCGGCCGCTGGGCCCGCCACGGCCGCAATGATCGCTGCGTGCAAGCTAGTCGACGTGCCCGTTGCCGCCGCGCTACATCACCTAGGTGCTGCTCCTCAAGGCGCATCATGCCGCAGGGTAGCTCACTAGAACGCCACCGCCTTATCGGTCGTCGAACTCGCCCGCACGCGCGCCAGATCCGGCCGCTGGGCCCGCCGCGGCCGCAACACTCGCTGCGTGTGAGCTGGCCAAGGCACCCGTCGCCGCCGCGCTACATCACCTGGGTGCTGCTCCTTAAGGAGCATCGCGCTGTGGGGAAGCTCATGGGGGCCGCCGCCACATTGCTCTCCATGGTGGTCCCCCGCGGAGGCGGATGGCGGCGGGCCGGACCGACTCCGACGCCGATGCGACACCTAGGAACAGCCCCGCGCTGCACACCAGGTTATACAGCTTCCTCGGTGCCTCCTCATCCTCCTTTCCATGCTCCTCCTTGCCGCCGATGTTGCCGCCCGCGCCCAAGGCTCGCACATCGTCACGCTCCCCGGCCTAGAGGTCGTCAAAGGCCTCTTTTTTGCCGCTTACTCGTCTTGGATGCGCGCCCGCACCGCCTACCTCGGTCTGTCCATGTGGTTCCTCACCAACGCTTGTGTCGTGTTAATCCTCTGTCTCTGCTGCTTTTGGATCGAGCTCGGGAGAATCAAGCTCGTGCCCAACACCGCCGGCAAAGGCTCAGACGACGTCGAGGTCGGCATCCCGGAGGATTTCCCCATGGTGCTCATACAGATTCCAACCACGAGAAGGAAGTGAGCTGCACAGATATACTCCCTCCGTTCCAAAATAGATGACCCAACTTTGCACTAAAGTTAGTACAAAGTTGAGTCATCTATTTTGGAACGGAGGGAGTAGAACGAATTTCCACTTCACTTCCTATTTTTTCTGTGCCTGAAGGTGAAATCAAGGTTATGGGAATGGTCGTCGAGCGCCCTAGCCGGCCACCTTCCTCTCGACGTCGGAGCCAGGGGCAGCGTGACCGGGTCACGCATGAGTTGAAGCGAGATCGGACAAAGGAAGTAGGACGGCACCTCGGTGGGAGGCGCACTCAACATGTTTGAGGAAATGACCTACCACAGTCCAACAAGGTCGCCGACGTGCTCGGCACTTTTCGTGCCGTCGTCGAGCTTCCAGAAGACTGCTTTGGCTGCTGGTACACCGGCGCCGACGCTCACGCTGTGGTTCCCTCTGTTGTAGTCGCTCTGCACGTACACTACAATCTTCCTCTTCGGTGTAGTTGTTAACTCCTAATCACCATGCATGTATGTAACCAAACATTGGGTGAAAATTGCTTTCCTATGACAAGACCCCATATGCAAGCAACTAAACAACACGCCAATGTCATATTTTACCCTGTATTTTCTAAACCAGGCCCTACTCAGCCTGTCCCTTTTTCTCCTCCCAACCATGCTCGGCTAAGAAAGTAACCAAACACGCCCTTGAGCATGGACTGATGCAGGACCAAGCCCCTTGTGTCTGATTTTCATGAATTCCAGATGTGTTTGAGGATGAACACGATGAGCACATGGGGAAGTTAGGCGTAATTGAGTACACAGGACATCACTACTGCACTTACATCCAAAGTCCTCTGCTAGCCTGCTATACATACTGAACCAATTACTAGAGCTCGCGCACACCAGTTAAATTACCAGGTATTTTCCTTGGTAATGATTCCGATGTTCATGAGAATATGATGCTGCTTAAATTGGATACATTCCAATTACTAGAGCATGCGCATGGACAAGAAAGATGAACATTGGAGTAGGATCAAGCATAGAGACGAAGAACGCGCGAGGGAACAAGAACGGAGTTACCAGTGAAGTTTTCAATACTTTGAAGTTACCATAATGATATATGAGGGCATGGACGAAATATACAAGATAGCCTTTCATAAGTTTCGTCCATAGCTTATTGTAGGTGTTGCGCTTATGTTTAGGCCAGATTCATGTAATTTCAAAATACATTTAAAATGTCGTTTTCAGAGTCTGTGTTAATAGAAAAAAATACTTAGAACATAATTTAATTCCACCTTATCAAGGGTGGACAAAATTCCCCTATGTACCCCCACTTTGATCAGTAAGGTTTTCCTCCTCAATTCGCAATATTCGGATTACAATCTCAGTTTATTGTTTGTTCTTTGTTTGTGTGCAGGAAACAGAGCCTCGTGGTCACGTTGATCGTGCTCCGGGCATGGTCAATAACCACTCAGAGTTGGTTTAGCGATTGCTAATGCGACGTCTTCGCACGTTCATAGTCGGATCGTTAAAGTTGACTTCTACCGAAAACTATAGATGCATCTCATCGAAACATCGGGACACCTTCGCTTCTATCAAGTGGTATCAGATTTTTGAGTTGCTCGGTGAGATTTTACCAGCTTTTCATAGTCTAGATCGTGTCTGCTTTCATACCTACAGTCCACGAAAAAGCCCCAAAAAAATTAGGGTTAGTTCATCATATCCAAACCAATCTGAGCCTTTTGTATAATCTTTAAAGTGTTTTGCTTTGTTGAATTTGCAGTTACATCGTCGTGTCGAGTTATTGGTCTTAGCATCTAGTACTTTAGATTTTTGAGTTTTGTTCACAGGTTGTCACGCCGCCGCCACACCATCTTCATCACCGCTGCCATATACCACCACCGCATATCTGCCGCCAGTCCGAGTCCATATACACCACCATATATATGCCGCCATCACACCAATCCGAGTCCACCTCCAACACATATATGCCACCATCACGCCAATTCGAGTCTAGCTCCAAAGCATATATACCACCAGTCCGAGTTTCACCAGATTCATCTCCGCCACCAGTCCGAGTTCCACCAGATAACATCTCCACCACCAATACTACTCCGAGTTGATTATTCGCTTCTATGTTATTGATTTCTCGATCACATCATACTATGTGTCGTGATCATGTCGGACTCCCCAAGTTTTGTACCACTCGTGGAAGAAAAATGGTTTCAAACTAAAAAACTATGCATGGAAAATTCTGGCTAGACAGTTTTTAGACCATTCATAAACAATTTTGAAATTTTTTGTTGCTGAGCAAAAAAATGGAAAAAAAGTGAAAAGAAAAGTTGAAGAAAAGTGAAAAAAGAGTGAATAAAAAGTGATTCAGAGTGTGCTTCTCCCTTGTTTACGTGGCGCGTCGTGATTTTGTTAGTGTTATAGGCTCGCTTCTTTAGAATGGTCTAGCTTAGGACTAGTAGAGTACCGTCATTGAGTGTTTATTCAACTTTACATTTCTAAATTGATTATTGATGACCTTTTTACTACCATACTGTAAGTTATCCTAGGTCCATGTACAACTACTTTGTGTATTTGACACCACCTGGCAATCGCTCTATCTAAAATTGAGAGTTTTGACTACAACTGTTGCAAATCACCATCTACTACTTGGTAAGAATGGGTAAGAATTTGTGATTCGCTTGACGTACTGTGATTTTCCACCACACCACATCCTATTAGTAGTCTATAGGACCATATTCTTGTGTGTTTCTATTTTTGCTAACCATGACAGGATCACAAGTTGATGAGCTAGACTGGGAGAACATGACGAATAAGGAGCTACATGATAAGTTTCAGCAAATGATGGGTGAACATGTCCAAGACATGATAAACATCTTTGGACAGACCATTGAGAGGATAGATGGCATTGAGAGACAATCGACACCAAGCTGGAGGCCATGTTTAATGAAGTGCTCGCGCGTCTACCACTGCTACTTGTGAGCTGCATTGGGATTTAAGGGTGAAGCAATATAGTAGCGGTCAGTATTTCCCTCAGTGAGAACCAAGGTTATTGAACCAGTAGGAGAACCACGCAAATCATAGTGAACAACAACTGCACACACAAGAGCAAATACTTGCACCCAACACGGGCAAGAGTGTCGTCAACCCCCTTGAACTCGTTACTTGCAAGGATCAAATCTGGTATTGGTAGAGATATAAATGAAAAGTAAAATAAAATAAAGAAAATTGCAGCAAGGTATTTTTGGTTTTTGTAATATGATAAAAGTAGACCCGCGGGCCATAGTTTTCACCAGAGGCTTCTCTCTCAAAACATAGCATACGGTGGGTGGACAAATTATCGTTGGGCAATTGATGGAAAAGTGCATAGTTTTGATGTTATTCATGGCAATGATCATGTATATATGCATTACGTCCGTGACAAGTAGACCGAAACGATTCTTCATCTACTACCATTACTCCACCAATCGATCGCTATCCAACATACATCTATGGTATTAAGTTCATGACAAACAGAGTAACGCTTTAAGCAAGATGACATAATGTAGACAGAATAAACTCAAGCAATATGATTGAACCTCGTTGTTTTACCCTTAATGGCAACAATACAATATGTGCCTCGCTAATCTTACTGTCACTGGGTGAGGACACCGCAAGATTGAACCCATCAGAAAGCACCTCTCCCACTGAAGATAAATCAATCTAGTTGGCCAAACCAAACGGATAGATCGGAGAGAAATACAAAGCTATAACGATCATGCATAATAAAAGTTTAGAAAAGACTCAATTACTTTCAATGAGTAATCTGATCATAAAGCCACAATTCACTGGATCCCAACAAACGACCACAAAAGAATATTACATTGAACCTATCTCCATGAAGATCATGGAGAACATTGTATTGAAGATCAAAGAGAGAGAAGAAGCCATCTAGCTACAAGCTGTGGACCCATAGGTCTGTGGTAAACTAATCACACATCTTCGAAAGGCAGCAAGGTTGATGTAGAAGCCATCCGTGATCGATTCCCCTCTGGCAAAGTACCAAAAAAGGCCTTTAGATGGGATCGCGGAAGAACAGAAGCTTGCGATGGTGGAAAAATTGTTTCGGGTGGATTTTTGTGGTTTCAGGATTTATGGGAATTTATATGCTTGGAATTAGGTCAAACGGAGCTGCATGGGCCCACACACTTAGGTGGCGCCTCCCTGGGGCCGCGCCATGTGATCTTGTGGCTCTGTCATATCTCGTCTGATCTCCTCCTAAAGCTTCTAGTGTCCCTTCTTGTCCAGAAAAAATCACCGTAAAGTTTTATCGTGTTTGGACTTCGTTTAGTATTGATTTCCAAAAAACAAAAAACATGCAGAAAACTGGAACTAGCACTATGTTGGGGAACGTAGTAATTTCAAAAAAAAAAACTACGCACATGCAAGATCATGGTGATGCATAGCAACGAGAGGGGAAGAGTGTTGTCCATGTACCCTCGTAGACCGTAAGAGGAAGCGTTATGACAACGCGGTTGATGTAGTCGTACGTCTTCACGATCGACCGATCCTAGTACCGAAAGTACGACACCTCCGCGATCTGCACATGTTCGGCTCGGTGACATCCCACGAACTCACGATCCAGCAGAGTGTCGAGGGAGACCTTCGTCAGCACGACGGTGTGATGGTGCTACCGGAACAGGGCTTCGCCTAAGCACCACTACGATATGACCGATGTGGATTATGGTGGAGGGGGGCACCGCACACGGCTAAGAGATCAATGATCAATTTGTGTGTCTATGGGGTGCCCCTGGCCATGTATATAAAGGATGGATGGAGGACCGAAAACTATAGATGCATCTCATCGAAACATCGGGACACCTTCGCTTCTATCAAGTGGTATCAGATTTTTGAGTTGCTCGGTGAGATTTTACCAGCTTTTCATAGTCTAGATCGTGTCTTCTTTCATACCTACAGTCCACAAAAAGCCCCAAAAAATTAGGGTTAGTTCATCATATCCAAACCAATCTGAGCCTTTTGTATAATCCTTAAAGTGTTTTGCTTTGTTGAATTTGCAGTTACATCGTCGTGTCGAGTTATTGGTCTTAGCATCTAGTACTTTAGATTTTTGAGTTTTGTTCACAGGTTGTCACGCCGCCGCCACACCATCTTCATCACCGCTGCCATATACCACCACCGCATATCTGCCGCCAGTCCGAGTCCATATACACCACCATATATATGCCGCCATCACACCAATCCGAGTCCACCTCCAACACATATATGCCACCATCACGCCAATTCGAGTCTAGCTCCAAAGCATATATACCACCAGTCCGAGTTTCACCAGATTCATCTCCGCCACCAGTCCGAGTTCCACCAGATAACATCTCCACCACCAATACTACTCCGAGTTGATTATTCGCTTCTATGTTATTGATTTCTCGATCACATCATACTATGTGTCGTGATCATGTCGGACTCCCCAAGTTTTGTACCACTCGTGGAAGAAAAATGGTTTCAAACTAAAAAACTATGCATGGAAAATTCTGGCTAGACAGTTTTTAGACCATTCATAAACAATTTTGAAATTTTTTGTTGCTGAGCAAAAAAATGGAAAAAAAGTGAAAAAAAAGTTGAAGAAAAGTGAAAAAAGAGTGAATAAAAAGTGATTCAGAGTGTGCTTCTCCCTTGTTTACGTGGCGCGTCATGATTTTGTTAGTGTTATAGGCTCGCTTCTTTAGAATGGTCTAGCTTAGGACTAGTAGAGTACCGTCATTGAGTGTTTATTCAACTTTACATCTCTAAATTGATTATTGATGACCTTTTTGCTACCATACGGTAAGTTATCCTAGGTCCATGTACAACTACTTTGTGTATTTGACACCACCTGGCAATCGCTCTATCTAAAATTGAGAGTTTTGACTACAACTGTTGCAAATCACCATCTACTACTTGGTAAGAATGGGTAAGAATTTGTGATTCGCTTGACGTTTAGCCCATTTGCGATTTGTAAGAATGTACATCCCATTTTTTAATTCTAATGAAATTTACTACAGCCCATTTACAGTTTGTTAAAGGTACAATCCAACTTCTAGTTAGGACAACGATTAATAATTTCAAACAACCGTTCAAAACAGAATTAAAAAAATCCCACATTTTGATGGGATCCGAAATATTTGTATCCGGAATTTCTAGTCAGCTTAAATATAATTTCGAAATAAAGTTGTATTACGTTAAAATCCAACGAAATATTGCGCGCGCAACAAGTAATGAAATTAAAATTTTCAAATTCAAAAAATAATATATTTTTCAAACTAATTACGTGTTTGGTGCATAGTAACTGTCCAGTTATTATAATTACGTCATATTTATTATTTCTTAAAGTCCATTTTATTGTTAAGCCTAATGCATACCTCGTAGGAAAGTTTGCAGCTCAGGGGGCGGAGAATAACAAGTTGACCCAAATATTGTGTACAACTGTCGGCCCAGTTGCATTGCTGATATTGAAAAAAAGCTATTTTTTATACACACATTAATTTTTTTTGTATAGATAAGGAACATTTTTTATACACACATTTAACAATTTTTAAATACATGATTAACACTTTTTAAAACATATTTTTTAGTCAACAGTGGGCCTACAGCGAGCGGAGGAGGTCACAATACACATATTTTTTAAATACATGATTAACACTTTTGCAAAAATAATTAGCCCACAACGAGTCAATTAGCTCCAGTCGGCCAGCTGTAGGCCGACTGGAATCCAATCGGCCTGCTGTAGGCCGATTAGGCCCAGTCGGCCTGCAGCGGGCGGATGGTGTATTGTTTTTGAAAAAAAATTACCAAGCGTAATATTTATGAAAATTAATAAAAAATATATTATTTAAGAAAAAATAGCGAAAAAGACCTGTGTAGTACAGTACAACCTAACATGGTTACTCAGCCCACATTTAGCGACGCCGGAAAGGCCCAAACAAGGGCTATGTATAACTTTTTGAAGTCACTGAGCTCAATTAATAACTTAAGAAAAAAGTTAGATTAGAGTGGAACCTAATTAAAAACTGTCACGAGCAAATAAATAATTCAACGGGTCCCACTTGTGCATGTGCGCGCGCGCGCGCGTGTGTGTGTGTGTGAGAGAGAGAGACCCATCGGCCGATGCTTGTAAATACATCTTTCAGCCATATGCATTGTTGATGCTCAGTAAAAACTTATATAGTTGACACAATCATATAGAACATCATAGCACACTGAACTTGCATACAAAATTTCACACACGCGGCACAATCAGGATGGAAGCAGTGGATCGCTACGGGAAGGGCTATGTTGAAACCAACGAAGTCGTACATAAAGGTTCATCGTCTTTATCAATGACGGGAAATATCTTGAATGTTGTGCAAAGAAAACAGACAGACAACACAATAAGTTCTCCTAGCATATTAAGTTGACGTACAACCCTTTCTAAAAAAAGTTCAGGTACAAAATTAGAACAGGTCACAATCAAATGTACTGGCATATCAGTGCTTCACACCCATAGCTCGGATTTAACTAGTGTCTGACAAGATTCAGTTGTTACCTCAAACTAGAGCACATCCAGGCAGCCAGCCCTACCTCTTCTCCCAAAGAAGCAGTGGCCTCTGCCGCGCGATGGAGTAGGCCCTGTGCCATCCATCGTTCCAAGCAACACGGGAAAAGTCTGACGTTGACTCCTGTAATGGACGTCGTCGACGGACCCTGGCACCAGCGGCGGCGGCAGGACTTCGATTGATGGATTGACCACTTCTTCGACATGCACGAACACTCGATACAGGTACATCCCTAATGTGGTCCGCGGCAGCCTTGGTGGCGACAAATAGTACAACCCCGGTTCCTGCACCGGTATCTCAACACCAATCACCTTCGGTATGGTGGATGGATTCTTCATCCATGCCATAGCCGTCAGAGCCCAGCTGTCTGGAGGAACAAACATACTTACGAGCTCACCTCCAAGGTCGTTGATAAGCTCGTTCATGGACTCGTTGTTCCAAGCACGCCGAGGCATGCCGTGGAGGTAAGCTTTGTTAAAAACTCAAGCTCAGAGGGCACCGAGCCCCATCCTGGGTGCCACCGATCAAAGCTCACCAGCGCGCCATCGCAGAACAAACACCGGGAAGATTCGAACACACGACTGCAGTCGAAAGTTGTCCGGAACCTGACGAAGAAATCAGCCGGTGGCGGACAGACTTCAACGAGCAAGTCACTTATTTGGATGCCATGCGCAATGCCAAGAGCTTTGACAAGGTCATCCGGCGAGACGGGAGGCCGGTCGCCGTTGATGGTTACCATCAGCACTTTGCCGACAAACTGGTCATCAAGCGCCGCCATGCCACTATTGAGCGACAGCACGCAGCGACCGAAGGCAGGACGGACCTCAGGATCTCCGGCTTGGAGATCCACGTTGACCAGCGACATGATAGTGCGCTTGAGTACAGGGAGTACAGGAGGGGGATTTGGGGGAACTGGAGTAGGAATCGAGATTCCAGAGGTGGGGGAGGGGCGGGAGACTGCGGATGAAAAGGTAGCATGAATTTCGAGCACGCGCCAATATGCTCTCGGCGCGCAAGCGCATGAAAACACTGGTGGCGCCCACATGTCGGCCTAAGAGTCCTTATTCATTATTTTTTGGAGAGCCCGACCTTTTTAAGGATCTTTTGAGAGCCCGGCCTGAGAGTCATAATTGACCTGTTTGGCATTGCGTTACTACTCGGCCCATATTCAACGACACCTCACTGGCCCAAACAAGTGTACATCATCGAAAAGACACCGAGCTCAAATTATATAACTTGAAAAAAGGAGATGTACTCTGAACACTGGAGAATGGTGATGCCCTCATTTAGCCCACCAGTAGTTCGAGATAATAAACAGTTCAAAACAACGATATATACAACATTCAAACACTGACTAGTGACTACTACTGACATAAACAGCAAGACATGATAGTTCATAAGAAGTCTTGCTACACCACCAAAACGCACCCATCTGCAGCGCTCACACTCTCGTGATCCAGACGAGAATGACATTCTAAACAGAAGCAACTATTACATAGTAAGAGTGACATAGACGAGGATGACCAAATTACAAGGAATATGCATAACAAAAGAAAGAACTACCCATCCAGAACCAGCAGCAAAGACAACAAAGTCATTCGAAGAGATGATCCAACACCATCATAATTTGCAGCCCCGCTTCAGCGACCAGTGATCCGGAGACACCAGTACTCCACCCTTTCGATGCAACAGCCCAATTACCTATCAACCTGAAGGCTCGAACCAATCACTGCCTGTCGTAATTGAGACATCCAAGGATCAAAGTTAATCCGGATGCCTTTGTCATTCTCACCTTCTTTTGGTTGCATGCTGTATCGTTGACAATCAGGGGAGTTTGCTCCCGAACTCCTAGGGCTCGCCGTGTAGACACAGTTTTCCATAGCAAACAGAGCCTCTCTGCCATCAAGGTCCTTGCCAACGGTGATCTCCTGGTTAATCGGATAATTGAGTCCGAGAAATAGAGAGTGTGAACCAAGGTTGTTTACCCGCCTCCAACTAAAAAATCCTAAAGGCCCCAACAAGCCGGTATCCTGCTCATAGACGTAACAACCACTGTCCGGATACTCACGTATTACACGGTGCTTGTATACAGTGGGGTTTTTGCAATATAACTTTTCCGGCTCATGTGTCCGAATGATCATCAGTCTTTTGCCGTCGTCTGATCGAGCGAGGAACCAGTTGTGCTTCCCTGTTTTTGGCAAAGGTGGTGTGATTACAAAGGGGAGTAACTGTAGGGACACTGCATCATATCAAAAAGGACAGGCATTGTTAATGTAAGATCAACATTGTTCAGAGTATGAGTAGGATAATGCAAGAAATGGCATTGATATGTCCCTGTTGGAACTGGGAGGAAAATACAGGGGAATGTATACTGGGTTCGAAAATATAGAAGTGCCATGCATGGTTATACTCATGTTATCTCGCAATCGATTCTTCACAGGAAACTACCATGTCATGCATGTTATGTAATCATGTTCTGTCCTCACAAACAAATTCTTCAAGGTAACTAACAGACTATGCATTGTTATATACTCGTGTTCTGTGGGCAAAATTTTTGTGAGGATATTATTCTAGCCATTGATTGTTGAAGGGCGAATATAGGTTTGTACACATGGTAAGCATTGCAGGATTTCACTACTTCCAAATATAGAGTTCTCCATATGCACATTTACTTCCCTAATGTATGGTTAGATGAAACCAACAGTGTGGTGCATGTTTCTACATCATGAAAATGAGGAAACTAACATGGCCATTGATACACACTCATATTTAGTAGTAGTATATAGATTACTGTAAAATAAGGATAATATCCATATATTCCTAACCGTTTGATTATTCAGGGTACAAATTGGCTGTAATGACATGGTCACAATCGCATGAATTAACTCATTCCAAATATAGCTGATTTACGGCGTCTCTAATACATTGCCATAGTTCTACTCAAATTCTGCTCAAAGAGAGATATGCCAATCATCACAAAAAGTTCAAACAGTGTCATGGCGTCATCATTAACATGAGAGGAAACAACTTACACGCGCCGTCCCAGCAATACATGGTGCCATTTGCTTTGTCGATCGCGTAGATGATGCCATTGTGTTCAATAGCATCACAGAAGTGTGTATCAGCTTTGACGATGATCCACTGCGAGCCGAGTTGTCTCTAGCTAAAGAAGGCACCGGCGTAAAGATAGGCGAGTCCGCGGTCGAACAAGGCAATTAGCTTGAAGTCTGCGTAATTCGCATGTCGTGTGGGCACTTGGCAGATTACAATCTTCTGCAAAACAAGGTCCGTCCAACTGACGTAGTAATCTAGATGACTTGGACCGCGATGGTAATACTCTATATAATCCAACGGAGGAAGGATAATCTCATGGGAGGTCTGGAAGTTCACGAGCACCAACATTTTACCGTTTCTCTAAAGGCAACCATCCAATGGGAGTTCATGTCGACCCAATACATACCTGCCAAGAAGTTTCGGGTGATGGTGATCGGATCGATGTCGAGGGAAATGATGTACGGCGACTGTTGGGGATATTACCACTGGGCGTAAACCGGCCTACTTGGGCCGGGTTAACTTCATAGTGGTATAAGCAGGTGAAGGCCCAGGGCCTATAGTCAGTCTAGAATCTGTAGCTGTAAACCGACCTGATGTATAACTTGTATTGTAAGTTAGGAATAGAGAGATACCGACCGGGATACGAATATGAACCGGCTGGGACTCTATGGACCGACGGGCGTCACCCGTGTATATAAGGGGACGACCCGGCGGTGGTTCAAGGGAGACAACAACAACTCGAGCCTAGGCAAAGCTTGTTTGCTCCCTAGCCATCGAGATCATATCAATTCCACCACAACTAGACGTAGGCTGTTACCTTCATCGAAGGGGCCGAGCTAGTATAAAACCCTCGTGTCTTTGTGTCCGCTTTAACCCCTTCAAGTAAACTCGTAGCGATGGCTCCACGACTAAGTCCTTTCGCTAGGACACCTGCCGTGACAAATCCACGACAGTTGGCGCCCACCGTGGGGCTATCGCACGATAGTTTGACGATCTTGGAGGGCAAGCTCAAGGGACTCGAAGGCTATGTAGTGGGCCAGATGACCAAGAGTCGTCGGGGCAGGATCTACATCGATGATGCAGGATGGGGTCCCGAGGCCGATTCGATCGAGTATGGGTACCGGGTCCCCTTTGGCAGCATACACGTCTTCATTGGCAAGATCGGTGAGCCTGGGCCTGAGGCGAACATCTACACCGACCCCGTCGAGACGGCTCAACGTGCGAGATCTACCCAGGTTAAACCGGCCATGAAGCGTGCCTTCGTTGGAGTCATCTACGGAGGAGAGCGTGAGGACGAATCAGAGCACGGTAACGAGACCGTCGTCTATTCCGGCGACGAGTCTTCGACCGGAGAGACCGAGTCGCTATACCGGATGCAAGACGATCAGGTGAGGGGTTGTTCCGATGGCGATAGTATTCCGGACCCCCTAGGCCAGATCAACCGGGTTGGAATATTCATGGCTGGCACCCAGGCGGCGAATTATTCTTCGACTGCCGCAGCAATGCTCTCCGGATCCGCAGCGGCAGCGGCAGCAGGGGCAGGAGGCCTTGTGCGCCCGCCGGTTCAAGTTCTGTCTGATCTGTTTGACGCACTAGCCGCGCTTATGACAGAGGACGATCCGGCAGATCAAGAGTCTCATAATGCAGAAATTGCGAAGGTGAGAGAGCAGATCGTGCAAGCCAAAGCGGATCTGGCAGCGGAAAAAGACCGGATGGCTGCAGAGCGGGCCGCTTTGGACGCACAGGCCTATAAACTCATGCTTGACCAGAATGCATCACAGGAGGTTTTGAAGCGGAAGCACAGATCACGCCTGCCGTTAGGGTTTGACCCCCGAAATCTCTTTCACACTCCAGGAGCTGGACCCAGTAATCCACCGCGGTATCAGGAGACAAACCGGATTGAGGCGCCAGGGCCAGGAGCGGCGGTCCAGCCTCGCCTGATGGACCCCCCTCGCCAAAATATTGTGGTCCCTCCACCGGTCCAGACGCCCCCGGGTCATTATTCGAATCCTATGGACAACCTTGTTGCGGCCGCCGCACAGTTAGAGGCCATCCCAGTCGAAGGGGATTCTCCGCAAGCAATAGAGACGCGCCGGGTTAAGGAGCTTCTCCGGGCCACGCTGATTCGGCAGGAGGCATACTCATACAGCCGTGATCGGGTTCATTCTACGCCCGTCCGAGCCGGAGCTATAGCAGGCGCATAGATGAACCGGCCATATCAAGCAATGCGCAAGGCCGTGAAGCGGCCCGTGGTGATGACCCGGCAGGTGGTATTGTCGATACTCGGGATGCGGTGAACCGGGCCCGGGCGCAAAGGGAGGCCGAGTTAGCAGCACAGGATAATGCGGGCCAACTCACACTGGTTCGCTCTGCCGGGCCATGAATCACATCCGCTCTGGGAGTGCCTTGCTTGGTCCCTGCTTTACATAATGTGCGCCTGCCCAAAGATTTCAAGGGTCCACGCAAGGTGCCGAATTATACCGCTGATTTACCCCCTGAAGCATGGATAGAGAGTTATGAGATGGCCATGGAAATGCTGGACGTGGATGAGGCCACATGTGCAAAATATTTCACCATGATGCTTGAGGGCACGGCTCGTACTTGGTTAAAGAGCCTACCGCCCAATTCTATCAGCTCATGGGCCCAGTTGCGGGCCCGGTTTATACAGAATTTCAAGGATACATGTAAGCAGCCCAAGTCCATAGTAGACCTGGCGGCTTGTGTTCAGGAAGAAGGAGAATCAACGACCCATTGGGTGCGCCGCGTTTCGGAAATTTTGCACTCATCTGACAGGATTAATGCTGACTCTGCGGTCTTAACTCTGGAAGGCAACTGCCGGTTTGAGCCTCTAAAATTGAAATTGGGACGCATGAAGCGGTTCTGTAATGACATGGGAACCCTCATGGCTGCTTTAGTGAAGTATGCCGATTCGGCCAGTACCAAGGATCCCGAGCTTAATGATGATGAAGCAGGGAAGGGAAAGAAGAATAGCAACTCCAAACAGCAGCAGAACAAACTAACGGGTCATGGAAACGGAGGCAAGCGCAAAGCGGACGGCAGCGTGGACTTTGTGGCCAACACTAACACACAGGACAGGGGGCAGCGGCGCAGAGGTAAAGCGGCAAATCGTAACGGGGCTCCCAATCCTAACGCAAGCCGTTTGAACTATTTGTTGAATCAGCCTTGCCCGAAGCACGGGACGAAGGAGGCGCCGGCTAACCATCTTTGGAAAGATTGTTATATCATGTAGGAGTTCAAGAACTCTGATGCTTTCCGGTATGATCACGGATCAGGTGGCGGTTCAGGATCCGGTTTCCATGGGCCGGATCACGATGGAGCTTCCGGTTCAGGTCACAATCACCAGAATAATCAGAACAATCAGCAGCAGCAGCAGCAGTCAGGTTATCAGTGCCAGCCAAAACAGTTGAACAATGGGCAATATCATGTTTTCACAACTAGTTTGGATAAGCGCGACCGAAAACTCCACAAGCGAGCGGTGAATTCTGTTGAACCGGCCTTACCACGTTACTTGCACTGGTCGGAGCAGCCTATCGTGTGGAGCAGAGAGGATCACCCGCCCCGGGTTGATAACCCGGGCCAGCTTGCATCAGTGGTAGACCCTCAGGTGGGGGGTTATAAATTCACCAAGGTACTCATGGATGGAGGAAGCAGTATTAACATACTATACTATGAGACATTCCGGCGCATGGGACTAACAGACAAGGATCTCAGACCGTCGAATACGGTATTCCATGGTGTTGTGCCAGGCAAATCTGCATATCCTGTTGGTAAGATAGCCCTAGATGTGGCCTTTGGGGACGAGCACGACTCCCGGTCGGAAAAACTAACATTTGAGGTGGTGAAGATCCGGAGCCCGTATCACGCCTTGTTTGGCCGGCCGGCTTACGCCAAGTTCATGGCGCGGCCTTGTTATATCTACTTGCAGCTCAAGATGCCGGGTTACAAGGGGACCATAACGGTTCATGGGAGCCGTAGGGTCGCTTTGGAATGTGAGGAAGGTGATGCGGCTTATGCAGAGTCAGTCTGTGCCACAGAGGAGTTGAAGTATTATAAGGACAATGTTGATCCGGCAGATATGACCCCTTTAAAGAAGCCAACTACAGAGCATGATTCAGATCTGAAGTTCAAATCGACAGCTGAGACCAAGCTTGTTGACTTCGTGCCCGGCGATTCGTCCAAGCAGTTCACTATCAGTGCCAACCTAGATCCCAAATAGGAAAGCGCGCTCATCGAGTTCATCCGTGAGAATCGGGACATTTTTGCATGGAAGCCGTCTGACATGCCAGGTGTACCGAGGGAACTCGCTGAGCACACTCTTAATGTGGATCCTAAGTATAAACCGGTGAAACAGTTCCTCCGCCGGTTTAACGAAGAAAGACGCAAGGCCATTAGAGAGGAAGTGGCCAGGCTTTTAGCAGCTGGGTTTATTATTGAGGTGTTCCATCCAGAGTGGCTTGCTAATCCGGTGCTGGTTCTTCAGAAAAACAGCACTTGGCGTATGTGTGTGGATTACACAGATCTTAACAAAGCCTGTCCGGCAGACCCTTTTGCCCTCCCCCGTATTGATCAGATCATTGATGCCACAGCGGGTTGTGAGCGTTTGAGTTTATTGGATGCATACTCTGGATATCATCAGATCAAGATGGCGGTTAAGGACCAGGAGAAGACAGCATTCATCACTCCTTTTGGAGCCTTCTGCTATGTATCTATGCCCTTCGGGCTCAAGAGTGCCCAAGCCACCTATCAACGGTGTGTACAGAATTGCCTGCATGAGCAGATCGGCCGCAATGTGCACGCATATGTGGATGATATTGTAGTAAAATCAAGGCAGAAGGAGACACTGGTGGATGATTTGAAGGAGACCTTTGACAACTTGCGAGCTTACAGGATGATGCTTAATCCGGCCAAGTGTGTTTTTGGTGTTCCAGCAGGCAAGTTACTGGGTTTCTTGGTGTCTAACAGAGGAATTGAGGCTAATCCGGAGAAGATTACGGCTATTACATCTCTAGCTAAACCGGAGTGTATCAACGATGTTTAGCGTTTGGCGGGCCGAATCGCTGCGCTGAGCCGGTTTATCAGCCGCCTCAGGGAGAAGGCTATCCCTTTGTACCAAATGCTGAGGAAGACAGACAATTTCGTCTGGAGTCCAGCTGCTGACGAGGCATTTGAGGACCTGAAGCGGCAGTTAGCCAATCCGCCTGTTCTTGCAGCTCCGGTCGACAAGGAGCCACTATTATTATACGTAGCGGCTAATGCTCGGGCAGTTAGCGTGGCTATTGTGGTGGAGCGCAAAGAGGCAGGCAAGGAATATCCGGTTCAGCGGCCGGTTTATTATTATCAGTGAGGTGCTGATTGAATCCAAGCAAAGGTATCCGCATTGGCAGAAGCTGGTCTATGGTGTTTTTATGGCCAGTCGGAAGTTGAAGCAGTATTTTCAAGGGCACCCCATCACAGTGGTCAGTTCAGCTCCCTTGGGTGATATTATACAGAATCGGGAAGCGACTGGCCGAATTGCCAAGTGGGCTATAGAGCTGGGGCCGCACGGACTGAAGTACGTGCCTCGGACGGCAGTGAAGTCTCAAGCACTTGTTGATTTTATCAATGATTGGACGGAATTACAGGCACCAGAGGAGAAGCCGGATCACACATATTGGACCATTCATTTTGACGGATCCAGACAATTGGAAGGCTCGGGGGCTGGAGTCGTATTAACTTCCCCACGAGGTGATAAGTTCTGTTATGTTCTCCGCTTAATGTTCCCTTGTACTAATAATGCAGCTGAGTATGAAGCCTTGCTCCATGGTCTGCGGATGGCTAAAGAGATGAATTTAAGCCGGGTTAAGTGTTTTGGTGACTCGGACCTAGTGGCTCAACAGGTGTCCGGCACTTGGGACTCTAAAGACCCGCTCATGGCTGCATACCGTCGGGAAGTGGATAATATTGCAGGTTGTTTCAAGGGTTATCAAGTGGATCATGTGGACCGTCGGAAGAATGAAGCGGCGGATGCTTTAAGCCGGTTGGGCTCTCAGCGTAAACCGGTTCCGCCTAACGTCTTTTTGGATGTGTTGCACAATCCGTCAGTCAAGCTCCCAGGTGAAGCGGATTTGGCTATTCCTGATCCGGAGTCCCAATTGGTGGCAGCCTTGCGTGTTATTCCGGATTGGACAGTTCCTTATCTTGCGTACATGACAAGGGGGGAGTTGCCAGAGGATGAGATTCTGGCCAGGCAGATAGTCCGGCGATCCAAGTCTATGACGATTGTCAATGGTGAATTACATCATTGCAGTATATCAGGGGCGTTTCAACGTTGTGTTTCTCCTGAGGAAGGCTGTGAAATCTTAAGAGAAATCCATGAAGGGGATTGTAGGCACCACGCTGGTTCAAAGTCTCTGGTTGCAAAGGCGTTTCGTCACGGGTTCTACTGGTTGACAGCGCATGCTGACGCGGAGGACTTGGTTAAACGGTGTGATGGATGTCAGAAATTTTCAAGGCATGCTCATGTGCCGGCTCAGGAATTGAGGATGATCCCAATAACATGGCCGTTTGCAACTTGGGGGCTAGACATGGTTGGACCTTTTAAAAGATCCAAGGATAAGAAAACTCACCTTTTGGTGGCAGTTGATAAATTTACCAAGTAGGTTGAAGCAGAGCCTGTCAGCAAGTGTGATGCAGCAACAGCAGTACAGTTCATCAAGAAGGTGATTTTCTGGTTTGGTTTTCCACACAGTATTATTACTGATAATGGTACCAATTTATCCAAGGGCGCTATGAAGGAGTTTTGTGAACGTGAGCACATCCGACTTAATGTGTCGTTAGTGGCACACCCCCAGTCCAATGGACAAGCAGAACGAGCTAATCAGGAAATCTTGCGAGGCATCAAACCCCGGCTTTTGGTCCCATTGCAAAGAACACCAGGATGTTGGGTTGAAGAGCTGCCATCTGTATTATGGAGTATCAATACTACGCCAAACCGGTCCACAGGATACACGCCATTTTTCATGGTCTATGGAGCAGAGGCAGTTCTCCCTAGTGACATCCGGCACGATTCGCCTCGGGTGGCAGCTTATGTTGAAGCAGACAATGAGACAGCACGACAAGATGCTTTGGACCTATTGGACGAGGAGCGTGATATAGCGGCTGCCCGTTCGGCGATTTACCAACAAGATCTTCGTCGCTATCACAGTCGCCGGGTTAGAACCAGAACTTTTCAAGAAGGAGATTTGGTGCTTCGATTCATCCAAGATCAAACGGATATGCACAAGTTATCCCCACCTTGGGAGGGACCTTTCATAGTCAGCAAGAATCTGCACAACGGGTCGTATTACCTGATTGATATTCGAGAGCATCAAGACTCACGTACGTCAGAGGAGGAGACCGGCAGACCGTGGAATATAGCTCATCTTCGGCCTTACTATACTTGAGCCATTGGCTCTATCTATGTACATATCATGACAATGTATATATTATCTTTGATATATTAAATCGGAGCTTCAGCTGAAGCGGGGTCTCTGTCTGTCTCATCATGCGAGGTTATACAGAGTGGTTCTGTTTAAAAGCGGCCTCCGGTTTACCCCTTGATATTTGTTTTTATATATCACTGGGAGCCTTGGTCGTGTCCGAACCAACGAACACCCTTTGATAGGCGACAACCACCAGATCATTTGGGGACTTGGTCAAGTCTGAACCAGTCACGCCTCTTGGTCGGCCTAAGGCCACAAAATCATTTGGGAGCATGGTCGGGCCCGAGCCATTGCTACGCCTCTTGATCTGGCATATATGCCACGAGTCATTTGGGGACCTGGCTGACCTGCATCATTGTCACTCCTGTTGGGGGCCTTGTTCCTGTCCGACCATGGTAATGCCATCTGAACATCTCAGTATAGCATATTTTTGCAAATGGTTTTCTTTATTACTTTTGCTTCCATGGTTTGTTCGTTTTTTGTTGGATTTCTTTATGTCAACAAGTATATTTCTTCCGGGTCAGCCAATGATTTTTGGTCCCCCTTCTAATCCGGAGGATTCTGCCCGGTTTACCTTTTCCCTGTTCACATCATGGAGTAACCAGGGGGCTCGTATTAAGTCAGTACGGTTTGTACGGGGGCTACTTTCTCCCTTTTTGACGGTAATGGTTTATAAAAATCACCGCTTCAGGCTTGGATAAGCCAGCTTTATACCCAAACATGGCAGTTCAAATTTTTCTGATTGCAGGAAATAGGAATTAAAGTTTTTCAAGCAAAAACTTCAGTACTTATGCACGAAGGCATATTCCAGGCAGAAGTTTTAACTATCCTATTACAAGGCAGCATGGTGCCCAAACAAAATCATTGTTTTTGTGGAAGGATGTTGCAGATAGTTCTTCAAACCGGCTTCCGGTTCAAGCCTGCTCCTCATCCTCCGCCGCTTCAGCTTCCTCGTCTCTACCCATTGGCTGGAAATCAACAGTGGTCCAGTCGATTCCCATTAAAGCTTGGAAAACAGCTTCTTCATGGATCAGGGAAGACGGTTCAATATCAGGGGCGTAAGTGTGCTTACGGATTGGAGGAATCAGATTCTCCGCTTCAACAGTTGGGGCAGGCACTCGCTTGTTTTGATTGTTATATTGCGCTTGATAATGCGTCAAATCTGCCTCTTCAGCTAACTGGCAAGCAAGAGGGCGCACTGCACGGTTTATGGCCCTTAAATCTTCTTCGTTGAACTCAGAGCCATCTTCTTTCAGACTGAGATAGCCTTGAGCTGCTTCCACAGGATCAAAGTCGGGCACCCATGCCTTTGCCCGGATTAAGGCATTGATGGCTCCGGTTCGGGCAGCGGATTTTTTCAGCTCCTCAATCCGGGCTGGAAGCATTGACAACTTGCTAAGAGTGTCCTGGATTAAAGAGGGCGCCGGGTTGTTGTGAGAAGCTGTGGTGATGATCCGTTGGGCTCCGGTATACAATTGTTCTACCAAGGTGTAGGCAGCTTTCAATTTCTTCCACACATCATTTCCTAAGTGCCCAATACGTGTGCCTACAACAAGATTGGAATGGTCTCAAACCGGACTTACGATACAGAAGATTCAAATTCATCACAGAAGTTACAAGGAGTTTACCAAAGATTGCAGCAGTCATAGAGTGTATTTGTCGCTGTACGGCCGTCAGTTCATCCACCACCGGTTTAAGGGCCGCTTCAGCATGTTCTGCTCTTTTGGTTAAACCGGCCTTCTCAGTGGCCCAGTCAGCCCGCTCTTTCTTGAAACTTTCTTTCAGCCGTTCCGCAGTGTTCAAAGCGTTGGTTAATTCTTGCTTGGTTTTATCTGTTTCAGCTTGCTGGGTCTTCAGGGCCTCCTGCAAATCGGCAATCCGGTCCTCCTTGATTTTAATCTCAGCCTGCATACAGATGGCATTTTAAAACTTTGCACAGGCGAGCCAAGAAATCGAAGTATCAACCACATAACAAAGTTATATGCCTGATACTTGGGGGCTAATGTACCTTCAATTTTTTGTATATTGCTCGATTACAAAGTCCCAAGCTCAATACAAGTATTCAACTTGGCACTTGGGGGCTAATGGCTATTTGATCAAGTTATGTTCTAAGGACAACTTTTTATTTTTTAGCCCCGGTTTGCTTATGCTAAACCGGCCCTCGAGGGTTATGCCGACGGATTTCAAAAAATATATATTCAGGATCAAGTCCCGGTTTGACCAAGGTCACAAACCGGCCCTTGGGGGCTACCGGGATGAATGCAATGGCAGAAAAGAAAGAAGGAATTTACCTCAAATTTATCCCTCATCATTTTGACCAGGCCAGCTTCACAGTCACGGCTAGTGTAAAGCCGGTTCAAATAGCCAGAGTGAAGATCTTGAGCATTCAGAGCGGCATATGTTTCTAATTCAACATTCCATTTTCCTTTGTTCAAAGGGGAAGAATCCTCTTTCATGGTATGCCTGGTAAGGGTGGCAGGATTCCCGGGTTCAGAGCGGCCTACACCGGTAATCACAACATCATCATCTTTTGACTCGCTGGTTTGGGTTGGTGCGGCCGTTTTGTCAGCAGGAGTGTGGGATTTCTCAATCTGGACAGAGCTGGCAGGCGGATCAGCAGATGCTGGAGTATTAATAAGACCTTCTTCAGGGATAATGTTGTCTTGCAGAGGAGGATCATTGGGGATATCTTCAGAAGTAAACATTTCACGATCCGGCGCTTGGTCATGTTCTGGGGCCACATTTTCTTCAGTCGCTTTATCCAGGCGGGCCTTCTTGCTTGGTTTCGGTTTAGCCCTGGAAGAAAAGATAAAAATTAAGGAAAAGTGTAAACCATTGCGCAGTATACTAGAAGCATATGTTCGGTTTAACTTACCCAGCAACTGTTTTCAAAGGTGGTAGCTGGGTGGCCGACGATTCACCAGATGATGAATGAGAAGTGACCTGATAATCGGAGTCGGATGGATTAAGAGGTTGACAGAAGAAACCCGCTTTACGATTTAAATCAATAAAAAGGTCGGAGACCTCGGAGCAGCGTTTTCGAACCGGACTATTTGGTAAACCGGCAGAGGTAACTACCTGGCCACTGTGCCGGGTTGTGCGGCGAGCTTCGTGTTGCTGGGTCTTCATAAGAAATTGGGAATCCAGATAAGCAAGAGGATGAGAAAATTTAACTTTCCGGTTTGCCCGGCGAAATTTTGGCAAAGGCAAGATTTCTGAATCGGAAGAGAGAATGGTTACCTCAACGAAAACCGCATTGCTGGCTTCAGCGTCATCCTGACAAATATCATCATCAATAAGGCGTGTAAAAAGTAAGCCAAGTGAATCAAGTTCTACCTCAAGATCCGGATTACCCACATCATCATCAATAGCTGGGTCAGAAGAAGCGGTGATTTTTCTCTTATGAGCTGGTTTCTTGATAACCTTGGTTTTGGGCCGGGTTGGCCGTCCTGCCTTCTCCGTTTTGTCTTGAGGAAGTTTTTTACTCCAGAACGGATTATCACCCTGGATCAGCAGCAATTAAAACATTGAACGTATAAAATAGTAAACCGGTTCAACAATAGAGCAATTGAAATATTACCGCTGGCGGTTTGTTAGTGGTGCAGTAAGGAAGCAGACCGGTTTGAGCACAGAGGTGCTCCGGTTCATTCAGCATCTTTTTCACAGATTATGTGACTTCGTCCTCAGGGAGTTGGATTTTAGTGTGTCGGAGTGGGTCATCGACACTATCAGTATACTCACACATCAAATTTGGGCGCCAGCTTAGAGGCAAAATGCTCCATGATATCCAGCAGCGTGCAAGGTCTATTCCTGTTAAACCATTGGCCATGAAGGCCCGGAGCTTGGACAGTTGAGGAGCATATTTAATTCTCTCCTTGGCGCTTAGCCTTTGTGGAAAAGGGTGAGTGTTGCTGAGCCGTTCTGGACGAAAGCCAGGCAAGGGATTTTCATTGTCAGGAGATGTATCCTTGCAATAAAACCAAGTTACGTTCCATTCTTTGGGGTGCGTATGGAGTTTGACGTGAGGGTAGGTGATTTCTTTCCTCTTCTGAATGGCCATACCGCCCAGTTCGGTATTAGGGCCGTCAGTGAATTCAGTACGGCGGTTCAGATGAAAGAGATCTCTAAATAACTCGACGGAAGGCTCCTCTTGAAGGTATGCCTCAGAAAGTACTTGAAAATGGCATAGATTGGTTACGGAGTTGGGGCCAATATCCTGTGGGCGGAGTTGAAAGTTGGCTAATACATCCCGATAAAATTTGGATCCGGGCGGTTTGAAGCCCCGGGCCATATGATCTGTGAAGACCACGACCTCTCCTTCCTGGGGTGTAGGAGGACATTCATCTCCAGGAACCCTCCAATGAATCGTGTCTTTGCTATCCAAAGCGCCAATCAGGACTAGATCGTTCAGCTGTGATTCTGTGACACGGGAGGGAACCCAGTTGCACTCGTACACTTGTTTGGCCATGACGAGATCTACAAGAAATAAGTGATCCGGTTCAAGAACATGCCGGATGAAACGGTGTTGATCTAATTACGGTAAACCGGGGGCAGTACCCATAAACCGGTCTTCTACAACGCAGCATCAGATGGATTCTGGCGGTTCAACCAGGGAACTAATGACATATATACCGGTCTAGTAATTTTTTCTCTATGGTGAAGTTAAACCGCCTGGCCTAAGCATCGGAAGCAATTGAAACTATGGATAACTGGTTATGCAGAAACAAGTTTCACAAAATTATGTTACAGCCGCGGATCTACAGCAAGCTCATAAAAAACAGGAAAAATTTCGAAGACTAAGGCGGAAACAGAAGTGAACTATCGAGCAGATATGTGCAGGAGATTTATGAGCTTGGATGAGAAATAGCAAGCGGATACTAAAGGGATCGCTATTAAGCACAGTAAAAGTTCACAGATGCATTCAAGGACAGAGAACAGCCATGAACACGCAATGAACATAGCAAGAACATGAAACCCTAAGAACAGATCTAGGTTAAGAAGGAGAGAAGACTTGCCGGGAACGGAGAAGATGCGGAAAGACGCCGCAACACTCTGGTACGTACAGGTTGATGCAGCGGCCTGAGACGAGGCAGAGGTCGACGGTGGTGGCGGAGCTCCAAAGCCGGCGACGTGAGGAAGAAGAAGAAGAAGAAGGGACGAGGGGGAAGAGAAAGGAAATGACCCTTCGGTCTTATTTATAAGGCAACTAAGCTAGGTCAAACGCGCGAATCCAGGAGCTGTCATTAAGAGGGCGTTATGAATTTCATAATGATGTCATGCCGGTTTATAGTAGCCAAAACTGATGACGTCATGCCGGTTTACAGCAACCAAAAATGATGACGACATGGAGATTTGCCAATTAACAGAAGACATCCAAGACGCAAGATGGTGTGAAGGATTGACATGAACCAGTTCAAATCAATCTGGGGCCTAATGTTGGGGATATTACCACTGGGCGTAAACCGGCCTACTTGGGCCGGGTTAACTTCATAGTGGTATAAGCAGGTGAAGGCCCAGGGCCTATAGTCGGTCTAGAATCTGTAGCTGTAAACCGACCTGATGTATAACTTGTATTGTAAGTTAGGAATAGAGAGATACCGACCAGGATACGAATATGAACCAGTTGGGACTCTATGGACCGACGGGCGTCACCCGTGTATATAAGGGGACGACCCGGCGGTGGTTCAAGGGAGACAACAACAACTCGAGCCTAGGCAAAGCTTGTTTGCTCCCTAGCCATCGAGATCATATCAATTCCACCACAACTAGACGTAGGCTGTTACCTTCATCGAAGGGGCCGAACTAGTATAAAACCCTCGTGTCTTTGTGTCCGCTTTAACCCCTTCAAGTAAACTCGTAGCGATGGCTCCACGACTAAGTCCTTTCGCTAGGACACCTGCCGTGACAAATCCACGACAGCGACCCACTACATACCTGCAAAGAAGTTTCGGCTAATGGAGATCGGATTGAAGTCGAGGGGCATCATGCACGCCTCCGTATCATGGTGAGCCAATCTCGCAAGACTAGATAGCAGCAAGCAGGGTGTCTTGAAAAGCTTAGGCCTCGCTTCGATGATGGCCGTGTGCATGTCCCTCGAGCATGCAGCCAGCCGCAGGGCGCTCAACATATCCATACACGAACAACAGGGGTCGAGGATGTCACTGGGGAGATTGCTCCAATCACGGCTCATATGGATGCTGCGCGGTTCGCGTTCGGCCATGGTGGAGTTTGGAAGGGGGCTTGATTTACGGGGGAGAAGGATGTTGGTGCTGGAGCGGCTAGCGAGGGAATAGTGTTACTGGGGGAGGCGAGTGAGGCGACGGTACACGGGGGCACAGTGAGATGGAGACGGAGAAGGAGATGGAGATGGAGTGGTGCTATGGGAGCGGAGAGGGAGACGAGGCGAGGCGCCAATGTGTTGTACAGCGGCGGTGACAGACTGCACTGTGCACAGGGTGAGGCTGACTTTGGTAACCCGAACACGCCGCCTGGACTAGTGTCAGGCGCAGGGTGTTGTCACTTCACTGTGAGGACCGGATGAATAGTATTTTGACCATCAAGTGTACCACAGTTGTACTACTACTACTACTAGTAGTAGGTACATGAGTACTCCAGTATTGTATAGCGTAAATAGGTCTCCCGTGCTAGCATGCTTGTTCACTTCATCGTTCAGGTATCATCCATATTGCGAGCAGAACCAAATTCTCGTGCATGCCCAATCAACGCTCTGCCGTGATGCATGCAGTGGTCATTCTGGTGCATCAAGGAAGGCATGCAGATCGTTCCACACTTGAGAAGAGGAAAAATGGAAAGGTAGAACGCGGCAACAGAGGAAGAGAACACTGGCTAACGAGGCAGGGAGGGGATCGAGCAGGAAGTTAATGCTCCACGCCTAAAGGTTTTGGGAAAACCTGATTTTCATAAGGTGACTTATACTCACCTAAACGGAGGGAGTATTCCTTAACCAGAGAATGTTGTGTCTCCCACTCACGCACTCAAAAAAAACTATGACACATTTTTTTATCTGTTTGCATAGGTCCCAGGATGGGCACGTACACGAACAGGTACGACTCATCAGTCTACCCGCATAGCCTTTTCGTTTAGTCTACCTAGCCGTCTAATCAACTGCCTGCACGCCACTTCAACCATTTACTTCCCCATCGGGAACCGATTCTCCTCGGCTTCTTCACCTCCCCTTCGTCTTCATTTGCATCCAAACCCCACCGCGTTCACATTGTTTTAACCTCTTTAAATAATCATCTACTACTTTAGTTAGACTAGCCATCTAATCCTAATTCTCCAAACCATAGCCCTCCGTTCCAGCGGTTCCAAATGGCGATAGAGATCGAGATGCAGGTTTTTAGCGTCCAACATGTCCTCGTGGAAGGCTCGATGCGCATAGTTTCCACCGTCACCGTCCACCCAAGGGTTGTTCGGCAGTGGATCAACAATGTATCCAACTCCCTCAAAAAGGTAGAGACGAGGGTCATCGGTCTCGACGCAGAGTACACGGAGCGTGCCCCTGGGAAGATCCAGCGTGCTGCCGTCCTTCATCTGTGCTTCGAAGATGATGTTTTGGTGTACCACATCATACACTCACCCTCCATACCAGGTGAGCTTCATGATTTCTTATCTCGGGAGGACGTATACTTCTGTGGGGCAGCCATCGAAGGGGACAAACAGAAACTGGAGCCGTACAAGCTTGATTTGAATAACATCGCTGACCTACAAACCAGAATCAAAATTCCTGTAGAAGTTTGTGATAAACAGACACCATCCCTATTCGACGTAGCAAATTTTGTGCTCGGTACAAATCTTCAGAAGGGTGACGAGACGGTGGCATTAATGTCGTCTGGATGGGAGAATTATCCCTTGACGTACGAGCAGATAAAATATGCTGCCCTCGATGCCCGTGTGAGTTTCGAGATAGCTGCAAGGTCCAAAGAGCTTGTTGCAAAGCCGTCTCCCACAGAGAATGAGAACAAGAACAAGAAGAAGAAGAAGAAGAAGAAGAAGAAGAAGAAGAAGAAGAAGAAGAAGAAGAAGAGGAAGAGGAAGAAAAGGCTACACCAGCAGGAGGGCATTATGGATGGATGAACTATTTCCTCTCTTGTAAAAAAAATTATTCCCTCTCGGTGTATATTGATATAGATGGACTATTTCGATGGTGTGCATGTCTTTGGAACAGAGTAGTAGCGTGGGTCTGCTTGACTATAAGGAACTATTTATCCGCATATATAGCTTTCTCTGCTACTCCTTCCAGTGATCGGTATGCAGTGCATGTGTCCGTAGACATGACAGCTTGTCCATGGAAGTTCAACTACGGCGACCATCACGTTTCATCTCGCAATTCCCACGACGCCTCTCCAACCCATGGCACCACGCCCCCCGACGTGCGCCTCACCCCTCTCAGCCGCACCGCCCCTCTGCCTTTGTGTGCATGACATGTGGGCCACCTAAAATGCGGCGAGCATCAATTTTCTACCACAGCCACCCGCGATTCCCACGACGCCGCTCGAACCCATGAAGCCACACGTCCCCCGACCTGCGGCTCACCCCTCTTGGCCCCACTGCCCCTCTGCCTACGGGAGCATTACATGTGGACCAGTCACCTATCGGGTCCACATATTATTGACTCAAAGGTAGGTGTAGTAAGGCACTGAAGCTCAGTCCCGACGGCCCTGAGAGGGAAATGTAACTCTTGCGCCAGGGCTTGTGGTGCTCCCGCAGCACGAACTCGTGCCAAACTCGAGATTTGTTTCTTTACTATACATGCACGCAACGATTTAATGGACATTGTAATCTCAACATGTGATGGGGAGCTCTAAATTTGAATTTGAAACTTATAAAACGAAAAGATTCAAAACAAATAAACTGGGAGAGAGGGAGTATATCGTAGGATGTGTCCCATACAAAATAAGTCCCCTGGTTTGTCACCGCGCAGATGCGGTTAGAAAGCAGCACAGGGTCTTCCTACTCGTACGGCAACAAATCGGCCGCAGACAGCATGGTCCGCCTTTGACCGCCATGTGCAAGGTTCGTGCTATCTTATTCAATCTCACTGTGGTTCCATCGTACCAATTCATGCGGTGGCCCGTTGCATGGCTGATCCCAATGTTGGACAAAGGTTCTACGGGAATGGTTTCACCGTTGTAAATGTTGTGCAAATTGATGTTGGTACCCTCCCGTACATATGCAAGCCAATCTCCACTCGCACCGAGCCTAACTTGTGAAACAGTGGGCAGGGGGAGAATTAGGAAATGGACACGGAAGTAGTCTTTAGAATGCATTTACTACGTGATCAAACTCATCTTACCTGCTCATCGGAGGAAATCCGAGTGCCCCTCAATGTCGGCATCTCAAGGGGCGTCAACTTGCAACTACGGCCACGCCGCGCTGGAGAAACCCCCAAGGAAACATCCTCGTGCGTTCCATGGAACATCAAGATGCATTTGTATGAGTAGTTTATCTTGTGAGAGAAAAGGATGAATGAGGGAAGGCCTCTAGAGATAGAGATGGACACTACTACTACCAATGTGCTGGCATGTGCGTTGCAATGGATCCAAAGTAGTAGAATAATACTTGTTCACGTGCTTGAAATATAAACACTCTAGTTTTGATATACATGTGTCAGCAGACATGACAGCTTGTCCATGGAAGTTGAACCACGACGACCATCACGTTTCTTGTTTCTACCACTAAGCCACCGAAGTTCGGTCCCGTGGGCCCCGAGAGGGAAATGTAACTCCTGCGGCAGGCCTTGTGGTGCTCCTGCAGTACGATCTCGTGCCAAAACTGGAATTTGTTTCTTACTACTACCAACTAGTACTAGTAAGGTACACGTGCATTGCACGCATGAGATTCTGGTGGTTTGTGCATTATGCTTTTACATGTGGAGCTTTCTGGATTCTAACATGTGGCAAAATCTGGTGGAATGTAAGGTTAGGCAAGTTTGATTAACTTAGGCGAGTGTTTGATTCAAGCCACACCTTAGGCAAGCCACACTAAGGCCCCACATGACATACACACAAAAAATGTGGCAAGATTCCCTTAGGCTTGCCAACTTGTTTCTCTCGTTTTGAAGAACTAATAACTTTGCCTAAGCTTAGTTGTGGCAAAGTTAGGGTCTGTTTGATTCAAAGGATTTTCATAGGATCTTTGAAGGATTATAATCCTTAGGAATTTTTCCTACGTTGGTCGTTTGATTCGTAGGATTGAATCATGTAGAATATTTTCCTAAGGATTCATTTGTACTACGTTTCACAGGAATTCTAACATGCACTCCAACCTCTTGAAAGAAATCCTTTGTTTTCATGTGACACAATCAAACAAACTCAAATCCTATAGGGATCCAATGAACATGCCATTTCAATCCTACTTTTTTCCTATTCCTGTGTTTCTGCAATCCTATGAATCAAAGAGGCCCTTGGTCATGATTTAAGTTCAACCATGGAGTCTTCTAGATTATACATGTGGCAGAATCTGGTGGATGATATCCAACGACCAGTAGTGCTCGGATTTGCCATCTTTGTACCGTCGGATTGGCTTCATCCAACGACCAACTTTCAAAGTTTTTCACACACTATATAGGGGGTATAGATATAGATGTGCCGGTCCATTGCAATGGATCCAAAGTATATATATCTATTTAGTGGAATGCACTCTAAACACATTATCTATTTATTTTTCTCTAACCTTCCGTAGCCATGCAACCAAGCCACATAAGCTTCATGGGTGCCCCCACATCATATTATTCATACTACGTTGATTGAAAAATAGATAAATCACCCAAAACAAGATCTTCCCATTTTTTGTTCCTACGATGTTGTGCCATGCACGTACCTACTAGTTGTATAGTGGTAGTACTAGTAATATAGTATTAGGAGTACAAACTTGGTACTAGTAGGAGTAGTACTAGTACGGAATGCTCCTACTCTATCAACGAGCCCCGTCTGACACCAAATTTCTTGGCTTCCGTGCTACAGCTAGATCTTCCCCTCGTTTCTTTTTTCCAACCCGGCGGCGGGCGGGGTGTCGGTTTGCTCAACGGCGGTCCAACATGAAAGTGAAAATGCTAGGCAACATGCCATCCCTAAGCCATGTGTCGTGCCGGACGGGCCGTGTTGTACTCCCGATTCCCGGGCGTGTGGGGGTGCGACGCGAACGCGGCAGGCCTTTTCCTTTTACCAGCAATGTGCTCATGTGTTGCGATGGATCCATAGTAGAATAGTAGTATTTGTTCACAAATTTGAAAGAAATCACTATTGTTTTGATATACTCCTAATATATTACTCCCTCCATACCTAAATATTTGTCTTTTTTGAGATTTCAAATGGACTATCACATAGGGATTATATAGACATATTCTAGTGTTTCTAGCAAGATGCCCGCGCGTTGCACGAAGTTGATGGAAAAGTTAAGCACAACTTATAAATTAACGGATGGAGTACTAGTTACAGTGATGCATATAATTAAGCAAAGGGATCGCACATGTCGGTATTGACTGGAACGAGAATGCAACAGCACAGAATTAAGGCCACGATGATGTGATCGCAGTGGTGGTTACAGAAGGCAAGAAGAAAGATGGATCCACAAATGTACGACCTCCTCCTCCTCAACTTAGTGCGGCGGGCCACCGACCGGCGGCTAAGGAGCGACGACTTTTGTGGCGAGGTCGAGGTGCTTCTCAGCAAAGGCATCCAAGGCTTCCAGCCGATTGAGGAAGGCCAACATCGTAGCGTCCTCACTGGCCTTGTAGATACCTATGTACACGATTTCCTCGTACATGTGGATGTGTAGGTCGACGAATTCTTGCAGGGCGAGGCGCCTCGCGGCGAGCGCGACCTCCAGGTGGACATTCTTCGTGGCGTCGGCGGGCAGTCGCAGGGCCACCAGTGCTTGAAAGAGGTTCCGGCCATGGAGGCCGATTAGGGTGGCAGGCAATGAGGATCCCGGGCGCGCGGGCTGGAGGAGTACGGCGATGTCGTCCGCGAGCTTCTTGAGGACGGTGAACTTGTTGCTGGTGGCAACGATCATCTGGTCCAACTGAGAGTCGTAGTTGGCATCGAAGGCGGCCATCCACCAGCCAGTCTCCAACACCGTCTGGAGATGATCCTCGGCACCATGCCGCAGGCCGGCGTCGTGGACCATCTGGCGCAGCCGCTGGCCGCTCACGAGCATCACCGCCATGGGTCTGGAGTGAGCTCTTTTGCGCTTAGTGTAGGTGCTTAGGCAAATGCTTAGGTGCGTATGATGTGGTAGATGCATTGGAATGGAGAGGCGCCTTTATATGAGGGCAATGAGGGCAAACTGCGTTGCATTCACATCATGCAGCCTCTTTTCCCGGACCTCCTCCCATTACTTCCCTCATGCATTAATTGAAGAAGGATGCATTGGCCGTTCAACATATCGGGAACCGCTACTCCCTCCCTCGTCTGCATTAAAGCCGTATCAGGAACTGCGCCGCCCGCTGTCAAATCGAATACTCCCTCCGTCTAGGTGAGTATTAAGTCATCTTACGAAAACGAAATAGTAAACACATAGGCATGGTGCATTAACTCTCACGTTGTTTCTTATTTTTTGACATAAATAGAGGAATCAACCAAGAAGAGATGTGGGGCTTGTATGCTTTTAATGACTTGAGACTATCAAACATGACATGCAGTGGTCAGTTCGTTGCACAAGAACAAATACAACCCATGTCAGCACACATGCATCTTATATAGCATCACATCCAATGGCTATAAAAGATGAATGATACCAAATTATATCTCATCTAGATGAGTTCTAGCAAAACTATATTAATAATACTTAGTACTCCTGCGCCATGTATCATATATTAGTATCATGCAGTACTTTATTTATTTATGAGGTATCCAGATGGCACTGCACCACCAAGAAAAGAGGGTAACATCAAAATTATGGACTACTTTTTTGAGTATGTTGGTAAGGTCCGGTCATAGTCACTTGTTGAAATCTCTAAAAAGACAAATACTCCCTCCGTCCGGAAATACTTGTCATCAAAATGGATAAAAGGAAATGTATCTAGACATATTTTAGTTTTAGATACATCTCTTTTTATCCATTTTGATGACAAGTATTTTCGGACGGAGGGAGTAGAAAACAGAGTTGGTGATGATGGTGTGCGTGCCATCCTGCAATATAGGCCGTCGGATTTATATCTAACGGATAGGAAAGAAACTATGGCAATTTTGCGAAAATATACCCACACGTCTCTCCATGTTCGCAAATAAGGCCTTCCCTCGTTCAACCTTTTCTCTCACAAGATAAACTACTCATACAAATGCATCTTGATGTTCCGTGCAACGCACGGGCAGCTAGCTTATTTCTTTTAAAATAGTTGCTGCGATAATTGGGTTGAAGTGATATATTTTATGTCTGCCCCGAATGATTTCAGATTCACTAGTAGTAACAAAGAAAAGGTTGCCTTGTTAATTAATATAAAACAGGGTGAAAACTATCACATGATGCCGGTAAAAACAAGGCACACTGGGTTCAACATCATCGTCACTACAGCTGTGCGCGCGTGAGAAGTCTACGTATCGAGGGGGCTACCGAGCGAGGCACCGAGACACAATGTTTGAGAGAGAAACCAATTGACAGATTATGATCAGATCGAGTTGTCACCCTTCTGCTGTCATTGTTGGGGGGGGGAGAGAAAGACGTATCGAGAGTGTGCGCGGTAGGCACAGAGGCACAACTAGCGTGTGTGTGTGTGTGTGTTTGAAAGAGGAGTAGATATATTATTATCAAGATCGATGTGCCACCCTACTAGCTCCTTCGGTGCCGGGTAGTGTGTGTGTGTATGTTTGAGAGAGAAGCCAGTCGATAGATTAGTATCAAGATCGAGGTGTCACCCTACTCCTTCGGTGTTGGAAAGTGTGGATGTGTGGGGAGGGGGGCAGTGACACTCACATATCTCTACTCTTATAAAAAACAGAGTTGGTGATGATGGTGTTCCTGCCATCCTGCAATATAGGTCATCCAGTTTATATCCGACGGACAGGAAGGAAACTATGGCAATTTTACAAAAAGATACCCACACCCCTCTCCGCATTTGCAAATAAGGCATTCCCTCGTTCATCCTTTTCTCCCACAAGATAAACTTCTCATACAAATGCATCTTGATGTTCCGTGCAACGCATGGGCATCTTGCTAGTAGGGAGAAGAAGTTTGTGTGACACATATCTAGCTATATTAAGGGATAGGTAGATAACATATGTGTGAGAGACATTAGTGGCTGTGGGTGGGCAGAATTAAAGGGGTGGGTGTGTTAGACATAGAGAGCGTGTGTGTTTCTGTGTGAGAGACTTGTAGGATGGGGTAGAAAGACGAATTTAACCCTGAAGGAGGGAGAGAAATACACGAAGTGCGCGTGTGTGATTCCGATGCCCACAGGGAAATGAGATATGTATGCGTGTGAGAGAGATTGCACAATTCATTCACGTATCACTATCTAGCGATCGTGGACGTGCATCGCTTGAACATAAGTCAATATCTACTTCGTATCATGGCCAAAGGTACAATATCGATTCAACGCTATAAAGATTGGACACTCACATATCACATTTTTTTCTATTTAAATAAGCCTTTTTAGTTGTGCATGCCAAAGTTACAGTGATGTTTCTTCAAACAACCAATGTAGCTATCATGAACATGCACCATTGTTACTCTTGCATTCAAATTCATTAGTCTTGGATGATTTAAGTTTCTATTTTGAAGTAATATATTTAATATTCATATATGAATTCAACGGGTACACAATTTATGAAATGGAGGCTATGTAATCATATGAGGTAACACTTTTAAGTAGCTGACTACAATATCCATTTCTTTTTGTGCGCCTCTACACTAACACGTCAATGCATTATGTTTAAAGTAAATAACCAATGGCACTAAATTATCTATTTACACGAGAAATACATAGGCTGAGCGTTTGATCCCTTTTTTTGTGAACACGCCACTACACCCGTATGATTGGTCGCGCCCGTGTGAACGTCCAAGTTATCGGCGCATCATCCCGAGTTATTGTCTTTTTTCTGGGGTGGACTTCACACCAGTTATTAACTGCTGACGCATGCCCCGTGTACACAGTCTAGCATGACCTTCCCACTAGCACGGTCCAAAATTAGTTGAAACTGGATACGAACAATCCCGCGGGCGGCAAAATCTCCCGCCTCCTTCTAAAATTTCCGCCACCTTAGTCTTTAGCATGTGAAATCCCCCTTTTGTCCTTGGTGCATGGACACCAACAATTACAATACCGCCCTCATCTACATGATAGGTCGGGGCTGCTTTGGTAACTTCCGGTTCCCCCACTACACGGCACCCCCATTTCCTCTTCCCCTCCCGCAAAAACGACTAACTCCACAACACCAGAGCATCTTACATCATGTCGTCCGTACTTCATCGCCCTTTCTCCCTTCCCCTCTCGAAACCCTAGACTGCTCATCCACCGGCGTACCATAGCCCATTCACTACCGGCGGCGTCCACCTCGCCGAATCTGCTTCTGCGGCCGCATCTACCCCTCCCACCTCCCCTAAAAACAAGTAGACTGCTCATCCACCACTGTACCACAGCCCATTCAGTGCCAGCCTTGTCCATGGCCCCGGTTCTGCTTCGCCGGTACTCTCGTCAACCGCCGCGCATCTACAGCGGCTCATTCATACTCCCCATCGGAGATGCTTCGTCCACACCCCCCGGAGCCGCCCCACCGACGCCCCCGTCGACGGCCTCTGGTCCTCTTCGCCGACACCTTCCTCAACCCTACCGGAGCCGCTTCGCCAACACATTCCTCAACCCTACCGGAGTAGCTTCGCCTATATCATTCTCAACCCTACCCGGGCCGCTTTGCCAACTCACAAGTCCACGGCCTCAGATCCGCTTCCTCGCACCCTCATCCAACCTGCCGGAGCAGCTTCTGACGCCCCATCCACGGCTGCAGATCCGCATCGTCGACACCACCCTTAACCCAACCACCGGAGCAGCTTCTGACGCCCCGTCCACGGCCGCAGATCCGCATCGTCGACACCATCCTTAACCCAACCACCGGAGCAGCTTCACCTATGCCCTCGTCCACGGCCATAGATCCGCTTCGCCCACACCGTAGTCCACCTTACCGGAGCCGCTCCACAAACACCCTACTCGACGGTTCTAGATCTCCTTACCGGACCCCGACAGCCAGCACAGCGTCATCACCCTCGATGTTTCTAACCTGATTCCCACAGTCTGGAGAGATGCCAAGCACCCGCCACGACCTAGGTACTTGTCACCTTTAAACCCGTCCAGCATCACCTGCCCGATGTACTTCAAATATACTAACCGGTCATTGTTACCTGTTATGCAGCTGGCAAAAACTACAAGGACGATGTTTCTTCTGGATCTAACAGCTTGGCCAACCAAGATCCTGGACTGAGGCATTGCTATGATCTTGTAAGCGCGTCTCTCTCTCTCTCTTGTATTGTTCTGTGCCTGCCAGCGTGCTTTGCTAGGATTTTTGACCAGTAATCCCTTTGTGCAGACAATGATTTCTACTACTGGCTACTAAATTAGATATGTAGATGTCATACATGATACTACCTCGTACCTCCGTTCCTAAATATAAGTCTTTCTAGAGATTCCACTATAGGCTACATACGGAGCAAAATGAGTGAATCTACACTCGAAAATGCATCTATATACATCTGTATGTGGTCCATATTGGAATTTCTACAAAGACATATATTTAGGAACAAGGGCAGTACATTACACAAAATCGTAGGTGGCATGTAGGAATTCCAGTGCACTATATTAGGCTCCCTTAGAGTGCCCGCTAGTCCAGCATACAGAGTCATGGCTAGTTTATGGTACGCACACAATCGTTAATTGGTGGTTTAAATATGCGCAAGGGATATGCAATGTAGTATCATGCAGAGATGTCTGAAATTAGCCGTGTCAACTTGCAGATAGGGTTACACAATGAAAAAGTACAAGATGTATGTGGCAATTTCATGGAACATCGCAAAAGAAGGAGAGGCAACGGTGAGCTTATAAAGTGTGCCATGGTACGTCACTCCTCCATTGCAATCATCATGACATGTTATTTGTATGCCAGTTCTATTAGCCAAGTTTCTTAGAGACAGTTATTACGAGTTATCCTAAGAAAATAAGCACCTCTGAATATAAGCTCCATGTAATAAGCCAACCAGTTATTTTCATTGCGTTTTCAGCTTATCTTTGGTATGATCAGTGGAAAGTCTAGATTGCATTTTTTTTTCATTTTGTTGCCCATATGGAAATTAATTTGACTTGCAAACATCACAAATTGAACCCAGTGCAGTAATTAATATGATAGGAAAACAGACCATCACTATTTGCTCAAAATGCAAATACAAAGATACCATCTACTTGGCACAATCTACTTTGGTCAATGTTTTCCATAGAGATCCCATTGCCTAATTTAAACGAAGAATGCATGACCCACATTTAAATGAAGAACAATTATTTATTGAAATTCGATGGTCCAATTGGCTGGTTATTATCGTATAGCAGCACCACCTGAAAGCATCATATAGCAGCAGCAGCTCATAGCAACTCATCATACAACAGCAGCAGCAGTCTACAATTCATCATATACCACCAGCAGCTCATAGCAATTCATCATATAGCAGCAACAGGAGCAGCTCATAGCAATTCATCATATAGTAGCAGGAGTAGCTCATAGCAATTCATCATATAGCAGCAGCAGGAGCAGCTTGTAGCAACTCATCATATAGCAGCAGCAGGAGCAGCTTGTAGCAACTCATCATATAGCAGCAACATCAGCTCATAGCAATTCATCATATAGCAGCAGCAGCAGCTCATAGCAACTCATCATACAGCAGCAGCAGCTCATAGCAGTTCATCTTATAGCAGCAGCAGGAACAGCTCATAGCAATGCATCATATAGCAGCAGCAGAAGCAGCTCATAGCAATTCATCGTATAGTGGAAAGGGGAGAGGAGATGCAAGCGGGCAGGGCAATGAATGCTTGCGTGTTTGTTTTTACTTGAGGGTCAGGTGTGACACGGGCGTCAGCAGTTGCATTTTGAGTGTAATATAGGCAGACAACCGAGTCATTTCACTATTCCCCTTCCCTTCAATTTTTAGTGAGGTTCTACCCGAAACACCCCCCCCCCCTCCAAAGAGAAATTAGTTAAGCCCATGCCCATAACTCAAAAATGACTTCTTTACATCTTTTATGGCTTATTTTGACAATATGCCCTGAAAAGGCAGAATCGAACTGGCCCTTAACCTGCAATTCAATTGTGCGTGCAATGATGAATCACTCCTGCCTGCTATCTGTACATTTAGGCATCATCCTACATGGCATAACCTAATACATGTGCATTCCATTATAGAATCTGGAAATATGCAATGTTTATGTTAGTTCATACGTTGCACATGATGTTTAAATGCCCTTTAAATCTGGTCAGTCAAGTGATGATCTTTAAGCCTCCTTCTTTGCTTCTTTTCTTGATATGTAAGATTTGCTCACACATCTGTTCAATTGCTTGTTTGCATCAGCCAACCATACTAGGACTGTTTGCTTTGATTACTTGCTGTTCTTGACATAACACTCTAACAGAGCTTGTCAACGATTTAAACACTAAGGGCTGCTGTAGTGGGGCCTTGTCTAACTCATAGGTGACATTAAGGTTTGGCTGTACACTACAGTAGGCTCTCCAAGAGTACCTGGAGATCCAGTTCGAAGGTATGCCTAGTTTTTACATAGTGCAGACATAGTAAATGCTCATTTCATTGTGTGCAAGTGCAAGAGATGCGGCATGTTTCATTATGTGGTGTTGTTTTGTTATAATCTCATTCTTTTGTGTTCACAGACTGGAAAGTATGCATATTTATCTTCAAAGGAGACGAGTAACTAGTTTGTGTCACCTTGTAGAGGGGGTGCAATGAAGATAAGATTGAGGATTTCCAAGTACAAGATGTTAGGAAGGAGCCTTGCAAGAGAAGTAGGAGCTGCGCTGAGCCTCTTCAACCTGCTAAGGTAAGTCACTGTATGCAACTCAACAGTTCAATTCCTTGTTTGTTTCAGGCATAGTTAATTTTCTCTTTTCAATTGCTTTATTTGTCCTCAGTTAATGAGATGCCCAAATAATCATGCCTGATGTTCGGTACTTGTATCACTATTAGTTAACATAATTAAAGGCCTTATCATTTAATTACTCTGCCGAAGTGTGCCTGAAGCTTTGAAGTCTATTAACCAACTATTATTGCATGAGGCTCACAATCTAGTTTATACTACGCTAATGATTGCATAGTTTTGCCTGCTATAGTATGTTTGTATGAAACCCTCTGCTGTTCATTATGCTCCCTAAGACTTTAATTGAGACACAGAATGGCCAACTGCTTGCTTACTTATACGCAACATGCTGTCTAAATTTGTAACTTGTCTGTGTTTTCGATTGGGCCTCAACATCATGCTCCTCTGGTGAGCTAAGAGGGATTTCTGTATGCAGGCTGCACAACTATCTTTTTTATAATTTTTAAAATATCACCTGCTTATGCTTCATGACGTGTAACATTTTTTTTGAAAGTGACGTGTAACATTATGTTAGTCCCGTTTTGCCATGTAGTACAAAATAGTGTCTTGTTCGCTTCACTATTGTAACTATATTTTTGCCCTAGTCATGTGTACTTACAGAAACATTTTAGGATGAAGTGACATCAACACAAAGATCTGCGAGTAGTGCGGCATGGCCGTTACCGAACGATTATGGATTGGAATTGGAATGTGCTGATGTTCTCGAGCATCAACTAGAGGTGGCAAGACAACGTGTAGATGATTGTCAACGTATAATCAACAAGTTGAGACTGGACATGCAGGTATTAGATGCAGAAGTCAAAAAAATGAAACAAGACACTGAGGTAACCATGAAGGAATTGGAGATTTTGCAGACTGAAATTTGTGCTATCTGAATCCGGCCAATCCTATTTTCTGAAGAGATTATAGTTCAATTGGAGTTAAGTTGATGCGCGTCCATGATGTATGAGCTGTATTTGCCCAGTGTATGTAATTTGCTCTTTGTGTATGCTTTATTATCACCTGTGCCGAACCATAATGCCCAGTGGGTATAATTGGCTGTAATTTCTTTATTGTATAGTGTAGGATTATTCTACCTTTCTATGCCTTGATCTCTTTGTTGTAATAGTGTAGGCTTTTTAGAGGTGATAGTATAGAGTAGGATAATTCTTTGAATATGCTATATCGTTCAAATGGGGGCCAATTCGCCCGACCATGGCCCTTCACGGGCCGTCGGATCCATGGGCCTTCTACGTCTCATAGGATCCATGGGCCTTCTACGTCTCGTAGGATCCATGGGCCTTCTACGTCTCATAGGATCCATGGGCCTTCTACGTCTTGTAGGATCCATGGGCCTTGTATGTCTCGTAGGATCCATGGGCCGCCGGCTCATTTATGGGTCTTGTACGGGCCTTTAATGGGCCGTAGATGGGCCTTTACTGGAAATCATAGTTTTATGGGCTAACCATAACGGGCCGTTAATAGGCCGTATTTGGTGATGCTATGAAAATGACCCAACAGACTAACGGTCCGCAAACGGGCCGACCGTAACGACGGGCTGAATTTGGCCCACAAACAGAAAATGACAGTAAGGGGCCGTAAGTAACCGAATGCTACAAATGAGCATAAGAATAAATGGGCCCTCAGAAGGCCGAAAGTTAACTTGGGCTGGAAACGGCCCAACGGAATAACGGGTCGTTAATGGGTATAAAGTGATACACTGTTCATTACGGGCCAGTTTCACCACGGGCCGTTAATGGATGTAAAGTAATACACTGTTCATTACGGGCCAGTTTCAGCACGGGCCGCTAATGGGCCAAGAGTTACAAAGGGCCTCATATGGGCCGAAAGACGTCATGGGCTATACATGGGCCAGAAGTGAAAACGGGCTGGAATCATATTGGACGGCCCAGATGACGCTACTGGGCCTAATTCGGATAGGGCGTAACGGGCCTTGGATTAGCGGGCTGTAAATGGGCTATATGCGAATAGGCCGTTAACAGGCTTTCGATGGGCCGGCCCGCCAGCTTTTGACCAAGTCAAATGGGCCGGCCTTTTCACAGGAATGGGCCACTGTTGGGTCGTGCCACGTGTCGACATATCATAGGCGCCTTCTGTCCAGTGAGTGGATGACATCTGTCCCAACGATGAGCCGACACGTGTTTCCTCTAGCCAATGATGATTTTACACGTGGAAAATCCCCATTGGTCGGGGATGTTAACGGGTTATCGGATCCAAAAACCGACCCGATAGCTTAACGGCGTTCCGTTACGGTGGATGCCACGTGTCGGTCACCCTTGACGAAAGCACTTCTGTGACGCGCGATTTATCGTCATGGAAGTGGACACTTCCGTGATGATAATTTTGGTAATGTCATGGAACACTTCTACGACAGCACAGGTATGACTATCTTGATTCTGTTATAAATTTGTCATGGATGTACATGCATGACAAAAAAAGCGACCTACTGTGACAAGCACGTATCATCACGAAAGTGTATTTTTTTTGTAGTGATAACAACCCTCCACTTCACGTTACAGATCAATTAGGACGACCGAGGCGTGTTCCCCTTGAGCAAGGCTAACATTTTGGTGGTGCTGCTACTGCTTCTGCGTCTCTTGCTACTACTGTCGAGCAGTACTACGACTACAAGGATGAGGTTGATCCATATCAGAACTACATGCAACCATATGGTCGCCTACACGCCTACAATCAAAACGGAAGGCCTGCACCACCACCTCCGGTATGAGCTGATGAACATGTCCCTAAACTGAAATTAAATATTCTGCCATTTGAGGGTTGGTACATTCCTAATATATATCTTACTTGGGAGTTAGAAATTGAACAACATTTTACATGCTTGCAAAATTACGAGGATAGACATGTTCAAGCTGTTGTTTGTGTTTTCACTGGTTTTTCTTGTGTCTGGTGGTCAGAACATTGTATTTATATCATAATAATGTTCAAAATACTTGAGTTGCTTTAAAAGATGCTATGTGTACTCGTTCAGTTCCACCATATTATCAACGTGAATTACTTCAAAAATTGTTGCGTTTACGACAAGGAAAAAATTCTGTAGAGGAATATTATCAGGAATTACAAACTAGATTGATTCGATGTGGTATTGTTGAGGATAATGAAGCTATGCTTGCACGTTTTATGGGTGAGTTAAATAGAGAAACTTAAACCACATTAGAATATAAGGACTATAACAATGTCACTCGCTTATTCCATCTTGCTTGCAAAGGTGAACGTGAAGTGCATGATCGACAGGCAACCATGGCATGGACTAACTTTTTTGCAAGTCAAACTTCATCATGGACATCGCGTGCGTCTTCTAATTCCACACGTTCTGCTACACCACCGCCTGCTTCAGCCCCCAACTCCAACCGCGATACAAGAAAATAGGCACCATGATGTAGAGTGGGGCCGATCTTTCATGATTGGAGTGGATTCTGTGAAGAACACGAGGGGAAAACACAAGGGAAATCACGAGAGGAACACTCAAATAGGCAATATGCCATCACACGTGTGCTAAATCCACATACATACGACACGATCCAAAGTCAACAAGGGAGGATACACGGTAGCTAGTTCATCCCAATCCTTGAAGGAGTTGAGGTCTTGAATCTTAGAAGGATCTTCCCATGATGGGGTCTTGAATCCCTCATGATCTTCTCGCATGGAGGTCTTGAACTCCATGGGAGTGGTCTCTCTCTCAAGAAAAGAGTAGGTAGGAGCAAAGCTCAACTAAGATGAGCTGTTGCTACCTCTTGAGCACTGTGTTGGATTTCCCCGAAGAGGAAGGGATGATGCAGCAAAGTAGCGTAAGTATTTCCCTCAGTTTTTGAGAACCAAGGTATCAATCCAGTAGGAGGCTACGCTTGAGTCCCTCGTACCTACACAAAAACAATAGCTCAACGCAACCAACACGCTTAGGGGTTGTCAATCCCTTCACGGTCACTTACGAAAGTGAGATCTGATAGAGATGATAAATAATATTTTTGATATTTTTGGTATAAAGATGCAAAGTAAATAAAGTAAAAGCAAAGTAAAAGCAAAGCAATAATAAAGTCATGGAGATTGATATGATGAGAAAGAGACCCGGGGGCCATAGGTTTCACTAGTGGCTTCTCTCAAGAGCATAAGTATTCTACGGCGGGTGAACAAACTACTGTTGAGCAATTGACAGAATTGAGCATAGTTATGAGAATATCTAGGTATGATCATGTATATAGGCATCACGTCCAAGACAAGTAGACCGAAACGATTCTGCATCTACTACTATTACTCCACTCATCGACCGCTATCCAGCACGCATCTAGAGTATTAAGTTAAAAACAGAGTAACGCCTTAAGTAAGATGACATTATGTAGAGGGATAGTTTCATGTAATATGATAAAAATCCCATCTTGTTATCCTCAATGGCAACAATACACTACGTGCATTGCTGCCCCTTCTGTCACTGGGAAAGGACACCGCAAGATTGAACCCAAAGCTAAGCACTTCTCCCATGGCAAGAACAACCAATCTAGTAGGCCAAACCAAACTGATAATTCGAAGAGACTTGCAAAGATAACCAATCATACATAAAAGAATCTAGAGAAGATTCAAATATTATTCATAGATAGACTTGACCATAAACCCACAATTCATCGGTCTCAACAAACACACCGCAAAAAGAAGATTATATCGAATAGATCTCCACAAGAGAGGGGGAAAACACTGTATTGAGATCCAAAAAGAGAGAAGAAGTCATCTAGCTACTAGCTATGGACCTGTAGGTCTGAAGTAAACTACTCACACTTCATCGGAGGGGTTTGGATGATGATGTAGAAGCCCTCGGTGATCGATGTCCCCTCCGGCGGAGCTCCGGAACAGGCCCCAAGATGGGATCTCGTGGATACAGAAAATTGCGGCGGTGGAATTAGGTTTTTGGCTCCGTCCCCGATCGTTTGGGGGTACGTGGATATATATAGGAGGAAGAAGCATGTCGGTGGAGCTTCGAGGGGCCCACAAGGCAGGGGGCGCGCCCTAGGGGGGGCGCGCCCCTACCCTCGTGACCACCTCGTGGCTTTCTTGACGGAGGGTCCAAGTCTCCTGGATCTTATCTGATGAGAAAATCACGTTTTCGAAGGTTTCATTCCGTTTGGACTCCGTTTGATATTCTTTTTCTTCGAAACCCTAAAACAGGAAAAAACAGCAATTCTGGGTTGGGCCTCCGGTTAATAGGTTAGTCCCAAAAATAATATAAAGTGGATAATAAAGTCCAATAATATTTAAAATAGTAGATAATATAGCATGGAGCAATCAAAAATTATAGATACGTTGGAGACGTATCAAGCATCCTCAAGCTTAATTCCTGCTCGTCCTCGAGTAGGTAAATGATAAAAACAGATTTTTTGATGCGAAGTGCTACTTGGCATAATTTTAATGTAATTCTTCTTAATTGTGGTATGAATATTCAGATCCGAAAGATTCAAGACAAAAGTTCATATTGACATAAAAATGACAATACTTCAAGCATACTAACTAAGCAATTATGTCTTCTCAAAATAATATGGCCAAAGAAAGTTCATCCCTACAAAATCATATAGTTTAGTCATGTTTCATTTTCGTCACACAAGAATGCTATCATCATGCACAACCCCGATGACAAGCCAAGCAATTGTTTCATACTTTAGTAATCTCAAACCTATAAACTTTCACGCAATATATGAGCGCGAGCCATGGACATAGCACTATGGGTGGAATAAAATATAATGAAGGGGGGTTATGTGAAGAAGATAAAAAGGAGAAAGTCTCACATCAACGAGGCTAATCAATGGGCTATGGAGATGCCCACCGATTGATGTTAATGCAAGGACTAGGGATTGACATGCAACGAATGCACTAGAACTATAAATGTATGAAAGCTTAACAAAAAAAACTAATGGGTATGCATCCAACTTGCTTGCTCACGAAGACCTAGGACACTTGAGGAGGCCCATTTAAAAGATAAAAGAGGCTAGACAACTCCCCTCCAGAAGGCTCCCCCGATTGAGCCTTCGTGGGTCGTCGGATCTGGCTCTCGGACACGCCTGAGCCGTTGGATCTTCACGACGGTTAAATCAGTTTTCATGTTTTTCACTAGCCAATGACGGGTGGGCTCGCGCGACACGCTGGTTGGCTGGGTCGCCTGTTTCCGCGTGCAGGCCGTTTTGCCCAATCCCCACCACGCGCTCCGCACCCAATCCCCCGTCTCCCCAGGCCCCAGCCCCCACCGGACAAACCCTAGCCTCACCAAGCCCCACATCTCGCGCTCCTCCCTCCTCCATCCTCGTTAGCCGCCGCCGCCGTTCTGCCTCCCTCCTCTCTCCCCTACAACCACGTCGCCGGGAGGAAGCCGCTGTTCGTGGCACCATGCCGCTGCCGGGGTGTTGCGTACGCTTCGTTCCCCACAGCCCCTCCCTCATCCTCGCTCATCACCGCCGCTGCCTGCTACTCCCGGGGCGGCCGAGCGCCAACGATGCGGCAATGGCTGTTCCAGGAGGCGAGGGTGAGGGCGCGGGAGTTGGGCATTGGGCACGTGGACAAGGAGGGAGGAGTCAACTTGAGGGAGGAGATGAGAGAGGTGAGGGTTGGCAGCTATTGCAGGGAGAGGAGGAGGAGTCTGGAGGCAATGGACGATTTTTTTAGGGTGGTCGGCGACCTACAGCCTACAGGCAACGGTGAGCTCTCCCTTTCCCCGACTACGCTCCTCTCTCACATCAGATCGGATCGGACCCCTGATTTCTTTTTCTGTTCGATTCAGTCCGTAGTAGCAGCAGGCGACCTGCAGCAGCTCCTTCCTACCTTCCATGGATGAGCTCTTCGGAGACGCCGTCCAGCCCGACCACGACCACGACTACCCCACGCACAAGGTCCCTTCCTGCCCCCCCACCTTCTTCCATGGATTAAGACACTACATACACTGCTGCTGCTGTTTTTCAAATGAATGAACGAAACTTCCTTCCTTATTTCTAGAGGAAGGTTGATTCATTTGTCAAATTCATTCCACCGAAGCCATCTGCTCCGCCCACCAACCCGCCCAGAAAGGTAGTTACAGTGAATTGATGTTCGCACTGAGGCCGGAGGCGAGAGGCGAGGGCACGGAGGTCGGTGGCAAGTGCTCAGGAGAGAAGAGGAAGGCGGCGGCGCTGGGCGGTGGCTGCGGTTTACACGAGAGGGAGGTGACCCGCCCAGAAAGGTAGTTACAGTGAATTGATGTTCATATGAACTTCAATGATGTGAACTTTTTATTAGATCTGAGTTGCAATCCTCAATTTTTTTAGGTTTGAGTAGCAATGCTCCTGCTCTACTAGCTATGACATTTTCCATGCTTTTTCTTCTAATATCATATAGCGTCCATGCTTGTGGGTTCAACTTGACGAGCTTTTTTCACCTTCCATCCTGTTTTAAGCTCTGTTGATGGATGATTTCTGCCATATTTATGGAGGGGGAGGACGCCAACTACTAGGAGAAGGATCAGTTTAGCAAGTACAGGATGTAATTCTCTTATGATTGTGGGTAGATGCCTCCTTTATTTAGTTACCAGAGTTGTTCACTATTGAATATGCAAATTCAACATCCTTTATATAATGGGATCTTATGAACTCTTTTTGAAGATTGCTGAGAAGCGCAACCTTTTGATCTTGGAGAACCGCAAGTTTGCTGACATTAAAAACACATTCATTATGCAAGACGAATGGTGAGAAATGTGTTATTCCCTATCCTTCCATTCTATTTGCATATTCACGCAGTATGCTTAGTTTTTTCCTTTCAAGATGAATATTCTACACATGAGAGCAATATACTTGGTATTATTGATGCTCATATAATTCCTGGACCTGGAATTGTTGATGGCTTGAGGCTTAAAGTATGTTATGTGTTGCATACCTAATAAATATTAGCAAGCTAATGTTGCAGCTTGACAGATGTTGTGATAACTTCTCCTTTTTCTGTTTGTTAATATCCACTTCGAACTGAGCAGCCATGATCCGGATTTCCTCTATGTAGCTATGAGATGCATGCAGTTCGTTATTGTGTATCATGTGCTAAAACATTGATTATTTGACAATGAACACATGGCAATGCCTTAACTATTCAACTTGCCTAGCTCAGTATTTTAACCAATAGAGAAGTTTTTTTTGTTGCTTTCCCTTTTGTTAGATATTTTGCTTTTTGTATGTTGAGGGGAGATGGATATGGCCTCAGGACTAAACGCACAGACCACATGAAGTGATCTGATGGTAGGTAAAGTATTTTTTATTGGCAATGCTAATGTCTGGACCAGCTCAATGGTTTTAACTCTATGATGTTCAGTTTAGCATATCGCATGTACAAATGCATATATACAAATTGTGGTGGGCAACTCACTATTTAGACGACGTGACTATTCTCTTGATAAGGAGAGTCCCACCATACTCATGTGAGAGTTAGGCGTGGTAGTGGGTAGTGTTTTCTCATCATCCATTATGTGTTTCTTCTGTCTAGCTCGAAGTTGCTTAGTTAGATAATGATTCGCAAATTCTAGCATTGCATGTTGCCTGACACTTTTGCATTAGCATTGAATTGCAGCCTGCATTTTTGCAGCCCGCGAGGCGTGTAAATGTTGGACTATTGTTTCTCCGCTGATGCACATGTTTCGCCACAGAGACAGTACTCTGTGTGTGTGTGATCTCTGGAATTAGTTTTTATGTTTCTCTATGTTGAGTACTTTTGTAATCTCCACGGGTGTGTTTCGTATTTTCTATGTACCCTCTGTCATTCTTTTAAGTGTTTAATGTTTTCTTTTGTAGTTTTTGATATTTAGGTGCAGTCACGTTTCATTTGTCGCAGACCTGCACCCGTTAGGAAAATCATAGTTTCATTTCGATCATGTTTCTTTAAGTTGTTCAGTGTTTGTTCATTATGTAGTAGAGTAAGCAGTACATTTTGTCCATCAGTTAAATCACTCATGTCACATTCAGTTGATTGATTAGGTTTAGTTTTTGTTCCTTTCTCTTTGTTCCTTCAGTTTTTTGTTCCTTTATTTAGTCATTGTGCTTGCATCATTTGCCAGTATTTTAGTCCATCTCAATAGACCCCTATGATTCTTCATAGTTTATCTCTTTCGTAGATCAGACTTTTCCACTTTGTTAGTTAGGCTAATTTATGCTTTTTTCAGTTTTTAGTCTTTACATGATTTAGTTGGACAGTGTGTTTGGTATTTCAATAGTTCAGTAGTTTCATACTTTCATTTAATTAAATAGTCTTATTTTTAGTCTCAGTACTTCAGGTTTAGTTTCCAAACAAGTACTTTTTTACTCATGTGGTTTTCGGTCTTTTGACTATATGTGGTTTTCAATCTTTTCATCTCTTGGTTTACTTGTCATTCTTTATTTATCCGCCTTACTATTCTCAGTCTTGTTTTTTATTGAGAGACACAACCTTTTCAATACACTTCTATTTTAATTTTTCATAACAACGGCTGTTTTTTTGTTTCAACTTTGACTCTATGCTATTAAAGTAAACCAAGTATATTAAAATAAACCAACTATATTCATATATGCCTCAGTAATTGGTATAGCCGTTTTTTATCGAGAGAGACAACATTTCAAAACACTTCTATCTTCATTTTTCATACCAACGAATATTTTTTGTGCTGACATGTGAGTTAATTATTTGGAAAAAATATAATTATATATGTATTGCCAACAATTTTTATGTTTAAAGCAACCAATTTTGTGAAAAGAGTGGAGAGAAAGATACATGTGCAATTTCTTGATGTTACAGCGGATGGATACTCGATCTTTAAACATAAGCACACATGAATAGGTACAAATTCGAGGAAAGGCCAATGAAATAGTTGTCTGTACACATATGTGCCAGTTTTATACCTGGTTGTCTGGTTGCATTATTTGTCCGGTTTCAATTCAGTTTGAGTAGATTGTTATCCGTGAGCGATACTTGCTACTATTTGTACCCATGCACCAATTTGCATACCTATTTTAGGCACAGAAACCAACCATGACTGAAAATCATGTATATATAATTTACTATGATTCATGGTGAGAAAATCATGATTTAATAAACGAAAGGTGGTTTGTTTTGCTAACAGTACTGAGTATAAATGTAAATCGCAGATCGTACGCTGCTGCTACGGGCTCCATGTTGTTTATGCTAGACAACACAACGGTGCTTGTGTTATCTATAGTTGAAGTCGCAGTTTAATATTCTTTGCTTTATGCTTGTGTTATATGTGGTTGAAGGGACATCCTTGTTAGTTTGCATGGTCTATGTAAGAAGGAGCAGTACAATGCTTGTCAAGTTTGTTTATATTCTGATGGCTGTTGAATTCTGGACAATGGAGACGTGAATTTGTTACGTACATAGGTACTAGGCATAGGATACTTTACTCATTGATGACATGTAGTTTTAGAGAACTTCTGAAAATTCCAATTCAGGTTTTCTGTGTTCCATTCAGGAAGAACGCACAGTCTACACTGGGGTATAAAATTATCTACTACTTACCTTTGTGTCTCGACATATGCTTGTGATGCATCGTGCTGCCAGAGGCCAACATTATCCAGTATCATAGCGATGCCAAAAATGCCTATTGGTTACTCCGCATATTCTCATCTGATTTCTCACATATAGATATTAATTTCCTTTCATGGGAGACCTTCATTACATTTCAGCGGCGGTTGCGGATGTGATTGGCGGTTGAGGGAGGGTCTCCGACTAGAGCAGCAGGAGCAAGGTGCTCGAGGAAGTTCAGGTTTGCCTCTACATCCTCTCTCTTTCCTCCACTTTGTTCTTGCATTTAGATGATACAATTTGTGATCATGTGTATGTGCATTTATGAGATCTTTGCTGCTAGGCACAGAGTTTATGGTTACTGAAATTGGGTAATAGAACATGGTTGTTGTGCCTTTTTCCCTTGTTCTTTTGAAATGCAACATGACAGTAGCCAATGTCATATATCAGGGTTGTAAACCTATTAGATTTGGGACAAAGGAAAGTATGAAGATCTTCTTATTATTGCAAAGTAAAAGTTGATATTAGTGCCAACTTAGGTGATCTGGTCTGAAGGGGTATCTCAGCTTTATGAGTTGATAGTATATTTGCATCTAAGAATAAACCTTAGCTTTTAGATAGAATTTATGAGTGAAAGTATTCTGGTGTATACCATCCTTTGTGCAGGATTGTCATGGTTATTGTGTATGTCAATTTTGTTGACAAAATAGATCCAAATGATATCTTTTTCGGTGTCTTATGGTAGATATATTTGGTCTGCTGTTTCATGAATTCTTTGGCTTTATGATTAATATTCCCAGATATTTGAACAAAATTTAGCTATTAAATATACATCCCAGGAAATTTACATTATTACAGTGGGGCACTCCTTTGCACGGTTTTCAGTATAAGAGATTTAACCTTTTTTGCAGTATCATTCTCCCTGACGAATTACATGTAGGTTGTTGTTCTAATTACAAGCATGCTTTCAGCTCATGGTTCTTATATTTTTGTATTTTCCATAGGACAATTTTCTGGATTAATATCTATACTGGAGATCTAGGAGTCCACCCGAATTCAGTCTCCAAGAAGCCGTTCATCCAGGATCCACCAAAATTCAAATGATATGTGAAAAGCGTGTGCTAGATGTGGCCCCTATCCAGCGTTTTGATCTGTCCACTCAGGTGCTTTTGTCTAGGTGGTAACACAACAAGCTGCTTATCTTATACTCCCTCCGTTCCAAAATAGATGACTCAACTTTGTACTAACTTTTAAAGTTAGTACAAAGTTGAGTCATCTATTTTGGAACGGAGGGAGTAGAAACTTATTATACGTACAGTCCTATGTTCGTTCTGCTTGCATGTTAGAGAAAGAGCTTCTGCCCCTATGTAAGTAATCCTATGGGAATTAGCAACGTTGGCTGTACTTTCAAGCGGGTTGAATCCAATGCAAGTTTTTGGAGCAGTTGGGTTCCAGAACAAACGACTAGGTATTCCCAAAGAGGTCATTCCACTGGTGGCTAGCATAATATCTTCATGTCGGGACAAGTAAGATGACAGATCATTTCTCAAATAATATGCCGATGTTCTCAATTTTTATTTCCTATTCTTTTCTGCTACTTGCCTCACTAACTATGACCTCAACGATCTTTGGTGCAGCGATCCAAGCAAGCAACCATCATTCTACCAGCTCTTGTCATCGCTGAAGAAATTACAGTGGTTACATTGTTACGGAAAGCCTATGACAATTTGCGAGTGTTGTTTGTGCAATATACTGGTTTTATGGCAGGTGCATGTATGAATTCAGATGGTAGTGGTCTCCTTGTTTACAGTTATAAGAATAATAAAAATATTGATAATGGTCTTTCCACTATTACAATCTCATAGATTACATTACCTGCTTCCATTAGAAAGGAATTGTGGCTCATGGGTTTACTGGATGATCTTTTTGATAGACATTTTAAAAATAGCATGGTTTAACACATGGGCTTTCTATTACGAGTATCGAATATGTCCTTGCAAAATGAAACTATTTTCATCAACAACATGGCTTTAGCGGGTCTCTACGCCATTTTACATGCATATGCCTCGGTAATTGGTACAACCGTTTTTTATTGAGAGACACAACCTTTTCAATACACTTCTATTTTAATTTTTCATAACAACGATTGTTTTTTTGTTTCAACTTTGACTCTATGCTATTAAAGTAAACCAAGTATATTAAAATAAACTAACTATATTCATATATGCCTCAGTAATTGGTACAGCCGATTTTTATCGAGAGAGACAACATTTCAAAACACTTCTATCTTCATTTTTCATACCAACGAATATTTTTTTTGTTTCGGCTTTCACTCTATGCTATTAAATTAAATCAACTACTTTAAGATAAACCGGCTATATTATATCTTTTTTCCTTAGGTTTCTTATCTTTCCCCCTCTTTTTTCTAAGAAATATATGCATGCCCAAGTTTTCCATCATGATAACCGTGTTTTCAAACTTGCTAAAAAATACAACCAAGCCAACTTTGCTTTCTCATCATACTGCATGTTTTCAAACTTGCTAAAAAAATACAGCCAAGCCAGCTTTACTCTCTCATCATCCCAAGAAATATATGCATGCACAAATTTTTCATCATGATAACCATCATTTCAAACTTGCTAAAAAAAATACAACCATGCCAACTTTACTACCTTGTCATAGTGGCCATTTTTTCAGATTGAACATTTTCATATTATGCAAAATTTCCCTTTTCCCAGACTATGGTTTAGTTCAAGGTTCTTGCAGCATGAAACTATTTTCATTGACAACATGTCTTCAGCAGGTCTCTGCCCCATTTGGCGCAACGGGTCAACTAGTTGGTGGAATATACAAGCCAAGTTCTATAATGAAAAATTCCCACTAGTATATGAAAGTGATAACACGAAAGACTCTCTACTATGAAGATCATGGTGCTACTTTGAAGCACAAGTGTGGTAAAAGGATAGTAACATTGTCCCTTCTTTCTTTTTCTCTCATTTTTTGGGCCTTTTGTTATGGTCTTTCTCTTTTTTTGGGCCTTCTTTTTTTATGGCCTTTTTTTATTCCTCACTTGAGACAATGCTCTAATAATGATGATCATCACACTTTTATTTATTTACAGCTCAATGATTACAACTCGATACTAGAACAAAGATGACTCTATATGAATGCCTCCGGCGGTGTACCGGGATATGCAATGAACCAAGAGTGATATGTATGAAAGAATTATGAATGGTGGTTTTGCCATAAATACCATGTCAACTACATGATCATGCTAAGCAATATGACAATGATGAATGTGTCATGATGAACGGAATGATGGAAAGTTGCATGGCAATATATCTCGGAATGGCTATGGAAATGCCATAATAGGTAGGTATGGTGGCTGTTTTGAGGAAGATATAAGGAGGTTTATGTGTGAAAGAGCGTATCATATCACGGGGTTTGGATGCATCGGCGAAGTTTGCACCGACTCTCAATGTGAGAAAGGGCAATGCACGGTACCGAAGAGGCTAGCAAGGATGGAAGGGTGAGAGTGCGTATAATCCATGGACTCAACATTAGTCATAAAGAACTCACATACTTATTGCAAAAATTTACAAGACATCAAAAGACCATCGCTCGTCCCTGACCGCCACTCATAAGGAAGACAATCAAATAACACCTCATGTTTCAAATTTGTTGCATAACGTTTACCATACGTGCATGCTTCGGGACTTGCAAACCTCAACACAAGTATTTCTCAATTTCACAACTACTCAACTAGCATAACTTTGATATTATTACCTCCATATCTCAAAACAATCATCAAGCATCAAACTTTTCTTAGTATTCAACACACTCATACGAAAGTTTTATTATTAATCTTGCATACCAAGCATATTAGGATTTTAAGCAAATTACCATGCTCTTAAGACTCTCAAAATAATCTAAGTGAAGCATGAGAGAACAATAGTTTCTATAAAATAAATCCACCACCGTGCTCTAAAAGATATAAGTGAAGCACCAAAGCAAAACTATAAAGCTCAAAAGATATAAGTGAAGCACATAGAGTATTCTATCAAATTACAAATCATGTATGGCTCTCTCAAAAGGTGTGTACAGCAAGGATGATTGTGGTAAACTAATAAGCAAAGACTCAAATCATAAAAGACGCTCCAAGCAAAACACATATCATGTGGTGAATAAAAATATAGCTCCAAGTAAAGTTACCGATAGAAGTAGACGAAAAAGGGGATGCCTTCCGGGGCATCCCCAAGCTTTGGCTTTTATGTTCCTTAGATTATCTTGGGGGTGCCATGGGCATACCCAAGCTTAGGCTCTTGCCACTCCTTGTTCCATAATCCATCAAATCTTTACCCAAAACTTGAAAACTTCACAACACAAAACTTAAAGTAGAAAACTCGTGAGCTCCGTTAGCGAAAGAAAACAAAAGACCACTTCAAGGTACTGTGATGAACTCATTATTTATTTGTATTGGTTTTAAACCTACTCTATTCCAACTTCTCTATGGATTATAAACTATTTTACTAGCCATAGATTCATCAAAATAAGCAAACAACACACGAAAAACAGAATCTGTCAAAAAGAGAACAGTCTGTAGTAATCTGTAGCTAGCGCAAGATCTGGAACCCCAAAAATTCTAAAATAACTTTCTGGACGTGAGGAATTTATCTGTTAATAATCTTCAAAAAGAATTAACTAAATATCACTTTCCAAATAAAAATGACAGCAGTTCTCGTGAGCTCTAAAGTTTCTGTTTTTTACAGCAAGTTCAACAAGACTTTCCCCAAGTCTTCCCAACGGTTCTACTTGGCACAAACACTAATTAAACACAAAAAACACAATCAAAATAGAGGCTAAGTAATTTATTTATTAATAAACAGGAGCAAAAATCAAGGAATACAAATAAAATTGGGTTGCCTCCCAACAAGCGCTATCGTTTAACGCCCCTAGCTAGGCATAACAAGCAAGAATAGATCTAGGTATTGCCATCTTTGGTAGGCAATCCATAAGTGGATCTCATGATAGATTCATATGGTAATTTTATTTTGTTTCTAGGAAAGTGTTCCATGCCCTTTTTTCATGTAAATTGAAATCTAATATTCCCTTCCTTCATATCAATAATTGCACGAACCGTTCTAAGGAAAGGTCTACCAAGAATAATAGGGCAAGAAGGATTGCAATCTATATCAAGAACGATAAAATCTACGGGCACATAATTCCTATTTGCAACAATAAGAACATCATTAATTCTTCCCATAGATTTCTTAATAGTGGAATCCGCAAGATGCAAGTTTAGAGAGCAATCATCAAAATCACGGAAATCTAGTAAATCACACAAAGTTTTGGGAATAGTAGAGACACTAGCACCCAAATCACACAAAGCATAAAACTCATAATTTTTAATTTTAATCTTAATAGTTGGTTCCCACTCATCATAAAGTTTTCTAGGGATAGAAACTTCCAATTCAAGTTTTTCTTCATAAGATTGCATCAAGGCATCAACGATATGTTTAGTAAACGCTTTATTTTGACTATAAGCGTGAGGAGATTTTAGCACGGATTGCAACAAGGAAATACAATCAATCAAAGAGCAATTTTCATAGTTAAATTCCTTGAAATCCATAATGATGGGTTTAGCAACATCTAGGGTTTTAATTTCTTCAATCCCACTTTCATCAAATTTAGCATCAAGATCAACAAATTCCGGATTCTTAGAATGCCTTCTAGGTAAAGGTGGATCATATTCAGTCCCATCATTATCGAGATTCATATTGCAAAACAAAGATTTAATAGGGGACACATCAATAACTTTTAGATCTTCATCATTATTTTCATAGGAATCCGGTTTAGCGCCATCTTATTAACTAAGGTAGCTTGCATATCCGAAATTTCAGCATTTAATTTTTCAAGATGGGCAATTTGGGACCTTATACCATCAAATTCTTTAGACATATCATCGAGCTCTTTATTCATATAATTCATGAAACTTTTTTGTTCCTTAAGCTCATTTCTAAAGAAATCATTATGCTTAAATTGCAAAACCATAAACTTCCCGACGTAGTTTTCGATCTGCTCTAACCTTTTAAGGTGAAGATCACAAAATCTAGGTAGAGCCATCACGACAGACAAGCAAACTAACACACGAGCAAACAAAAAGCAAACGGGCAAAAAGGAAAACGGAGAAAGAGAGGGAGGAAGAGAGAGAGAGGGCGAATAAAACGGCAAGGGTGAATTGGGCGGAGAGGAAAACGAGAGGCAAATGGCAAATAATGTAATGCGGGAGATAGGGATTGTGATGGGTACTTGGTATGTTGACTTTTGCGCAAACTCCCCGGCAACGGCGCCAGAAATTCTTCTTGCTACCTCTTGAGCACTGCCTTGGATTTCCCCGAAGAGGAAGGGATGATGCAGCAAAGTAGCATAAGTATTTCCCTCAGTTTTTGAGAACCAAGGTATCAATCCAGTAGGAGGCTACGGTCGAGTCCCTCGTACCTACACAAAAACAATAGCTCAACGCAACCAATGCGCTTAGGGGTTGTCAATCCCTTCACGGTCACTTACGAAAGTGAGATCTGATAGAGATGATAAATAATATTTTTGGTATTTTTGGTATACAGATGCAAAGTAAATAAAGTAAAAGCAAAGTAAAAGCAAAGCAATAATAAAGTGATGGAGATTGATATGATGAGCAAGAGACCTGGGGGCCATAGGTTTCACTAGTGGCTTCTCTCAAGAGCATAAGTATTCTACGGCGGGTGAACAAATTACTGTTGAGCAATTGACAGAATTGAGCATAGTTATGAGAATATCTAGGTATGATCATGTATATAGGCATCACGTCCGAGACAAGTAGACCGAAACGATTCTGCATCTACTACTATTACTCCACTCATCGACCACTATCCAGCATGCATCTAGAGTATTAAGTTAAAAAATAGAGTAACACCTTAAGCAAGATGACACGATGTAGAGGGATAGTTTCATGCAATATGATAAAAAAACCATCTTGTTATCCTCGATGGCAACAATACAATACGTGCCTTGCTGCCTCTTCTGTCACTGGGAAAGGACACCGCAAGATTGAACCCAAAGCTAAGCACTTCTCCCGTGGCAAGAACAACCAATCTAGTAGGCCAAACCAAACTGATAATTCAAAGAGACTTGCAAAGATAACCAATCATACATAAAAGAATTCAGAGAAGATTCAAATATTATTCATAGATAGACTTAATCATAAACCCACAATTCATCGGTCTCAACAAACACACCGCAAAAAGAAGATTACATCGAATAGATCTCCACAAGAGAGGGGGAGAACACTGTATTGAGATCCAAAAAGAGAGAAGAAGCCATCTAGCTACTAGCTATGGACCCGTAGGTCTGAAGTAAACTACTCACACTTCATCGGAGGGGCTTGGATGATGATGTAGAAGCCCTCCGTGATCGATGCCCCCTCCGGCGGAGCTCCGGAACAGGCCCCAAGATGGGATCTCGTGGATACAGAAAGTTGCGGCGGTGGAATTAGGTTTTTGGCTCTGTCTCCGATCGTTTGGGGGTACGTGGATATATATAGGAGGAAGAAGTACGTCGGTGGAGCTTTGAGGGGCCCACGAGGCAGGGGGCGCTCCCTAGGGGGGCGCCCCCTACCCTCATGACCACCTCGTGGCTTTCTTGACGGAGGGTCCAAGTCTCCTGGATCTTATCTGATGAGAATATCACGTTTCCGAAGGTTTCATTCCGTTTGGACCCCGTTTGATATTCCTTTTCTTCGAAACCCTAAAACAGGCAAAAATAGCAATTCTGGGCTGGGCTTCCGGTTAATAGGTTAGTCCCAAAAATAATATAAAAGTGGATAATAAAGCCCAATAATGTTTAAAACAATAGATAATATAGCATGGAGTAATAAAAAATTATAGATACGTTGGAGACGTATCAGCTGTCATATTTGCTAACCCTAGAAAGAGGGGGAAGATGGTCTATTTATAGTCTAAGCCACGAAGTGGGGGGGGGGGGAGGGATACATGGGCCTCTGGATTGACTCTGCGCGCAGGCGGGTGCTAGATGTCCGGGCTGGGGGCCGGATGTCTGGCTTTTCGCGAGACGCCAGATGTCCGGCCATTTTATGGCCATAGTTGTTGTACTACTCTACCGGATTTCTGGGGGAAGGTTCGGATGTTCGGGCGTTGGTGAGGTGCGGGATGTCTGTGATCGCACCGGATGTCCGACCGCTGATGCCTTCGGTCGTTTGTTGGTGCAGCACCTGCGTGGCTGCATAGGTGCCGGATGTTTGGCCCTTGGCCCGATTGTACGGCCGCCGTAGCTTACGTAGCTCTGCCTTCTTCCGTCATTGCTTCCATGCTTCCCTCGTGGATGGCGTAGTTGTACACTTGCACTCGCACTCCTCCTTGTCGTGTGTGGTGTTCCGACAATACCTATGTATGCACACAAGTGGAGTGTCAAGTAGTATACCATCCTCGAAGGGGTCAAGTGAACACGTGTAAAGGAGAAGATTCACCTTTGTGCATGTGAAGTAGATGTCGCACGTGTCACTTCATGAACGGGCTCTTGACATGGTGATGTCCGTAGGATGCTCCGCATCATTGATACGGCTTGAACTACGTCGGTATTTTCCCCAAAGAGGAAGGGATGATGCAGCACAACTACAGTAGGTATTTCCCTCAGTGATGAGACCAAGGTTATCGAACCAGTAGGAGAGCCACACAACACCACATAAACATCTCCTGCACACAAAGAACAAATACTTGCAACCCGACATAAGAGAGGGGTTATCAATCCCTCACGGGTAAAAAGATAGGTAAAATTGTAGTAGATTGGATAAATAGATCTCGCGGGAACGTGAGATAAAATAAATAAATAAAAATTGCAGCAAGGTATTTTTGTATTTTTGGTTTAATAGATATGAAAATAAAAGCAAATAAAATAGATCACGAAGGCAAGTGTAATAAAGAAGAGACTCGAGGGCCATAGGTTTCACTAGTGGCTTCTCTCAGGAAAAATAGCATACAGTGGGTAAAGAAATTACCGTTGGGCAATTGATAGAACTTGAAATAATCATGACGATATCCAGGCAATGATCATTATATAGGCATCACGTCTAAGACTAGTAGACTGACTCCTGCCTGCATCCACTACTATTACTCCACACATCGACCGCTATCCAGCATGCATCTAGTGTATTAAGTTATGGAGAAACGGAGTAATGCAATAAGAACGATGACATGATGTAGACAAGATCTATTTATGTAGAAATAGACCCCATCTTGTTATCCTTAATTAATAGCAATGATACATATGTGTCGGTTCCCCTTCTGTCACTGGGATCAAGCACCGTAAGATTGAACCCATCATAAAGAACCTCTTCCCATGGCAAGAAAAATCGATCTAGTTGGCCTAACTAAACCAAAGATTCGAAGAAGAAATACGAGGCTATAAGTAATCATGCATATAAGAGATCAAAATACTCAAATAACTTTGATGGATAAAAACATAGATTTGATCATAAACTCAACGTTCATCGGATCCCAACAAACACACAGCAAAAAGAGTTACATCAAATAGATCTCCAAGAGACCATTGCATTGAGAATCAAAAGAGAGAGGAAGCCATCTAGCTACTAACCACGGACCCGTAGGTCTACAATGAACTACTCACACATCATCGGAGAGGCACCAATGAGGATGATGAACCCCTCTGTGATGGTGTCTAGATTGGATTTGGTGGTTCTGGAACTTGCAGCGGCTGGAATTGATTTTCATCGACTCCCCTAGGGTTTCTATAATATTGGGGTATTTATAGAGCAAAGAGGCGGTGCGGGAGGCCACCGAGGTGGGCATGCCTGGGCCCCCAAGCGCGCCCTGGTGGGTTGTGCTACTCTCGGAGCCCCCCTCAGGTACTTTCTTGGCCCAACAGGTGTCTTCCGGTCCAGAAAAAATCACCAAAAAGTTTCGCTATGTTTGGACTCCGTTTGGTATTGATTTTCTGTGAAGTAAAAAACAAGCAAAAAATAGCAACTCGCACTGGGCACTATGTTGATAGGTTAGTCCCAAAAAATGATATAAAGTTGCTATAAAATGTTTGTAAAACATCCAAGAATGATAATCTAACAACATGGAACAATAAAAAATTATAGATACGTTGGAGACGTATCAGCATCCCCAAGCTTAATTCCTGCTCATCCTCGAGTAGGTAAATGATAAAAACAGAATTTTTGATGTGGAATGCTGCCTAACATGTTCATCACATATTCTTTCCTTTTTAGCATGGACATTTGGACTTTTATATGATTCAAAGCAACAGTCTAGTTTGGACATGAAGATTTCAATACTCAAGCATATCAACAAGCAATCATGTCTTTCAAAATATCAAAACTAAAGCAAGTTATCCCTAGCCCATTATGCTCAATCATTGATCCATTCATGAAACACACTCGCATATTAGCTACACCCAATGCTCAAGTACGATCGTAGTGCCCCTTAGTTGGTGCTTTATAAGAGAAGATAGAGACTCAAATAAAAATAAAAATTGCATAAAGTAAATAGAAAGGCCCTTCGCGGAGGGAAGTAGGGATTTGTAGAGGTGCCAAAGTTCAAAGCAAAAATGATAGAGATAAAACATTTTGGGTGGCATGCTTTTCCTGTCAACGAAAACGATCGAGTAGTTCCCAATACTTTCCATGCTAGATATATCATAGGCGGTTCCCAAACGGAAAATAAAGTTTATTCATTTTTCCACCATACTTTCACTTTCCATGGCTAACTGTATCCACGGGTGCCTTCCATACCAACACTTTCCACGGAATTTATTATTTGACAACCTAAAGTAAATTCATTTTTCATTTCGAGACTGGGCATCCCTAATACCTTTGCCGTACTCTCGTGCAATGATAAGTGAATAAACACTCATCTTGTGAAAAACACATCTAGCATGGAAATATATCAGCCACCCCCTACCATTTCATGAGCGGTACGAGCACACAAAAGAGAAATTTATTTTGAAGATTAGAGATGGCACATACAAATTTGCTTAGAACGGCAAAAGAATACCGCATATAGGTAGGTATAGTGGACTCATATGGCAAAACTGGTTTAAAGGATTTTGGATGCACAAGTAGTGATCATACTTAGTGCAAAATGAAGGCTAGCAAAAGATTGAGAAGCATCCAACCAAGAAAAGAAAAATCTCATAAGCGAGCATTAAGCATAACTAACACTGAATAATGCACCACAAGTAGGATGTAATTTCATTGCATAACTATTGACTTTCGTGCTTGCATAGGGAATCACAAACCTTAACACCAATATTCTTACTAAAGCATAATTACTCATCAACATGGCTCCCATATTATATCATCTTATCGCAAAACTATTACAAGGAATCAAGTTTATTTTGTCCAATCATCTTCATTAAAGTTCTTATTATATCCCTCTTGAATATCTAGCACTTTGGGACTAGTTTCATATGTTGCTTTGATAGCTCAAACAAATCTACGTGAAGAACATGAGCATAAAAAGTTTCTTCTCTGAAAATAATTTAAGTGAAGCATGAGAGAATTTCTTAAAAAAATTACTAACTCTCAAATAAATCTAAGTGAAGCATGAGAGCATTTATTCAAAAATACTAAAGCACACCGTGCTCAAAAAGATATAAGTGATGCACCAGAGCAATTCCATAGCTCATAAAGATTTAAGTGAAGCATAGAGAGCAATTCTAACAAGTCATAGCATAATTTTGGCTCTCTCAAATAGGTGTGTCCGACAAGGATTCATGACACAAAATAAAAAAGCAAAACAAGCAAAGACTCATATCATACAAGACGCTCCAAGCAAAACTCATGATATGTGATGAATAAAAATATGGCTCCAAGTAAAATACCGATGGTCGTTAGAAGAAAGAGGGGATGCCACTCGGGCATCCCCAAGCTTAGTTGCTTGCTTCTCCTTTGATAATAGCTTGGGCATACCCAAGCTTAGGATCTTCTTACTCCTTATTCCTTCATCCATCGCGATCTCACCCAAAACTTGAAAACTTCAATCACAGAAAACTCAACAAAACCTTCGTGAGATCCGTTCGTATAAGAAACCAAAGCACTACTATAAGTACTATTGAAAACCCATTCATATTTTATTTTTGCATTATATCTAATGTATTCCAACTTTTCTATGGCAAAAACTCTTCAAAGGAAACCATAGAATCATCAAAACAAGCACACAACGCAAAGAAAACAGAATCGATCAAAAACAGAACAATTTGTAGCAATCTGAATATTTAAAATACTTCTATAACTCCAAAAATTCTGAAAACTTAGGAAAACATGAGAAAGTTGTATATAATCTTCTGCAAAATGAATCAGTATTTTATCGCTCTTCTGTAAAAAATGATAATTATTTTCGTGAGCGCAAAAGTTTTGGTTTTCCAGCAAGATCAAATCAACTATCACCCAACATGATCCCAAAGGCTTTGCTTGGCACAAACACTAATTAAAACACAAAAACACAATCATAATAGTAGCATAATTAGGCAAATACTCAAGAATAGAAAGAAAAAGACAAAAATAAATTTTAATCATTGGGTTACCTCCCAACAAGCGCTATCGTTTTATGCCCCTAACTAGGCATAAGATTTCAATGATGCTCGCATGAAAGATAGTAATTGAAACACAAAGAGAGCATCATGTAGCATGTGAAAACACATTTAAGTCCAACATACTTCCTATGCATAGGCATTTTATAAGCAAACAAATTATCAGAACAAGCAAAGACCAGCATATGCAAGGAAGAAGAATAAAACATTGACAATCTCAACATGAAGAGAGGTAATTTAGTAGCATGAAAATTTATACAACCATATTTCTGTAGCGACCGACCTCAAACGGTCAAGTCTCTATGCTTCAGTGTCATCCCTGGATCGGTAATGCTGACACACACAGTACTCGAAGGATTTATAACAGAGTAGCAATCACACACTTATTACATCGGATGTCTCAAAAGAGAACTCATTACAATAAATATGGCTTAAGGCCATCTAATACGATAACAACGGAAGGCTTGGAAGATAAAGCAAGTCCATCAACTCCAATGGCATAGCTGAGCTGCACGACAATGACCTAACGAACCTTACTCCTCGGCTGAAAAGTCTGCAACATAATACGCTGCAGCCCGAAAACGGGTCAGCACATGTAATATGCTGGCAAAGTAACACAGTAGAGCAAGAACAGAATAATGCTAAGACTATATGCATATATGGCTGGTGGAAAGCTCTATGGTTACAGTTTTTTGCGAAAAGCCAATTTTTCCCTACAACAAAGGAATAGATTTTAAATTTTACTATCATGGTAGTTGAAACATCATTGAGAAGGTTCCTCCAACTCAATCCCAATTAAAGTGATTAACAACCCAACAATATTATTTAAGAGTGATGAGATACTTAAGATACTCCAAGTACTAGATACTCAAGATTGTCCATGACCGGGGACACGGCTAATCATGATTAGTTTGTACACTCTGCAGAGGTTTGCACACTTTTCCCCACAAGACTCGATCACCTCCGTTGAATTTCTCGCACTACATGGTGTTTGAGAAATGGATGACCGAGACACAGTCTTTCAGAAACATTAACTCCCTACTCCGGGTAGACCATACCAAACCTACAAACCCACTACTTGTTGATCTACCTCTTCAAGAGCTTCACGTAACTTACTCAACTATGCTAGATCCCATAATAGCTTGTGGCTGCACACGGAAGTTTCTAGCATGAATAATATCAGTTCCCTTTGAGCCTGGGTGGCGGTCCATAGGAAGATCACACGGGTACTCCAGGATTTCCAAAAAAATACAGGCAACACTCGGTACTCCGGGTGCCTCAATCCACCCAGATGTAAATTTAAGTTGCCACCTTAAGTTGAACCATTATTAACAATCTCACATCTGTCATGGATTTCACTCACCCAAACCATGTCTACAAGCATAGCATAGCAGTATAAGCAAAGCGTAGAAGTAACTCCCAAGGGTTTGAAGGTAACAGGGTAATAGGTTCTACCTCATCAACTACTTCCCAACCCACAAGTTAATGTCACATCCTAACCATGCAATGTTTGAGGATTGGAACTAATGCATAAAAACCGGGTGATAAAGGGATATGATCAAAGTGTTACTTGCCTTGCTGATGATCCACGTAACCTAGAGACTCCAAATAACACGCTTCGCACTCCGGGAATTCTATCGCAAACAAACAATAGCATACATAATCAACTAACAAGAAGCACGGTTAAAACCCAAATGAGAAGGTCTAACCGGAAAGTTCAACTTAAGAACTCCGGTTTGCAAAAGGAATCAAACCGAACGGAGCAACGAAACTCAAACGGCGAAAGAAACAAGACCCGTTTACTAATCTGGACCTAGGTCAAATTTTACAGTACCAAAATCTTGTTCAAGTTGGTTAAGCGGAAAGAGGGTCTCGAGACGAAGATCTAGGCGCTTGAATCGCCTGATTCCGACTAACAAGCGAAAAGAAAAACTAAAACGAAAATCGGATCAGAAATCGCGATCAGAAATAATCACGGATTAATCTGATTAAAAGAAAACGGACGAACAGACTAACGAACGAGCGTTCGTTAGCTGTAACTAACGGGCGAAAACCGTTCGTTAAAATGAAAGTACGGACAAATGTCCGCAAAATAGAAGAACCGGGAAAAAACCGGCGAACCGATCTAAAAAATCAAACTAGGGTTTCTAAAAAACCGAACGGTTTTTTTTAAAACCGGCGGCTCGGATCGGCGCGGTACCTCGGCGAGGCAGCTCCGGTGAGGCGGGATCGGGCGGCGGGGCTCGGCGGCGGCAAGGCGGCGGCGCGGGGCTGCAGCGGCGCGGGCTGCGGCGACGGGGTTGCCGGCTGCGGTGGTGGTGGCAAGGGGGCAGGGCGGCAGCTATATAAAGGGGGGGGGCTTGCTTGGGCGAGGGGGCGTCCGGGGAGGAGTCTGAGCCGGACTCTCCTCGGCGTCCGTGCCGAGCACGGCGGCGCGCGCGAGGGGAGGCGGTGCGCGGGGTGGGCCGGCCTGGCTCGGCTGGGCTTCGGCCGAGTCAGGCGCGGGAAGTTTTTTTTAAAAAATTCCGCTGAACTCAGAAAAATCCTAAGAAATAAAATAAAATTCTAAAAATGACAAAACAAATTTTCACCGTCTAAATAAAATATTTAGAACAAGATGAACATTTTCTTGGCCCTAAAATGCAATTTTGAAAAACGTGCAATTTTTCTAATTGCAAATAAAATCTAAATAAAATCAAATAAATGATTTTAATATTTTTCCTCCAATATTTCAGTTATTTTGGAGAAGTCATATTATCTCCTCTCATATATTAATATGAAATATTTTCGAAGAGAAAAATAATTAAAACCAAAATCCTCGTTTCACTATTTGATGAAAATCAAATAAGGAAACCGGGAAATCCCCAACTCTCTCCGAGGATCCTTGAGTTGCTTAGGATTTTGAGGATTGCGAGACGAAAATGCAATAAAATATGATATGCAAGAATGATCTGTGTATAACATTCCAAATTGAAAATTTGGGATGTTACGAACCTACCCCCCTTAAGATGAATCTCGCCCTTGAGATTCGGGTTGGCTAGGAAATAGGTGTGGGTGGTCCTTGCGGAGATCATCCTCTCGTTCCCAGGTGGCTTCATACTCGGTATGGTGGCTCCACTGAACTTTGCAGAACTTGATAACCTTGCTGCGGGTGACTCGGCTGGCAAACTCCAAAATCTTGACTGGCTTTTCCTCATAAGTCAAATCACTGTCCAATTGAATCGCCTCCAAGGGTACTATATCTCTCAACGGTATATCGGCCATCTCTGCATGACACTTCTTTAACTGCAAAACGTGGAACACATCATGAACTCCTGACAGTCCTTCAGGTAACTCCAACTTGTATGCAACTTCCCCCATCCGTTCTAAAACACGATACGGTCCTACAAATCTCGGGGCTAACTTTCCCTTAACTCCAAAACGTTTTACTCCTCGCAAGGGTGATACTCGCAGATATGCCCTGTCTCCAGCTTCATAGGTTACCTCCTTGCATTTTGAGTCTGCATAACTCTTCTGCCTGGACTGAGCAATTTTTAGTCTATCACGAATCAGCTTAACCTTCTCTTCAAACTCCTTGATCAAGTCTGGTCCAAACAACCATCGGTCTCCTACATCATCCCACATTAACGGTGTTCTGCACCTCCGTCTGTACAGGGCTTCGAACGGTGCCATCTTCAAACTGGCTTGGTAGCTATTGTTGTATGAGAACTCTGCATAAGGCAAATTGTCATCCCAACTAGATACATAATCTAGCGCACAGGCTCTCAACATGTCCTCCAGAATCTGATTGACTCTCTCGGTCTGTCCATCTGTCTGCGGGTGAAATGCTGTACTAAACTCCAATATTGTTCCCAAAGTTTGGTGCAGCTGATGCCAAAACTTTGAAGAACTGTGTCCCTCTATCTGATACGATGGTCCTCGGAACTCCATGCAGACATACGATCCTGGTCATATATATCTTGGCCAACCTCGCACTGGTATAAGTTGTTTTCACTAGGATAAAGTGAGCCACTTTGGTCAAGCGATCAACTACTACCCATATGGAATCATATCCTGATTTGGTCCTGGGCGATCCGGTGATGAAATCCATGCCAAGTTTATCCCACTTCCATTCGGGTATCGGCATAGGCTGTAACTATCCTGCCGGCTTTTGATGCTCTGCCTTCACTCTCTGACATACATCACATACGGCTACATACTCGGCAATATCCTTCTTCATACCTGTCCACCAGAAACGTTCTTTCAAATCCAGATACATCTTGGTGTTTCCGAGGTGTATCGAGTATGGTGAGTCATGAGCCTCCTATAGTATTAACTTCCCGATCTCTGTGTTATTGGGCACGTATATCTGGTCCTCAAACCATAAGGTATCGTGCTCATCCTCACAAAAACCTTTGGCCTTTCCTTTGCTCATCTTCTCCTTTATCTCGGCAATCTCTTTATCATCCTTCTGAGCCTCTCGAATCTTGCCCAACAATGTAGACTGAACCTCCATTGTTGCAACAAAACCTCTTGGGACAATCTCTAATCGAAGTTCCATAATATCCTCTGCTAACTCCTTTGGCACTCCCTTACTCGCAAGGATATTAGCATAGCTCTTCCGGCTCAAAGCGTCTGCTACGACATTGGCCTTTCCTGGATGATAGTGCAGCTTCATGTCATAATCCTTTATAAGCTCCAACCATCTCCTCTGCCTAAGGTTCAGCTCCTTCTGTGTGAAGATGTACTTCAAACTATTATGATCCGTGTACACATCACAACGGTTTCCAATAAGGTAATGTCTCCAAGTCTTCAACGCATGCACTACGGCTGCTAGCTCCAAATCATGCATGGCATAATTCAACTCGTGAGGTTTTAGTTGTCGCGAGGCATATGAAACAACTCTTCCGTCCTGCATGAGCACACATCCAAGTCCTAAGCGAGAGGCATCGCAATACACTTGGAAGTCCTTATGTATATCTGGCAGTGTCAGCACTGGGGCTGTAGTCAAACGTTTCTTCAACTCCTAGAACTTGCCTCGCAATCTTCTGTCCATTTAAACTTGGTATACTTCTTCAATAGTTCAGTCATTGGTTTTGCAATCTTGGAAAAATTCTCAATGAATCTCCGATAGTACCCTGCGAGCCCAAGAAAACTACGGATCTTGCTAAATGAAGTGGGTGCCAACCATTCAGTGACTGACTGAACCTTGCTGGGGTCTACTGCTATACCTTCTCCTGATATAACATGTCCAAGGAATCCGACTTCCTTCAACCAAAACTCGCATTTGCTGAACTTGGCATACAACTAGTGTTCCCTGAGTTTCTCGTGAACTAAACGCAAATGCTCCTTATGCTCTTCTTCATTCTTTGAGTATACCATAATATCATCAATAAACACCACAACAAACTTGTCCAAATATTCCATGAACACCTTGTTCATCATGCTCATGAAATAGGCAGGGGCGTTAGTCAGTCCAAACGACATGACCGTATACTCGTATAATCCATACCGCGTGGTGAATGCTGTTTTTGGTATATCCTTCTCTCGAATCTTCAACTGATGGTATCCCGATCGTAGATCGATCTTTGAAAACACCTTAGCTCCTTGCAACTGATCAAATAGATCATTGATCATCGGCAGCGGATACTTATTCTTAATCACCACTTCATTCAAGGCCCGATAATCAACAACCATTCTTAGAGACTTATCCTTCTTCTCAACCAAAAGCACTGGGGCTCCCCAAGGTGATGAACTTCTTCGAATGTAACCTTTCTCCAATAACTCCTTGATCTGTTTCTTAATCTCCTCCAGATCATTTGCGGGCATCCGATAGGGTCTCTTGGATATTGGCCCTGTACCTGGCAATAGCTCTATCAAAAACTCGATGTCTTGATCCGGTGGCATGCCTGGTAACTCCTCTAGAAACACATCTGGGTAATCCTTCACTACAGGCACTTCCTCCTGAACAACTCCCGTGAGGGTATTCACTTGGCTCCTCCTAGGCACATGCCTAGATATATACTTAATCCTTTTTCCATCCGGGGTGGTGAGATAAATCGACTTACTAGCAGAGTCAATGCTTCCTCCATAATTTGACATCCAGTCCATGCCTAATATCACATCCAATCCTTGTGACTCCAAGATAATTAGGTCGGATGGAAAAACATGGGTGCCAATGGTTAGGGGTATCTGATCGCACCATCGACTAGCATATATTCTGCTCCACGTGAACTCACTAAGAGAGGGGTCCTAAGGGTTTGGGTTGGTAGTTTAAACTTATCCACAAATCCCCTTGATATGTATGAATGCGATGCACCAGTATCAAAAAGAACAAGAGCGGTAAATGACTTAACCAAAAACTTACCTATTACCGCGTCCGGCTACTCTTCAACCTCCTCCACGTTAACGTGGTTCACTTGTCCTTTGTTAAATGGATTGGGATTCTTCCCAGCGCTCCCATTTCCGTTTCCATTCTTTCCTTCAGGGCACTCCATGGCATAGTGTCCAGTCTTCCCGCACTTGAAGCAAGTTACGTGACTTGGATCTCTTTTGGCGGGTGTGGCTGGATTGGGGCGGTTCTGATTGTTATTGGCTCCATTCCCATTCCCATTCTTAGTACCATTGTGGTTATGCGATCCTCCTCCGGTGTGATTATGACCTCCATGGTTATGAACAAGTCCTCCTGAGTTCGGGGTTAGGTGAGGCTTCTGCTGAGATCCTGAGTTATACCTCCCTTGTCCATACTTCCTCTTACAACTCTCAATCTGCTGTTGCTTCCCTTCAATCATAAGAGCCTTATCTACCAACTCCTGGTAGTTGTTGAAGGTTGCTACCATCAACTGCATACTCATCTCATCATTCAGCCCTTCCATAACCTTCTCCTGCTTCACGGCATCTGTGGCCACATTGTCAGGGGCATAGCGAGATAACTTGCTAAACTCATCCACGTACCGAGCCACAGTACGGTTCCCCTAGCATAACTTATGAAACTCACGCTTCTTCATACTCATAGCTCCAGTTGAAACATGGGCTGTGCGGAAAGCTTGCTGAAAGTGATCCCATGTAACCGTGGCTATAGGGTAGGTGACAATGTAATTCTCCCACCATGATGCTGCTGGTCCATCTAACTGATGTGCGGCAAAATGCACCTTCTTAGCATCAGTACATCCTGTAGTGGTCAACTCCCTTCCGATCTTGCGGAGCCAATCATCTGCTACTATAGGCTCGGTGCTACTGGAAAACACCGGCGGCTGCAATCTCAGAAAACGGGCTAAGTTGTCAACTGGTGGAGGTGGTGGTGGATTGTTGTTGTTGTTGTCCTGGTTCTGAACTAGCAACTGCATCAGGGTATTCTGCTGTTGGATCAACCGAGTGAGCTCCGCCGGGAAGGCAAATCCAGGGTCACATCTCGGAGGCATCTGATGGGTTTAGAGGGAAGAGATTAGAATAGAATGGGGTTTAATGAGAAGGCACTACCCATATGCACATGAGAAAAACACAATCATTTCACTCAATCAATCAAGCAAGGCATACAATCGATCTAACTATCATAAAAGTGATCGGACTACTTTATTTACATGGCGGAATACTACTACTGATATGGTGGTCTACTAAAAATATTCCTCGGTTGCAGATTCCATGATATCTGCTCCAGCTTCGTCTTCAAAGTCATCATCGCTAAGGTCGGAGTCGGTGTCGTCGATGATGATGTAGTCCTCTGGGCAAATCTCCTTGGGTTCTTCATCTTCTTCTACTGGAGTGGGGTCTCCCATAAATATTCTAATCTTCTTAATCAGGTCGTCATTCTTCTCCAATAGTGTTGCAATTTCCTCCTCATATCCATCGCGGGTAGACTTAAGTTCTTCTTCCAGCTCGATGATCCTTGTCTTCGCCTTCTTCAAATCTTTCATGTCTGCGCACATCTGATTCTCCTGACGTCGAATGTGCTGGTTTAACTCCTCGACAAAAGCTGCAATTGATCTATCCTTCCTGGTGCTGATCATCTCCCATTGCTCGTCTCGGCGCCCACATATCTGGTAGATAGTGTCCTTAAGATCCTTGTGATATACTTCTCCAATGCGTCCCATGGTGATGTGAGCTGCCATACTCTTTCCTAAACTCCAGGTTGGCGCGTCGAAGGAAAATTCTATGGGCTTAGTGACTGGCGTGAATGTCCTTCCTGGAACTTGAACTTGAATCATCCATCGTTCCTCTTCTGGTAAAGTGGCGCTGTATGTCCCGGTGAAGCTTGGTATTCCTATGTTCAGGTACCTAGTGACTTCCTTCAAGTGTCGTCCAAAAGGTGCGTCTTCATCCGGTTGTGCGAACTTGTTCTTCGTCTCCGCCATCCTAAAGAGTAGAAAATGAAGAGGAGTCAGAAATGAGTAGAGAAGAGTGACCTAGGGTTTATCTTAGTGGACGTGTCCTACACTCAGCGTGTGCTTTGATACCATCTTTGTAGCGACACGACCTCAAACGGTCAAGTCTCTGTGCTTCAGTGTCATCTCTGGATCGGTAATGCTGACACACACAGTACTCGAAGGATTTATAACAGAGTAGCAATCACACACTTATTACATCGGATGTCTCAAAAGAGAACTCATTACAATAAATATGGCTTAAGGCCATCTAATACGATAACATCGGAAGGCTTGGAAGATAAAGCGAGTCCATCAACTCCAACGGCATAGCTGAGCTGCACAACAACGACCTAATGAACCTTACTCCTTGTCTGAAAAGTCTGCAACATAATACGTTGCAGCCCGAAAACGGGCCAGCACATGGAATATGCTGGCAAAGTAACACAGTAGAGCAAGAACAGAATAATGCTAAGACTACATGCATATATGGCTGGTGGAAAGCTCTATGGCTACAGTTTTTGCGAAAAGCCAATTTTTCCCTACAACAAAGGAATAGATTTTAAATTTTACTATCATGGTAGTTGAAACATCATTGAGAAGGTTCCTCCAACTAAATCCCAATTAAAGTGATTAACAACCCAACAATATTATTTAAGAGTGATGAGATACTTAAGATACTCTAAGTACTAGATACTCAAGATTGTCCATAACCGGGCACACGGCTAACCATGATTAGTTTGTACACTCTGCAGAGGTTTGCGCACTTCTCCCCACAAGACTCGGCCGCCTCCGTTGAATTTCTCGCACTACATGGTGTTTGAGAAACGGATGATCGAGACACAGTCTTTCAGAAACATTAACTACCTACTCCGGGTAGACCATACCAAACCTACAAACCCACTACCTGCTGATCTACCTATTCAAGAGCTTCACGTAACTTACTCAACTATGCTAGAGCCCATAATAGCTTGTGGCTGCACACGGAAGTTTCTAGCATGAATAATCTTAGTTCCCTTTGAGCCTGGGTGGCTGTCCATAGGAAGATCACACGAGTACTCCAGGATTTCCAAAAAAATACAGGCAACACTGGGTACTCCAGGTGCCTCAATCCACCCAGATGTAAATTTAAGTTGCCACCTTAAATTGAACCATTATTAATAATCTCACATCCATCATGGATTTCACTCACCCAAACCATGTCTACAAGCATAGCATAGCAGTATAAGCAAAGCGTAGAAGTAACTCCCAAGGGTTTGAATGTAACAGGGTAATAGGTTCTACCTCATCAACTACTTCCCAACCCACAAGTTAATGTCACATCCTAACCATGCAATGTTTGAGGATTGGAACTAATGCATAAAAACTGGGTGATAAAGGGATATGATCAAAGTGTTACTTGCCTTGCTGACGATCTGCGTAACCTAGAGACTCCAAATAACACGCTTCGCACTCCAGGAATTCTATCACAAAAAAACAATAGCATACATAAGCAACTAACAAGAAGCACGATTAAAACCCAAATGAGAAGGTCTAACCGGAAAGTTCAACTTAAGAACTCCGGTTTGCAAAAAGAATCAAACCAAACGGAGCAAGAAACTCAAACGGCGAAAGAAACAAGACCCGTTTACTAATCTAGACCTAGGTCAAATTTTACAGTACCAAAATCTTGTTCAAGTTGGTTAAGCGGAAAGAGGGTCTCGAGACGAAGATCTAGGCGCTTGAATTGCCTGATTCCGACTAACAAGCGAAAAGAAAAACTAAAACGAAAATCGGATCAGAAATCGCGACCAGAAATAACCGCGGATTAATCCGATAAAAAGAAAATGGACGAACAGACTAACGAACGAGCGTTCGTTAGCTGTAACTAACGGGCGAAAACCGTTCGTTAAAACGAACGTACGGACGAACGTCCGCAAAGTAGAAGAATTGGGAAAAAACTGGCGAACCGATCTAAAAAAATGAAGTACGGTTTCTAAAAAAACCGAACGGTTTTAAAAAAAAATGGCGGCTCAGATCAGCGCGGTACCTCGGTGAGGCGGGATCGGGCGGCGGGGCGGCGGCTCGCGGGGCGGCGGGGCTCGGCGGCGGCGCG
>NC_041388.1:239508444-239578342 GCF_002162155.2 Triticum dicoccoides
CGGCTTGCTTGGGCGAGGGGGCGCCCGGAGAGGAGTCCGAGCCGGACTCTCCTCGGCGTCCGTGCCGAGCAAGGCGGCGCGCGCGAGGGGAGGCGGTGCGCGGGGTGGGCCGGCCTGGCTCGGCTGGGCTTCGGCCCAGCCGGGCGCAGGAAGTTTTTTTTAAACAATTCCGCCGAACTCAGTAAAATCCTAAGAAATAAAATAAAATTCTAAAATGCCAAATCAAATTTTCACCGTCTAAATAAAATATTTAGAACAAGATGATCATTTTCTTGGCCCTAAAATGCAATTTTTAAAAACGTGCAATTTTTCTAATTGAAAATAAAATCCAAATGAAATCAAATAAATGATTTTAATATTTTTCCTCCAATATTTAAATTATTTTGGAGAAGTCATATTATCTCCTCTCATATAGTAATATGAAATATTTTCGGAGAGACAAATAATTAAAACCAAAATCCTCATTTCACTATTTGATGAAAATCAAATAAGGAAACCGGGAAATCCTCAAATCTCTCCGAGGGTCCTTGAGTTGCTTAGGATTTTGAGGATTGCAAGACGAAAATGCAATAAAATATGATATGCAAGAATGATCTGTGTATAACATTCCAAATTGAAAATTTGGGATGTTACAATTTCCCTTTCTCATAATACTTATATGTGGGATCATATTCAAATTCAACAATACAGTTATCACATAACATATTCTCTATATGACTCACATGCATGCAACATTGACACTCTTCCAAAATAGTGGTATTATCATCAAACACAGTCATGACCTGTCCAAGCCCACTTTCATAAAAAAAATCATAAGATCATGCTTACCTAAAATTTCATCGAAACACTCTCCAAATATGTGGGATTAGTTTTACCTAAAGTTGACTCTCTTCCAAACCCACTTTTAATATTATCGCAAGCATATTCATCATGAGGTTTAAATAAAATTTTAAGATCATAAGAATCATTGTCACCCCAATCATGATCATTGCAATAATTAGCGGACATAGCAATATCCATGGAGTTCTCCATCACCACGAGGACCTCCAAGAGGGACTTCTTGATGCCTGATCACATATAGCATTCCGGACTTAGGTAGTAGTGTTGGCGTAGAGCCAATGATCTATGGGGCAGGGCTGCCCCTTTGCTGGTTCGGTGAGGGGGTGCACGCGCCGTAAAGAGCAAGACGGCGAGGGACACGTTGGTTTCTACCAAGGTTCAGGCCGCCGAGAAGCGTAAAACCCTACTCCTGCTTTGGTTTATTGATGGGGAACCCTACTCCTGCTTTGGTTTATTGATGGGGTGTATGCCCAAGCATGCGGAGTGCTCTCACCCGACAAGTCACAAGGAGAGGCAGCTTCACGAGCACTTACGTGTGAAGTTGCATGGGGTTCGAACCCTTGTAAAGGATGACCTGGCCCTCCTTTTATAGTTCAAGGGGTTTCCACAGTGGCAAAAGTGTCTTTACAGGATGACCAGATGGAAACGGACGTATCATACATAACTCTGCTAGTTAGGACAAAATGCATTAAATGCATCGTTGGGTGTCATGAGGAGGAGGAGGAGCCCCGACAAGGTTGCTGCACCGCTCTCTCATCTGCCTTCTATTATCTTGACACGCCTTTAGGACGGGCGTCGATAAAGGTAATTTTCCCTCCAGCAAGCTTCACCTAAGTGCGTGCAAGCTCGACACCTCACCGATGGGTGACAACCTGCTCGATAAGGTGGAGCACTAGTGTCCTGGCGTTGGCATGTCGGCCCTGGCGCATCCCGGGCCTTCATCTTGCCGGTCTCGGATCGCCGACAAGAGCTATCTTCAACTTGTAATTTTTCTTGGTCGTCTTAATGCGCTCCTTGATCTCACGAGGAGCTGCTCTTTTAGCTTGGGAAAACTTTGTTTTGAAAATCCATCATTGCTGGGAAAGCTGCTACTTGTCAGTGCATAAGTTAGGGTATTATGTCCCTTGTTTAATACACCGACAGGAGCCCTCGGGTCTCGGTCGTACATGCTACTGGGCACCATTGGGTGAGACCCAAACAATGCACGGACGATGCCAACCTTGTTGCGATGATGCTATTGTTTTGAGATCTTCTTTGCTTCTTCATTAATCTGAGCTTCGGGCTAGCCTCCAGCCCTCGTCTGGCATAGTTTCTCTTCTTTTTTCTTTAAACAGCCTCCGCTATTCGCGCCAAAAACCAGGGGCACACGCGTACGCGGGTTGTGGCCATGCCCCACGTGGGTGAGCCCATGACCACGCATTGCTCAAAGTAACTGATGCCTGCCATCACTCCCTCCTTTACTGTGGCCTTTCCTCCCCCCCATGGCACGGATGAGGCGCGGGGCGTGGGATTGGCGTAGAAGGGCGGTCATGGTGGCAGTGTCTTGATTAGAGGAGTCAGAACACCGGATTGGCGAGATTGGGAAGTGGGAAAAGTAATGCGTACGCTAGGGGGCGTAGGACACATGATTGGCAAAGCGGGGCATTTGCCCTAGAGTAGTGGAGAGCCAGCACCTGCACCCTCCCCTTTAAAAGGGAGAGGAATGCGGATTGCGATGCTCACCCATTCCCTACTCCTTCGCTCCTCCTTCTAGCTTGTATTGCTATGGCGAGGGGAAGAGGCAGTTCACGTGCTTCCACGGTGGCGGCGAGAGCTTCCCCTCGAAGCCATGCTTCTGCCTCGATGTCAGCCGCGAAGGCCGGTTCGGGTGCTCGAGGCGGAGGCACAGGACGAGGTCGCGTCCGGGGCGGCGATCGTGGCCGAGGAGGCCGGACCAGGGCGTCAGGGGTTCCATCTCCTGTGGTTGCGCTTCCGGCAGAAGGCCATACGGGAGGGACCACGCTCGAGTTCATCCTCGAACTAAGTGACCCACCAAGGAGCAGGTTGCGACTCTCTCGCCCTTTCCCTAGGGTGATGGAGATGGATCAGCCGCTCGGGCTGTGGTTGCGCGTGAACGGTTGCATCAATGGTTCCGTTTGGGTGGATGTTGAGTTCCCCGCCAATGGCGTCATGTACCTCACCCGAGGGTGGAAGTCCTTTGCTCGTGTCCGCTACTTGGCGAAGGGGCACACCCTCCACTTCAAGCTGGTGGAGGCTGGTGTGCTCTTCGTAAAGATCTTCGGGCATTTAGGCGCTTGTCTAGTGTGCTGCACGGAGAGCTTGAGAGATGACGAAAGCTTCCCCTCGAGCAACAACAATGAGGACACAGATAGTGAAGACGGTGATGGCGAGCCCCCGGTCGTCAAGTCCGAAGACGACCACTCAGACTCCAGCTGAACACCGACAGCACCTTCATCAGCAGCTGAGCAACGGTAGCACCACCGTCTGCAGCTGGACCCCGGCAGAGCGATTTTGCCGGGGGTGCCTCGCCTAGACATCACTGCCACCTGCAGCTGGACCCCGACAGGCTCGTGGACTCTGGCTTCGTCTTCCCTGCCAGGATGCATGCCGAGCCACGTCCCTCTAGTCCTGGCGGGGGTGACCAGGGCATTGCCCATGCGCTCCTTTTACCCTCCTTGCACTTGATGTAAACCCTATGTGGAGAGGGACAACAAAGGCATTACCAAGCACTTTTCAATTTTTTTCTTCAAAAAAATTGTATGATATCTGATGTGCTCAGATAAATAAAAAGAAACCATCTTCCTAGTTTTGACTATGTCTTCATACATTTTTCTTTGATCAAAGTACACTACGCTATTCAAAATCTCGTCGGGGAGCGACCACCGGCAAGGTAACTTGTTGGCCTCGAACGCAGCTTGCACAAATCTCATAGAGTGAACTCGAGGAAAAACCGGAGCGCGGAAATGAGACGCGACAAGATTCCTTAGTGTGCAGGATTTTCATACGAGTACAGAGATGTGCAAGGGAAATTTCTAACTTATCTTTCTTTGCTGTAGTTCTTATTGTATGAAATGGAATGAACCGCTAATCCCGCTAATCCATACTCCATCTTCGTTCCTCCCCAGGAAATCTTCACGCGAGGAATTCTTCTGCACTTGAGGAAAACAGGAAGGAGAAGCATAGTAACGTGGATACCTTGGCGGTATGTTATCACACTATACATGCATTAATACATAAGAAAACATGCATGATGGCTCATGGAGCCCTTTGGCATTATTCAGATATGCACAGGGTCTGCGCCTGGCTTTGTACAAAGGATTACAAGTTGCTGGGACTATGCTTGTAATAAAGAGGTTGCCGGGACAAGGCTCAGCAACGGTGCCTCATGGGTAGAACTTGCGTAGATGCTCAATATTCCATGAGTTTTCCACAGGAATGCCATCTTTGGTCTCTAGAGGGACTGCGTCAGGTCTGGTGACTTGTACTACCCGGTAAGGGCCCACCCACTTCAGCGTCAACTTGTTTGTTCCCTTGGCAGATTGAATGCGCCTAAGGACGAGGCCCCCTTCCTCAAGGCTCTAGGCGTGAACCTTGAGGCTATGATAGTGGCGCGAGGCTTGTTGGTAGTGTGCAACATGCATAGCCACCCCGAAGACGATCTTCCTCGAGGAGCACGACATCATCATGCCAGAGCTGCTGTTGCGCTACTTCATCATAGGCAAGTACTTGAGGTGACCCGTATATGAGTTTCATGGGGAGCAACGCTTCTGCACCATAGACTAGGGAGAAGGGTGTCTGGCCAGTAGCTCGATTCGGTGTCATTCTGAGTGACCATGAACCGCCGACAACTCATCAATCCATCGCCTCCCACACTTGTGTAGCTTGTCAAAAGTTCTTGTCTTAAGCATTTGTCCTCTCTACTTACCCGTTAATCCTTCGATGAGCAACGAAAGCGAAGCAAACCTTGCTTCCAAGGCTATGGATGTATTACATGAAGGTGCGGCTCATAAATTGTGTGTCGTTGTTAGTGATGACTCTGTTTGGATCTCCAAACCGACAAACCACTCCTTTAAAGAACTTGACGGGTGACTGTGCAGTCACATTCTATTGGGGATATAACCCCACGGTATAACCCGCCCTAAAAGGGTCGGGTTAGGCCATTGGAGACTCTCGAAGCAAGGCCTTAGACAGGCCCAAGTAATCAAGACTAGTGCCGGAGGGCTCACAAGATGGGACGGCTTAAGGCCCAAGGCCAGAAGACGGCATGTGGCATGGAGGTGTAAGTCATCCGATTTTGACTTGTCATAGAAGGCAAGGAGACTTAGATTTAGAATCGGTCATGTAACATGACCCGACCCGGACTCTTGTAAGCCAGCGGCCTCGACCTGTATATAAAGGCGAGTCCTCAGCATAGAATAGGGCAAGTTACAATCAATCAATAGCTAGGTCAAGTGAATCCTCTCCCTTGTAATCGATACTCAAGCAATAAGCAAAAAGAGCAGGAGTAGGCTTTTACCTCCACCGTGAGGGGCCGAACCTGGGTAAACTCGTGTCTCTCGTCCCACTCAACCCCAACAAGTTAATCACCATCGCGATGGCCTCACATCTAAGTCCTTTCACTAGGATATCTGCAGTGACAAAACCACGATAGTTGGCGCCCACCGTGGGGCCAGCGCACTGTGGTTACGAGTTCTTGAAGGGCTCTTTCCCATGGATCGAGGGATACGCCATTGGCAGGATGATCAAGAGTTGCTGTAGAAAGCTCTACATCGACGACACTGGTTGGGGCCCCGAGGCCGACTCAATCGAGTATGGGTATCGGGCCCCCTTCGGCGGAATCCACATCTTCATCGGCAAGATCGGTGGATCTGAACCTGAGACCGACATCTGCACCGACATCGTCAAGCCAGCTCGGTGCATGCAACCTGCCCAGGTCCAAGCCGGGCGGAGGCACACTTTTGTGGGCTTCACGCAAGGTGTTGAACTTGCGGAAGATTTCGCATCTGGAGGAGAGACTCTCATCTGCTCAGGTGATGAGTCCTTGACCGGAGAGGCGGAGTCAATCTACCAGCTTCAAGACGGCGGGCTTGGGGGATGTTCCGATGGCAACAATATTCCAGACCCCTATGAGCCGCCAAGCAAAGCCGCCATCTTCATGGCAGGCATGGAGTCGGCTCGTAATAGCACGGCGGCTGGAGCAACAGCAGCAACTAGCCCCTCAGGATCCGGGCTAGCTAGGCCTCTAGCTCAAGTCTTATCTAAGTTGATGGATACTTTGACAACCTTAATGGGGACGGAGGTCATGGCGGAAAACCAAGCAGAGCGTAAGGCGGAGATCGCAAAGCTTAGGGAGCAGATGACCATGGCCCAGGAAGATATCAATGCTGAGAATCCTCGGATGGCAATGGTGCAGGCCCAGAACAATGTTGGGTCAGAGCGCCTGAAGGCAGAGGCCTGACGTCTAAGTCTGGATCAAAATGTCTCAAATGCAGTCCTTTGAAGGAGGAACCAGACCCGTTTGCCATTAAATTATGAACCCGTGAATTTGTTCAACACACCAGGGGAAGGACCGAGTGCTCCGGGAGCACCAGTTATACCCCCAAGCATAGAGGTGCCCGAGAATAGGGCGGCGACTTAGCCTCGTTAGCTCGAGCCGGCCCGCAGAGGCCAGACCCCGCCTCAACGTTTCACAACACTGTTGGGTCATTTTTCTAACCAGTGGATAAAATGGTAGCAGCGGCTACATGGCTCAATGCGCTCCCAATTACTGGTGAGTCCCCATTGCGGTGGAAGCACGGAACGCCATTGAGTTACTTCAAACAATGATTGCACAGCAGGAGAAGTATTCATACAGTCGCGATCGCGTGCACTCAACTCCCCTCCCGAGTCGTAGTTACAACCGGCATGTTGAGTCGCCCGCGGTCTCCAACAATGAGCGATGCCACAACCCGCTCCTCAATCCAAGGAAAATTTCTCAAGTGATTGTGGACAATGCAAGAGCCCATCGAAGAGCAGAGGCAGCAAACCAGGGGGTTTATCAGGAACCACCGATTATTCCTTCGGCTTTGGTAGGTGCCGGGTCAAGTGCTCGAACCCTTGGAGTCCCGTGCTTGGTGCCGACTTTATGAAATGGGCACTTACCTAATTTCAAAGGCCCTCATAAGGTGCATAATTACACGACGGATCTCCTTCCGTTGGCTTGGATTGAAAGTTACGAGCTTGCCATGAAGATGTTGGATGTTAGTGATGCAGTTTGCACCAAATATTTTACGATGATGTTGGAGGGGCCGGCTCGTACATGGTTAAAGAACCTACCCCCAACTCTAACAATACCTGGGTGGAGTTGAAGGATAGCTTTATCAAGAACTTCTAGGGAACTTGTAACACTACAAAAAAAGACACATCCGTGACATTTTGGGACAAACAAAAAAATGTCATGCTTATGACACTTCTATGACGATAATTATGACAAAACCCGGTATCATCATAGATATGGTGGGCTCCTACTTCTATGACAAAAAATCATGACAGAAAATGGCTTTTCGTCCTGGGCGGGCCGGAGACGCAGCTGCATGAAATTCTTTGGGCCGTCCATGACGAAAAAAACCATGGTAGAAGCAAGAGCGAGCAAAATATCGGGGAGTTCCCAGTTATGGTGGGATGGTCGGGGCCGAGCGATGCATGGAGGGATTGCGTGTTTCTCTCGTACACGTATGCGCATGGGTGTGAGGCGTTGGGCTCTAACTGAACCCGAGTGAGGCGTTTGCCTACTGAACCTGAGCGATTGCACTGGCTACGCGTTATTGAACCCGAGCGATCGATCGATCCCTCGTTGTTAACTGAACCCAATCGAGTGATTCCTTCGCTACTACTGCTAACTAAAGCCGATCGAACCTGCTACCTCTTGATGAATAGTGAGCATTGTTGGGGGTTGGATGAACAATTCCCTGTGGGGGTTGGATTAACAGGACCCCGAACAAGCTGGTTGGGGGTGGCTGAACAGGACCCGTGGAGGGCTGGTTGAACAGTAGCCGGTGGAGTGCTGGATGAATGGTAGCCCGTGGAGGGGTGGTTGAATAGTAGCCGATGGAGGCTGGATGAACAGGAGCCCGTGGATGAACAACATCTGGTGGAGGTAGGAGGGAGACGCCGTGGATGAACAATCGTAGGTGGAGGCTGGAGGAGGTCAACGGTGGATGAACAGTAGCCCATGGAGGCTGGAGTGAGGCAGTAGACGGTGGATGAATAGTAGCCCGTGGAGTCCCGTTTTGTGGTACGCCACACCCCTCCCAATGAACACGACCCCCATTTCGACCGTAGGAGGTGGAAGAGAAGTCCATTTCCTACATTTTGCGGTACCCCACACCCCTCCCGATCAACAGGACCCCATTTCGACCGTAGGAGGTCGAAGAGAAGTCTGTTTCCTCCGTTTTGCGGTACGCCAGACCCCTCTTGGTGAATAGGATCCCATTTCGATCGTAGGCGGTCGAATAGAAGGCCGTTTCCTCCATTCTGTGGTATGCCAGGCCTCGTTTCGGTTGTTCCATCAAAGTTGGTTGGCTCCCGATGAACATGACGCATCCGTTGCCTCTCGATGAACACGACGCAGTTTCTCCGTTCCGACCCAGCCGGTTGGCTGCTGATGAACAGGACGCCGTCGCTGCTCTCCGCTGCCTCTCCATGTACACAAGCCCTTGCCGTACGTATGCGCGAGTAGACATTCGTGACCCCGCCTGTATGTACGTACGTGGCTATATTTACTTTCTTGCACCCTGGATGTACGTACATGTACACGATATTAACGGGACTGCGCGACATGCTACGTATGCGCCTCTACTACGACACATGCCCTTCCTTACTCGGCCACGGTTCATCCCTGCAGCCTGCAGACAGACCATTCGACCAGTATGTACGTACACGTTCGTGACCAGAATGACAACGCTACGTACGCTTTGACCAGGTGGGTCCCGACTGTCAGGGAGGATAAGGAGGCACTTCCTTGTGTGTGAATTTATTGCTGGTGGGTCCCAGCTGTCAGGGGGAGAATCATATTTTTGCCCGTAATATGGACGCACTTCCTTGCATGCGAAGATGTAGCTGGTGGGTCCCAGCAGTCAGGGGGGAAACGTTTTCTTCATGAAATACGGTGGCCCGTCCGATGTGTCCCTACTGTCAAGTGGAGGAATCATTATTTTACGCGTAGTAAGGAGGCACTTCCTTGCTGCGGCCGTGGACCCAGCTGTCAGCCTCTCCACGTAAAGTACTATTCCGATGGAAGTCTGTTTCTTGACCACATTGACCATGTCGCGCCGAGAGCACCAAGGCGGCGGACGACGGTGAGGCCTAGGAAGGGGATGACGCGGAGCCGGGAAAGACGCGGCAGTGGATGCCCACGCAGAGAGGAGTATGAGGGTTGACTGGTTTGGTTGCGGTGTGAGGCTGCCGTCGCCACAGAATAATAGGGGTTGTGGGTGAGAAGATGGATGGCCTAGCCAGAGGTTGGAGTAAGGTGGGGCGGTCAGGCCTGCGCAGCAGCAGAGCCGACCACGGGAGGCAGGAGCAGGCGACATGACCGGTGCTGGTTTGGGAGGCTGGAGCAAGAAGACCAGAGGTTGAAGAAGCACTAGGGCCGTTGGATGGACATCATATGGTCACTAGAGCTAGAATCGTTCATATTGACTAAGTTGACAAAGCCCTCCGTCCGCGTCAACTTAGTGGGCCCACAAGTAAGCCTCCCACTATGGTGGGTCCTAGCTAGCAGGGGGAGTATTCATTTTTTTGCGTAATAAGGAGGCACTTCCTTTTGTGTGAGGATATAGCTGGTGGGTCCGAGCTGTCAGCGGGGGAATGTTTTTTTGCTAAATACAGAGGCCCTTCCAGTGGGTCCCAGTTGTCAGGTGGAGGAATTATTATTTTGCGCGTAATAAGGAGGCATTTCCTTGTGTACGGCCGTGGACCCAGCTGTCAGCCTCTCCACGTATAGTCCACTTCCGATGGATGTCGTTCGTTGACCACGCCATGCCGATAGCACCAGGGCGGTGGATGACGGCGAGGCCTAGGAAGGGAATGGCATAGAGCGAGGGAAGACTCAGCAGTTGTTTCCCACACGGAGGGGAGTATGAGGGTTTACTAGTTCTCTGCCGTCGCCGGAGAATAATAGCAGGTGTGGGTGAGTAGAGGGATGGCCAGGCCAGCGATGGGAGTAGGGTGGGGCGGTGAGGCCTGCACAGCAGCACAACTGGCCACGAGAGGAGGGAGCAGGCAGTCCTGCCGGCGCTTGTTTGAGAGGCTGGAGCAGGAAGAGCAGAGATTGAAGAAGCACGACAACCATTGGATGGACATCCAACAGTCACTACTCTCATGTGTTGACTAAGTTGACACAACGTAGCGTGCACGTCAACCCTTTTTTAGGAAAGCGTACGCGTCAACCCATAGTAGGCGCACCAGTCAGCCTCAGATCCGTGGAAAACAACATACAACCCATCTGCCCTTATTTCTAATAAATTACAGCCCATTTGCTAATTCTTAAGGTTTTTTGGAGCCCATATTCTTTTTGTTAGCATTACAGCTCATATTGTGGACACGGTTAAAAAAATATACGAAATTTTGCATATTTCGGTGCGGTCCGAACTATTTTTAATCCTGAAATTTTGAGTCACATTCAAACTAATTTTAAAAATAAATTTATATCAGTATAAAATCCAAATAATTGTCCACGCATAAAAATCAATGAAATTTAAAATCTTGAAATGAAAAAAAGAAATTTGAAACTAATTGCCGGTTTTATGTGTTTTAAAAATCTACATCCCATTTCTCATTACTGATAACCCATTTTCTAGGCAAGCCGAATGAAGCTCTCCTTGTCTTGAAAGATTTGCAGCTCAGCAGGGCTGACGAAGCAAGTAGGCCTTGGTTGGGTATTCTGCAAAAGAACAAAAAAAACTGGGCTAGCCATTTTCAGTAAGAAAAAACTACTGGGCTAGTCTTGTGGTAAACATAAAAGAAAAGGCTGGCTAGACATGCCAGAGTACCCGGCACAGCCCAGCTGGCACCATGCTTCCGTCTCAAAAAGAAAAATAACCGGGCGAGCTGCTGGGTCCCTGGTATCAGCCGCTCGTTGTGCAATGCTCTTATTTATTGACTACGTTCACAATGGCATGGGACCCAGATGTCAGAAATCCATTAGGAGGAACCATTTTTTGGCTTGAAATAAGGAGGCACTTGCTTGTGTACTGCCATGACCCTGGTGGGCCCCTGTTGTCATCCTCTCCACGTACAAAACATCTCCTGATTGTGTACGCGTAAACCTAGTTGGCCCACAAGTCAGCCTCTAAACCCGTGGCAGACAAATACAACCCATTTAAAAAAATAACAACCCATTCCATATGTTCAAACAAAAAGTTCAACATTCAGAGCAAAGTAACAGGTCTGATCCAGATATAGAGTACTGAACTTCCACGTTGACAACCATCATAGCCAAGTTAACTATCTACTCTCAGTAATACTCTAGTAGTGTACAAGTACTAACTTGCTCTTAGCTAACTAGATCATGCCGCCCGCCATCTGTGGTACATGGTAAACGCCGACACCGACGTCCTCCTCCTCCTCCTCGCCTCGGACTTGCCAGAGGTGCGATAGGGCGCGTTGCTCACGCGCGTTGGCCCTTTCCATGCCGGCGTGTTCCATCGAAGCTTCGGCTTCTAAGCAGGAAATCCACTTGACGAGCTGGTAGTAAAATTTGGCCTCGCAAACGCGTGCGTGCCGGACAACCTCCAAGGCTATTTGCTGGGCACCGACCTCCACGTAGTCGGCCCAGTTACAGGCGCTCTGCTCACGACTCAGAGCGTCGGTGTGTTGCTGCTCCATGCCCCGCTGGCGGCGCAAATCAGCGATACCCTGCTCCTTCGCCAGGCTGTCGCACTCCAACAAGCCCTCATACTCCGCATTGCCATCTAAAGACCGATAGAATGCCTCCTCCCTCCGTCTACCTTCCGCTGAAAAACCGAACACAAGTTCCGATGGTGACCGCCTCCGGCGTCGCCTATTGCGGACAGGCAGGGGCATGACGGACGTGGCGAGATCGAGGACAAGTGGCGAGCGACGTCGGGCTGGTGGGGGCTTATGAGGATAGGGCGAGTTAGGTGATGGTGCGACTGAAGAATGCCGGGAACTAGTAATTATAGGTGGAATGTAGGTGAACCAGTGTGTCACGGGAAACACGATGGTCATCGCAGTCATCAGAATTCAATTCATAAGCAGGCATGGCTTAGCATGCCAGCTTGCCGTGGAAAACTAGAAAAATTGAAATTATGACTATGCCGTCCCATCCCATCAGTGGTGCATCCCGTTCGTGCTGGGTCGCACGTCGGCATGACGGTCAAACGAGTGCGCTTGATTCATCCAGATGAGATATGTGTGTGATCCGCTGGTTATTCGTGTAGGATCGAGTCGGTTGGATAGTGTATGTGTAGGATCGCAATAGCGGATGAATGTTCGCTGGGAGATAAGGCATTTGTGAACGTTTTTGCTGGCAGTTTCTTCAGATTCGCATGGCATTTTCTTTAGAACAACATGCCAGTTTCTTCAGAGGAAGGCATTTTTATTCAAAAAACTGCCACTTTGGATCTTGCGTCATAATTAAAACTTCCAGGAGCATATTAGTATGCTAGCCAGCGATCGATTAGTAACTTGGAAACACTAAGCGAACAGAAATAAGGAACCGCTAGTAACTTGTAAACACTGAGAACACGAAAATAAGGATCATGTTGTGCATAGTAGTAAGAGCCAATCCATTCAAAATGTTCACACGAGATTCACAGGCCTGGCATTGTAATATGTTCACATTAGTAGCCCAAATTCACAACCAACTAGTATTATTCACATACATAAGATCAACATGTTAATGCATCTCAATGATTCACAGATCATATACAAATATATAGCTCCAAAATCAAAGATCTAGAAAAAACATATATTCTTCCTACTAACATGGATGCTTATCTGGGCCAACATTCAGTACAAAGTGAAAGACAAATTTGTTTGTGAAGTCTACAATTCCTCTTGCAAACGTATGTGGTTTTGCCAACAGCTAGAACCATGAGAATTAACCACACATGATGGAGGAACATCCACTGCAACATGATTTGGTCTTCTCTCGATCACATGGCGAGACTATTTTCAGAATACAAACTTTAGCTTAGGCAAAATGATGCCCATTGTATAATCAGACAAAAGCAATGAAGCACCTGGTGTTGGCCAATAAATAGTACATTACTACTTTTGTGCAGTCCATGAAGTGACTATCCAATCTTTATGTGTCTATTTTCAAATGGAACTGCACGCAGTGACTATACTATTCTCTTGTGCAGTTCCACCAAAATTGTGGTCACTTTGTTTGTTTGCCAAATAGCAATGGGCAGACATCTGTCTGCACAAATATCAAGCAGCTAGTAAACATATACCCACCTTGTATTTTCGGTTTAAACACGTCTCTCCCGCTTAGCTTCTGTCATGTTTTGCACCAGACAATTTGATACTGTGATGTTTTGCCCTGGACAATTTCGTACTAAATTGATTTGCTGGTACAGAGCAGAAATATAGTGCCTATTCTTCATCCGACCAAGGGTATCCATGTTCGTAGTGATGGAAGAGATGCAATTGATACAACCGAAATTGAGCATCCAATCATTGAATCATGCCTGCACCTCCAATGTAGGTCCACCCTGCCAATAAATTCACATGCAAACCACTAATATTACTATCTAATGACAGTACAAAAAGAGTAGCAAGATAGTAGCAAACCATGTACCTTTGTAATGAATAGCTCATAGTGCCACCAATTGGATATAACAGTTTGGAAGAAAACATGCTCCTAATGTTGAACCATTTGGACTTTTTGTGCAGTTCCACTAAAAGCGAGCATCCCTGTTTGCATAGATATTGAAAGTGTGATTACTATAAAAGTGACACTAGTTGAAGCATAGACTCACAAATATAAGCATTCCAATTTCTTAATGGGAAAAGGTAGCAAGACCGTTTATAACCGCCTGTTTGAAGGAATAAATAAGGTAACAACAGCTGATGTCAGGAAGGCATACATAGTATTTTCTTAAAAACTGAACCATTCCTGACCTTTCCTCTTCTTTTAAGCATATTTTGTCTAGTTCAACTAAAATAAAATGTCATCACCACCTTGACAATGCAGTGACACTGTACAAAAATAAATGACTTAGCATTACATCATGATGTCAGGTATGTAATTGACACGCATTAGAGACAAACATACAGACCTCCTCCGATAACATAATGAACATTAATTTTAACAAAGGTGTGACTAGCTTTACCGGGATAATTTGAGTGAACTCTACACCCTCTGTTCCTTAATATAAGACATTTTCATAGTTCATTTTAAAGTACCCAAACGTCTAGTATTTAGAAAAACAGGTAGTAGTTTTCTTGAGCACATATCTGGGAAAGCTTGCCACACTTTATATATGTCCATACGCTAATGCAACACCATTCGAATAGTACAAATATACACTAATCTAGTGGCTAGTCAAAGTAGAGTAGTTTTTTTATTACGGGGTACAGTGCAATGGTTTTACTGAACATATTTCCATAAGCTAGCACTGCAAGATTTCTATAAGCATTAACAATACAAAATGTAAAGGTAACAAGTTTCAGCATTGGTATACTAGCTGTGCAACAACATTAAACCAAATACAAAAGTTTGAAGGTAACTAGCATTATTAACTAATTACAGTATAATTTCTTTGCAAACCATGTACCTTCAAGGTAAATATCATTTTGAACTCGAGGGGACCTCAAAATTGCTATCCCAATCTTGACAATCGATCAAACATAAAAACTTGATTGAACAAATCAAGAGAACAGTCGGAGGATGAGGTGCCCACTCTTCACCTTTCCTCTTGTCTTCATAATTTTTTGTGCAGTTTAACCAAAATAAAATGACATCAGCGCCTTGGCATTTTGGTGCCACTGTACCAAAAAAAATTGACTTATCTCATGAAAATGAGGTATGTAATCTATAATCATTAACAATGCAAAAATCTGAAGGTGGTAACAAGTTTCATCGTTGGTATACTGGCTGTGCAACAACATTAGAATGCCTTAGCTGAAAAATCTTCAATACATCCACAATCAATAGCTAACCCTGAAATAATCCAGTGACATTAAATGGCATTGCTTAAATTTATCGGTGGCATTAGACTGAGTGCGGCATTAGTTAAATGTGGCATCACTTTAGCAGTAACATTGCTTGACTTTACCGCTGGCGTTATACTAATAGCAAAAAAGTGGCAATAAGAGCATGGGAGCCCCATTCAGACAGTGGGCGCACCAGTATGATGTACCTCCCGGATGCAGAGTGGTGAGGGAGGCATGGTTGCCCAGAGCAGCAAATATCCAGGCAGCATATGTGGATTACATCCCATTTTTGTTCTCTTTAGCCACCTTTTTCCTATGTGAGGACAACAAACCGATCGACCTGGTCATTCTCTATTGCGTTGTCATGCCTTTCTACCCTTTTCACCCTTTTTCAACCAAGAGACACGAGACTCGTTCCTTAGCTACTGATCTTCCCCTTTTCAACCTAGATGCGGGTTCGATGCCTAGTCTCTTGGACAATACTTTCTCCCTTCCTTTCCTTATTCAATCCAGACATGGATTAGTCTGCATGAAGTAGGGTTTCCTTTAATAGTGCAAATTAAGGTTTTCGTTTGTGTGACCAGCAGAGCAGAGGATAGCAAATTGGGAAGATAGTGGAGTGGAAAAAGATCCACATGCAACAATGTGGCAGATGGGGCAAGAACAAGGTTATGGTTCGAAAAGAGGTAGCATACCTAAGGGTCGGAGGGAAGTGGCTTCGCTCGTGGTCGTCGTCCTCTGCACACACTACGACAGCAAACTTGGGGACGGAGGCCATCCTGCATGGGCGCTAGGTCTGAGAGGACGGCTTTGTCGTTACTGCGTGACTTCGCTCGCTGACGACGAGTGCGTCGACGCTGCATGTCCTTTTCTTCCCTGGCTGATCTGTGACAACCGGTGAGGAGGGAGAGAGAGGCCATCTTTTTTAGATTTGGAGAGAGGGTGATAGTGTGAGAAGCAAGTGGGCATCCCTTAGCAAGAAAGTGCTGAAGCTCTAGCCTATATATCTTTTTGATACTAGTACTAGAGGTGTTGTAGTGGTAGAATAGTTTATATTTTCTCTACATATAGTACCAGGTAGTCGTGCTTCAAAACTGAACGACATGCCATTAAAAAAATAAAGTCGAGAAATAATGCGACACCTAGGGCCAACGCGGCCAGATCTAATTTTGCACGAGAAATGACACACCATGTTTCGTTGACATATGGTCCCATTCCAACATGTCAGTGAGACGACGGCTAGTCCTTTTGTACAATTTACGAACGGACGTCTATGTAGGCCGGGGCGCCTCTTCCTGTATCGTGCCAACTGTCCATCACCTCTTCGCCTTTCCCTCTCGATTTGGAACTGTTGTCGCACGCTCTTCCTCCCTCCCCCATTTTCCTTCACCCTTCCTTCCCATTTGTTCGATCGTCTTCTCCATGGAGGGATCAGGCCGGAAATGACCCCATTATTCTTGCCCCGATCTGAAAGATGAAGTGGTGGAGGAACTCATTGATCGGTGCGATGTCATCACCTCAGCTAGCATGGCAGGTTCGTTCAAGACCATTCTCGACTCAACTAATAACATCATTACAAAGAACCGAAGGGTCCAGGAGCGATTTGATCTCCCCTATCTTCTTCGCCATGACCCTGCTCGCTAGCGCGTGGACGACGGAAGCCTCGACTTGTGCAAGTTGATGCCGCTTGATAATGATACATGTGATGTTACGATGCCATCGCTTGAGGTTAAGGATTGTGCAGGCGCAAATGAAGATTGGGTTGTTGATATTGGGTACAACTGCGAGTGGGAACTTGTGAATGTGTACACTCGTCACTGGATTCCACTTCCAAAAATCTCAGACTGCCCTGAAGTTTTGCACACCAGTATTCTACGTAGGTTCAAATACGATCATGGTGACTGTCGTCTTCAGAAGGTAGCAATTTGTCGAGTTCCCAACCACTCTTGGGGTTATAGGAATGCTTGTGTTGTCACTATCTTCGACAAGCTTGTTGCCGTCCTTCATACTTCAACTTGATGGATATTGCTCAAAAATCAGTTTCTATACATAGATGTGTAATGTGATGCAATTCAATACGAGGGACTTGTGTTTGATGCCACCACTTCTGGCACTGTTTTTGCATGGGATCCTTATTGTTTCAGTACGATTGTCTTCCACTGTAATTATAATTGTTTCATTCACCATGTATGTGAGTTAGTATCCCCGTACTAATTAACCTCCTTTGTTTCCAAGGTCCTGTCAACATTCCCCCACCGATACTTGGAATTTTTTACTATAACCAAGGGGGAGATGATGATGGTGATCACGAGCATGAAGACGGGCAGGACCTACATACTCAGTGGCGCCTGACAACTTATTTCGATGGATCACCTCTTCTTGTCTGTATACAGGGCACTGCTGATGTTACTAAGGAAGCCCATGGTCGCACTCTCCAGACTATTCCAACATCCATTGCAGGGCATTTGGGATGGATACTAGTGTGCTAGTGCCAGCACCTTCTCCCTGGTTCAATATTGATAACCTTGGAGAAAACTTGCTCTTCCTTGGACTAAACTATCCACTGATGGTCAAAGGCGATCCAGCTGCTGTAGGCACAATGTTACTACCATTTATGAGAAGCAATTGTATCCATACCTCAGACATTGGTATGCTTCCCTACCTTGGCTATCACAATATGCGTCCTGATATAGGCCGCTTCAGCCTGGATGATGATTCTTGTGTTGGTATCAAGATTGACAATACCTGGCCCTGCCCAGAGAATCACTTCTGGTTGAAAGCAAGCGTTTCCAACGCCAAGAATTGGTTGGCCTGAAGTTTATTTCATTGCTCTGTTATTTGTTGTCTGAGAAAAACTTTAGTATTTATAATATATCCTCGTTGTCGTTGTGGGTTGATGACCTGTTGTATGTAATGCTAAATGATATGCCTGTGATAAACTTACTAAATTTATGAATGGCTTTCGAGTCGCTTCTCGGAGTGGGTGCTACGATGAGGCAAAAAATGTATTCCCGAATACATAATTGTACGTACATTGCAACATGTTATTGGATGAGTCCAATCAACAATAGTACTACTATTTGTACTAGCTTCACATGCTTTGTGTGTTGGGCGGTTATTTTTACTATAGCTGCGAATCCCATCATCCTAGGTCCTCGGATGAGTCCAATCAACTATAGAAATTGCACTCTGATGTTTGGGTTCAAACTTTCAAAACTGCTGCACTATCTCTACGTCTACGTATACGTAATACAACAACTTTTAAACTTGAGACCAGCCATCCACCCTCACAAAGAACACTTTTAACCAAGCACAAAATCCAGGAAATTTGGCCACGGTGTGAGGTGGGCCATATGTTAATGTGTTCGCTGTATGTAATCAGCACCTCAAATCCTCGATATATAGTAGTAGGGTGGCATGGGCCAGAACAAGCATTCACGTCCAGGAGTACGGCACACGCCACCAGCACGACTTCCATATGACACCATATTTCTTGGAGTCCGTGATACAACTATATCTTCAACCTCCTCGTATCTCTAACTCAGCCATCAGGCAGCGGGCGAGGTGGGGGTTTGCCGATAGTCAGTTTCCTCAACTGCGGTCCCACTTGTAAGGCCAACTCCAGCGCACGACCCCAAATGGACGTCCGTTTTGCCCAGATCCTGTCCGTTTGGGTGGGTAGTGGGTCGTGTTTGGGCCATTTCTCGTATGCGGTGGCAGTGCGCCCAACGTGCAGACACATCCCATCTATGTACATTTTTCTTTGCAAACACATATTTTTTTCATCATTGATTTTTGGTACATGGAAATGCATCATCTATTTTGACTAGAAAAGCAAGACCAAAGAAAACAAGAACCACAAGAATACATTTTAGAAGATATCCAACTTCCATAACTGCTCTTATAAGTTGGATTAGTGCCTTCTTGATGCATTCATTGTTGAACTGCGGAGGCTCGATCTTGCGTGCTTCTTTCTTCTTCGAGTGTAAAGAAGTAGACATTGCTTCCTCGCATCTAGTCTCATGTATAGCCTCTATTCTAGCAACAAGTGCACTAGTCTCATCTCTAGCCTCTATGCTAGATAGAAGTGCACGAACATCTACTAAATTGCACTCTATCAATATATCGATGTACTCTTCTTCCCAATACCAAAACTTGCATCCATTCTACACAATAAAATTCGAGAGCACAACCGAAGCTAAAGTAGCACATACCCCATCGGTGGAACACTTGATGAACACCCATCCGGGATGTTATGACGTTGTAGACACGCGGCACAAGACCTTCTTTGGGCATTCGTCGCACGTAATGAGTGGCAACGGTGCGCCGACGAGCTTTTGGGCCAGCACCGAGCCCGGCCGACCGCCATTCATGTATCTGTCGGTGGACTGTCGACGGTGTAGATCCGAGCGGCTAGAGGAGGAGTCAGTACCTGCATGCGGTCTTCCGGCCCGGTGCCCGGCCAGTCCATGGCACGGCGCGGCCTCCCATAGCCGGGCGAGCTCAAGCCCAACCGGATCCGCTCCAAATCCAACCGCCGGGTGTGCAAAACATGTAGCCGTGGTTGGGTTGCTCGGGGACGTCGAGGGAAAGGGGGCTAGGCGAGCGCGCGTCTGAGCTGCACGCGCTGGAGTTGGCCTAAGTGAAGATGCAAGACAGCATGTGTTTCCCTAGCAGCGTGGTAGACCAACCGTGTGGGGTGCGAAGTGTCTTCGCTCGTGTGGAGGACGGAGGCCATCCGGTGCGGGCACTAGATCTGACCGGACGGCCTTGTCATCGGTGTGTGAGCTATGTGGCAATCATACGCTCCCCACTAGCCTCTTCCTATACTGTGGCAACCGTCCACCGCCTCTTCGCCTTTCCCTCTCAATTTGGAACTACTGTCACACGCTCTTCCTCCCTCCTCCATTTGCCTTCACCCTTCCTTCTACCACTGTTCGATTGTCTTCTCCATGGAGGGAATAGGTCGGAAACGACCTTGTTATTCCTGCCTCGATCTGAAAGATGACATGGTGGAGGAACTCATTGATCGGTGCGATGTCATCACCTCGGCTGGCATGGCAGGTTCGTTCAAGACCATTCTTGACTCAACTAATAACATCATTACAAAGAACCCAAGGGTCCAGGAGCGGTTTGATCTCCCATATCTTCTTCGCCATGACCCTGTTCGTCGGCACGCGGACGACGGAAGCCTTGCCTTGTGCAAGTTGATGTTGCTTGATAATGATATGTGTGATGTTAAGATGCCATCACTTAAGGATAAGGCATGGGCATGCGCAAATATAGATTGGGTTGTTTATATTGGGCACAACTGCGAGTGGGAACTTGTGAATGTGTACACTCGTCACCGCGTTCCACTTCCAAAAATCTCAGAGTGCCCAGAGGTTAAGCAGACAGATGGTCTACGTACGTTCAAGTACGATCATGGTGACTGTCATCTACAGAAGATAGCAAATTTGTCGAGTTCCAAACCGCTCTTGGGATTACACGAACTATCAAGTTGTTTGTATCTTCGACAAGCTTGTTGCCGTCCTTACTTCCACGCCTCCATGGATATTGCTCAAAAATTAGTTTCTGTACATGGATGTGTACTGTGATGCAATTCAATACGAGGGTCTTGTGTTTGCTTCCACCACCCGTGGCACTGTTTTTGCATGGAATCCTTATGCTTTCGGTACGTCTATCTTCCACCGTAATTATAATTGTTTCATCCACATGCATGCGGGTTAGCTAGTTTCCCTTGACTAATTAACCTTCTTGTGTTTCCAAGGTCCTGTGAACATTCCACCACCTACACTTGAAAATTTTCATAACCAAGGGGAGATGACGATGGTGATGATCACGAGCATGAGGATGAGCAGGACCTATATACTCAGTGGCACCTGGCAACTTATTCCGATGGATCACCTCTTCTTGTCTGTATACAACACACTGCTAATGTTACTACTAAGGAAGCAGGTGATGATGAGGACATCAATACCATTGTTACACCCACAACCCCTGTTGCTATACATACTGGACGAATTACTAGAGCTCGCGCACGCCAATTGAATTACCAGGTACTTCCGTTTCTTGGTAACGATTTTAATGTTCATGAGAATATGATGCTGCCTAAATTGGATACATTTGTTTTGCTTACAAATGAAGGGCCTAGCTTGGACAATAAAGATGAACCTTGGAGCAAGTTCAAGCATGGAGATGATGGCATGCGCAAGGGGAACAAAAATGGAGTTACAAGTGATGATTCCAGGGCTTTGAAGCCACCATAATGAGTGCATGAAGCCTTGGACGAAATATACAAGATGTCACTTCATAAATTTCGTCCAGAGGCTATTCTAGGTGCCGCGTCACCTTATCTTTGGGCCAGGCCCATGTAATTTCAAAATACTTGATTATAGGCTGTTTTTAGAGTCTGTATGTGTGGGGAAACAAGAGTTAGGGTTGGTTTCGGACCCCTCCTCTAAGGGCCACAAAATGCCCCCTCTCTCCTCCATATATACAGCCCTTAGGGCATCATTTAGACTTTGGGTTTTGTTTAGATTAAAAGTTCGCCATAGCTGCAACTTCGCGTACTTCGTTTGTGTTCAGCGACCAGACAAAGATGTCACAGAACCCCACCTTGGTCTTTTCCTACCAATCTATCCCCCTAGGAGCATGCGCGTAATACTTTGCTTTGATAACTTGTAGATTTTTGCAATAAGTATATGAGTTCTTTATGACTAAGGTTGAGTCCATGGATCATACACACTTTTCTTCCTTCCACCATTGCTAGCCTCTCTAATACCACGCACCTTTCGCCGGTATCATACACCCACCATATACCTTCCTCAAAATAGCCACCATACCTACCTATCATGGCATTTCCATAGCCATTCCCAGATATATTGCCATGCAAATTTCCACCGTTCCGTTTACTATGACACGCTCCATCATTGTCATATTGCTTTTCATAATCATGTAGTTGACATTGTATTTGTGGCAAAGCCACCGTTCATAATTCTTTCATACATGTCACTCTTGATTCATTGCATATCCCGGTACACCGCCGGAGACATTCACATAGAGTCATATTTTGTTCTAAGTATCGAGTTGTAATTGTTGAGTTGTAAGTAAATAAAAGTGTGATGATCATCATTTTTAGAGCATTGTCCCAAGTGAGGAAAGGATGATGGAGACTATGATTCCCCCACAAGTCGGGATGAGACTCCGGACGAAAAAAAGGAGGCCATAAAAAAGGCCCAAATAAAAAATGATATAAAAAGAGAGAAGGGACAATGCTACTATCCTTTTACCACACCGTGCTTCAAAGTAGCACCATGATCTTCATAATAGAGAGTCTCCTATGTTATCACTTTCATATACTAGTGGGAATTTTTCATTATAGAATTTGGCTTGTATATTCCAATGATGGGCTTCCTCAAAATGCCCTAGGTCTTCGTGAGCAAGCGAGTTGGATGCACACCCACTTAGTTCCTTTTGTTGAGCTTTCATATACTTATAGCTCTAGTGCATCCGTTGCATGACAATCCCTACTCACTCATATTGATATCTATTGATGGGCATCTCCGTAGCCCGTTGATACGCCTAGCTGATATGAGACTATCTTCCCCCTTTTTGTCTCCTCCACAACCATCATTCTATTCCACCTAAAAGTGCTATGTCCATGGCTCACACTCATGTATTGCGTGAAGATTGAAAAAGTTTGAGAACACCAAAAGTATGAAACAATTGATTGGCTTGTCATTGGGGTTGTGCATGATTTAAATACTTTGTGTGGTGAAGATAGAGCATAGCCAGACTATATGATTTTGTAGGGATAACTTTCTTTGGCCATGTTATTTTGAAGAGACATAATTGCTTAGTTAGTATGCTTGAAGTATTATTATTTCTATGTCAATATTGAACTTTTGTCTTGAATCTTTCGGATCTGAATATTCATACCACAATTAAGAAGAATTACATTGAAAATATGCCAAGTAGCATTCCACATCAAAAATTCTGTTTTTATCATGTACCTACTCGAGGACAAGCATGAATTAAGCTTGGGGATGCTTGATACGTCTCCAACGTATCTATAATTTTTGATTGTTCCATGCTATATTATATTGTGTTTTGGACATTATTGGGCTTTATTATACACTTTTATATTATTTTTGGGACTAACCTATTAACCGGAGGCCGAGCCCATAATTTCTGTTTTTTTGCCTATTTTAGGGTTTCACAGAAAAAGAATATCAAACGGAGTCCAAACGGAATGAAACCTTCGGAAACGTGATTTTCGGAACGAACATGATCCAGAGGACTTGGACCCTACGTCAAGACATCAACCAAGAGGCCACGAGGTAGGGGGCGTGCCTACCCCCCTGGGCGCGCCCTCCACCCTCGTGGGCCACCTTGTTGCTCCACCGACGTACTCCTTCCTCCTATATATACCTACGTACCCCCAAACTACCAGATACGGAGCCAAAACCCTAATTCCACTCCCGTAACTTTCTGTATCCATGAGATCCCATCTTGGGGCCTTTTCCCGAGCTCCGCCGGAGGGGGCATCAATCACGGAGGGCTTCTACATCAACACCATAGCCTCTCCGATGAAGTGTGAGTAGTTTACTTCAGACCTACGGGTCCATAGTTATTAGCTAGATGGCTTCTTCTCTCTTTTTGGATCTCAATACAAAGTTCTCCCCCTCTCTTGTCGAGATCTATTCGATGTAATCTTCTTTTGCGGTGTGTTTGTTGAGACCGATGAATTGTGGGTTTATGATCAAGTTTATCTATGGATAATATTTGAATCTTCTCTGAATTCTTTTATGTATGATTGGTTATCTTTGCAAGTCTCTTCGAATTATCAGTTTGGTTTGGCCTACTAGATTCATATTTCTTGCAATGGGAGAAGTGCTTAGCTTTGGGTTCAATCTTGCGGTGTCCTCTCCCAGTGACAGTGGGGGAAGCAAGGCACGTATTGTATTGTTGCCATCGAGGATAACAAGATAGGGTTTTCATAATATTGCATGAGTTTATCCCTCTACATCATGTCATCTTGCTTAAAGCATTACTCTGTTCTTATGAACTTAATACTCTAGATGCATGCTGGATAGCGGTCGATGTGTGGAGTAATAGTAGTAGATGTAGGCAGGAGTCGGTCTACTTGTCTCGGACGTGATGCCTATATACATGATCATACCTAGATATTCTCATAAATATGCTCAATGCTGTCAATTGCTCAACAGTAATTTGTTTACCCACCGTGAATACTTATGCTCTTGAGAGAAGCCACTAGTGAAACCTATGGCCCCCGGGTCTATTTTCCATCATATTAATCTTCCAACACTTAGTTATTTTTATTGCCTTTTATTTTACTTTGCATCTTTATCATAAAAATACCAAAAATATTATCTTATCATATCTATCGTATCTCACTCTCGTAAGTGACCGTGTAGGGATTGACAACCCCTTATCGCGTTGGTTGCGAGGATTTATTTGTTTATATAGGTGCGAGGGACTCGTGCGTGGCCTCCTACTGGATTGATACCTTGGTTCTCAAAAACTGAGGGAAATACTTACGCTACTTTGCTGCATCACCCTTTCCTCTTCAAGGGAAAACCAACGCAAGTGCTCAAGAGGTAGCAATATGGCATGATCTGGAAATCCAAAATAGAGTAACAAAATACTGGACTCGGACTAGGACTGGTGGTGGAGATGAATCTGGTGGAACTCAGACTGGTGGCGGCGATGAATCTGGTGGAACTCGGACTGGTGGCGGATATATGTTGCAGGTGGATTGGCGTGATGGCGGCGGATAGGTGGTGGCACATATGGACTCGCATTGGCGGTGAATATGTGGTGGTGGTATATGGCAGCGGTGATGAAGTTGGCGCGGTGGTGGTATACGGCAGCGGCAATGATGATGACGCGGTGGTGATATATGTCAGTGGTGACGTGAAAACCTATGAACATAACTCGAAACTCTAAAGGTCTAGACGCTAAGACCAGCAACTTGACACGACGGTGCAACAACAAATTCAACAAAGCAAATACAGTAAAGATTATGCAAAGGCTCAGATTGGTTCGGATAGGATGAACTAACCCTAATTTTTTTTGGCTTTTTCGTGGACTATAGGTATGAAGAACAGACTCGATCTAAACTACGAAAAAAACTGTAAAATCTCACCGAGCAACCTAGAAATCTGATACCACTTGATAGAGGCAAAGGTGTCCCATCTTTCGATGAGATGGTGGCTACCGTTTTGGAGGAAGTCGACTTTGACGATCCGACTACGAACGTGCGAGGACGTCGCACCTTAGCAATCTCTAAGCCAACTCCGAGAGGTTATTGACCATGACGGAGCATGATCAACCTAACCACGAAGGTCTGTTTCCTGCAGGCAGATGAAGAACAAGCAAGAAACTAAGATTGCAATCTGGATATTGCGAATATAAGAGGAAAGCTTTATTGATCAAGGTGGGGTTATGTGACGCCTTTGTGTGGTCGTTGAACACAAACGAAGTACGCGAAGTTGCAGCTATGGAGAACTTTAATCTAAATAAAACCCAAAGTCTAAACGATGCCCTAAGTGCTGTATATATGGAGGAAGAGGGGGGAATTTCATGGCCCTTGGAGGAGGGGTCTGGAACCAACCCAAACTCTTGTTTCCCCACACATACGGACTCTTAAAACAACCTATACTCAAGTATTTCAAAATTATATGGGCCTGGCCCAATAATAAGGTGACGCAACACCTATAATAGCCTCTGGACGAAATTTATGAAGTGTCATATTGTATATTTCGTCCAAAGCTTCATGCACTCATTATGGTGGCTACAAAGTCCTGAAATCATCACTTGTAACTCTGTTCTTGTCCCCCCTGCGCATGCCATCATCTCCTTGCTTGATCTTGCTCCAATGATCATCCTTCTTGTCCAAGCTAGGCCCTTCATTTGTAAGCAAGATGAATGTATCCAATTTAGGCAGCATCATATTCTCATGAACATTAGAATTATTACCAATAAACGAAAGTACCTGGTAATTTAATTGGCGTGCGCGAGCTCTAGTAATTGGTCCTGTATATGTATCAGTAGGGGTTGTGGGTGTAACTTTGTTGGTGATGTCCTCATCACTCTTATTACAAGTGAAGAACACAGTGGAGATGATTCTGATCATGAGACGCAATACATGGCTGCTGAAGATGCTGACATGTATGAATGTTAATTGCTCAACATGTTTTGAGTGTGCATGTTACACAAGCAGAGAAAAATCAGAGGCATAATTTGTTCCATACAAAGGGAGTTATGAAGGAACGTTCTGTTTGCGTCATCATTGATGGAGGGAGCTGCAACAACTTGGTTAGCATGGACATGGTGGAGAAGCTATCTCTCACCACAATACCACATCCACATCCTTACTACATCCAATGGTTCAACAACAACGGCAAGGTTAAGGTAACACATCCTGTTCGTGTGCATTTTAGTATCTCTACATATGCTGATTATGTTGATTGTGATGTGGTACCTATGCAAGCATGTTCCTTATTACTTGGTAGACCATGGCAATTTGATAAAAATTCTGTACACCATGCTAGAAACAATCAGTATACTCTTGTTCATAAGGACAGAAATATTACTTTGCTTCCTATGACTCCTGATTCCATTTTAAAAGATGATATTATTAGACCTAATAAAGTAAAACAGGAGAAAAATAAGAGTGAAAATCAGATTGTGGCAAAAGAATTTGAGCAACAAATGAAGCATAATATAAACCATCTAGTGTTGCTTCTGAAATTAAATTGAAAAGTGCATGTTACTGATACGTCTCCAACGTATCTATAATATTTGATTATTCCATGCTATTATATTATCTATTTTGGATATTTAATGGGCTTTACTAAGCACTTCTATATTATTTTTGGGACTAACCTACTAACCCAAGGCCTAGTGCAAATTGTTGTTTTTTTTGCCTATTTCAGTGTTTCGCAGAAAAGGAATATCAAACAGAATCCAAACGGAATGAAACCTTCGGGAGAGTTACTTTTGGAACAAATGTGACCCAGGGGACTTGGAGTGGACCTCAAGAAACAAATGAGGCGGCCACGAGGTAGGTGGGCGCGCCTACACCCCCTGGGCGTGCCCTCCACCCTCGTGGGCCCCTCGTAGCTCCACCAACCTACTTCTTCCTCCTGTATATACCCATATACCCCGAAAACATCCAGGAGCACCACGAAACCATATTTCCACCGCCGCAACCTTCTGTACCCAAGAGATCCCATCTTGGGGCCTTTTCCGGAGCTCCGCCGAAGGGGGAATCAATCACGGAGGGCTTCTACATCAACACCATAGCCTCTCCGATGATGTGTGAGTAGTTTACCTCAGACCTTCGGGTCCATAGTTATTAGCTAGATGGCTTATTCTCTCTCTTTGGATCTCAATACAAAGTTCTCCTCGATCTTCTTGGAGATCTATTCGATGTAACTCTTTTTGCGGTGTGTCCATCGAGATCCGATGAATTGTGGGTTTATGATCAAGATTATCTATGAACAATATTTGGTTCTTCTCTGAATTTTTATATGTATGATTTAATTATCTTTGCAAGTCTCTTCGAATTATCAGTTTGGTTTGGCCTACTAGATTGATATTTTTTGCAATGGGAGAAGTGCTTAGCTTTGGATTCAATCTTGCGGTGTCCTTTCCCAGAGACAGCAGGAGCAGCAAGGCATGTATTGTATTGTTGCCATCAAGGATAAAAAGATGGGGTTTATATCATATTGCTTGAGTTTATCCCTCTACATGATGTCATCTTGCTTAATGCGTTACTCTATTCTTATGAACTTAATACTCTAGATGCATGCTAGATAGCGGTCGATGTGTGGAGTAATAGTAGTAGATGCAAAATCGTTTCGATCTACTTGTCACGGACGTGATGCCTATATACATGATCATGCCTAGATATTCTCATAATTATGCACTTTTCTATCAATTGCTCGATAGTAATTTGTTCACCCACTGTAATACTTATGCTATCTTGAGAGAAGCCACTAGTGAAACCTATGGGCCCCGGGTCTATCTTTTATCATATAAGATTCCAATCTATTTTTTCGCAATCTTTACTTTCAATCTATATCATAAAAATACCAAAAATATTTATCTTATTATTATTATCTCTATCAGATCTCACTCTCGTAAGTGACCATGAAGGGATTGACAACCCCTTTATCGCGTTGGTTGCAAGGTTTTTATTTGTTTGTGTAGGTACGAGGGACTTGCGTGTCGTCTCCTACTGGATTGATACCTTGGTTCTCAAAAACTGAGGGAAATACTTACGCTACTTTACTGCATCACCCTTTCCTCTTCAAGGGAAAACCAACGCAGTGCTCAAGAGGTAGCAAGAAGGATTTCTGGCGCCGTTGTTGGGGAGGTTTGCGCACAAGTCAAGACATACCAAGTACCCATCACAAACTCTTATCCTTCGCATTACATTATTTGCCATTTGGCTCTCGTTTTCCTCTCCCCCACTTCTAAAACGATTTTCAAAAACCTTTGCCTTTTCTTCGCCTTCTTCCCATATGTATCCTTCTTTGTGTTTCTGTGTGCCTTCTATTTGCTTGCATCTTTGCTTGATAAAAATCTATTGATATCGATCCACTTAAAGTGTTCTACTTGGATAATCTTCGATCCTTATGCGCTCGTGCTGAAACCCCAACTAGCCTAGTTGATGGGAAATCTTTAGATGAGCATGCTCATTTTGTGCGTCACCGTTTGTCTGCAAAAGGGAGACTCTTATGGGATCAAATAAACAGATTGCTATGTTATGCTTGGAATCTTTGTGAAATTTGTGATCTTACTTGTTGCTCTAGGAACCCTAAAAAACACCTCCCCTACCTATGTGAGTTTAATGATAATGCAATCTTATCTTCTTATGCAAAGGGTGTTTATAGTTACTATGATATCAAACAAATTGAAGAATTTGTTGCTTTTAAGGGTGCCTATGAAGTTGCTTCTTTGATTGAAAAGTATGATATTACTCTCTACGAATCTAAAATTTTTGACATACTTAAATATTGCCATGAAAACTATGCTCATAATGTCTATGTCAAGGAATTTATTGAAAAAATGACCATTGCTTCAAAAGAAAATAATGATATGCATGAATCTATAGATAATTATGATTCCGATGATTTGATTGAAATATCCCTTCATGAACATGATGCTTGCTATTATTGTGTCCATGATGCCAATATTTATGAAGATGAATTTGCTATAGTTCCTTATGTTAAACATGAGATCGTTGTTATTGCACCCATACTTGATAGTTCGATGGAAAGCATGATTAAAATGATGTTATCATAATTTCTCTTAATGTCAATTGTGTTAATAATATGCAAAACCCTAAGCTTGGGGATTCTAGTTTTGCTATAACTACTATTTGTTGCAATGATCATGATTGGGGTGATTCTTCTTTTGATCTTGAAAATTTGTTTAAGCCCCATGATGAATATGAGATTGATAATAATGTTTGCAATAATATTGAAAGTGGGTTTGGAAGAGTGTCAACTTTAGATCCACATATTTGGAGAATGTTCAATCTTGTGAAGTTTCTGATAAAAGTGGGTTTGGAGAGGTCATGACTTTAGTTAATGTTAAACCCACTATTTTGGAAGAGTGTCGACTTTGCATACATGTGGATCATGTTAAGAATATGTTTTGTGATAGCTATATTGTTGAATTTGCTTATGATCCTACATGTAATTATTATGAGAGAGGAAAATATGGTTGTAGAAATTTTCATGTTACAAAATTACCTCTAGTTATGTTGAGATTGCTGTTGTTTCTTTTCGCTTCCTTGCATATGCTAGTTTTTACTTTCTATGATAATTTGTTTGCCTATAAGATGCCTATGCATAGGAAGTATGTTAGACTTAGATGTGTTTGTCATGTGTTTCATGATGCTCTATTTGTGCTTCAATTCTTGTCTTTCATGTGAGCATCATTGAAATTATCAATGCCTAGCTAGGGGCGTTAAACGATAGCACTTGTTGGGAGGCAACCCAATTTTATTTTTGTTCCTTGCTTTTTGGTTCTGTTTAGTAATAAATAATTCATCTAGCCTCTGTTTATATGTGGTTTTAAGCTTTTAATTAGTGTTTGTGCCAAGTCGATCCTTTGGGAATACTTGGGGAAAGTCTTTGCGATCTTGCTGTAAAAGACAGAAACTTTAGCGCTCACGAGATTTGCTGCCATTTTACTGGGGAGTTCGATTAGGTTGATTCTTTTTGCAGATGATTAATAGATAAATTCCTCACGTCCAGAAATTTATTTTAGAATTTTTGGGGTTACAGAAGTATTTGAAACCTACAGATTACTACAGACAGTTCTATTTTTGACAAATTCTGTTTTTTCGCGTGTTGTTTGCTTATTTTGATGAATCTATGGCTAGTATCGGAGGTTATGAATCATAGAGAAGTCGGAATACAGTAGGTTTAACACCAAAATAAATGAAGAATGAGTTCATTACAGTACCTTAAGTGGTGCTTTGTTTTCTTATACTAACGGAGCTCATGAGATTTTCTGTTTAAATTTTGTGTTGTGAAGTTTTCAAGTTTTGGGTAAAGATTTGATGGATTATGGAATAAGGAGCGGCAAGAGCCTATGCTTGGGCATGCCCAAGGAACCCCAAGATAAAATTCAAGGACAACCAAAAGCCTAAGCTTGGGGATGCCCCGGAAGGCATCCCCTCTTTCGTCTTCTTCTATTGGTAACTTTACTTGAGGCTATATTTTTATTCAACACATGATATGTGTTTGCTTGGAGCGTCTTGTATGATTTGAGTCTTTGCTTTTTAGTTTAACACAATCATCCTTGCTGTACACACCTTTTGGGAGAGACACACATGAATTGGAATTTATTAGAATACTCTATGTGCTTCACTTATATCTTTTGAGCTAGATAATATTGCTCTAGTGCTTCACTTATATCTTTTAGAGCACGGTGGTGGTTTTATTTTATAGAAATTATTGATCTCTCATGCTTCAGTTATATTATTTTGAGAGTCTTGTAGAACAACATGGTAGTTTGCTTTGGTTAAGAATTAGTCCTAATATGATAGGCATCCAAGATGGGTATAATAAAAACTATCATAAAAAGTGCATTGAATACTATGGGAAGTTTGATACTTGATGGTTGTTTTGAGATACGAAGATGGTGATATTAGAGTCATGCTAGTTGAGTAGTTGTGAATTTGAGAAATACTTGTTCTAAAGTTTGTGATTCTCGTAGCATGCACGTATGGTGAACCGTTATGTGATGAAGTCGGAGCATGATTTATTTATTGATTGTCTTCCTTATGGGTGGCGGTCGGGGACGAGCGATGGTATTTTCCTACCAATCTACCCCCTAGGAGCATGCGCGTAGTACTTTGTTTCGATAACTAATAAATTTTTGCAATAAGTATGTGAGTTCTTTATGACTAATGTTGAGTCCATGGATTATACGCACTCTCACCCTTCCACCATTGCTAGCCTCTCTAGTACCGCGCAACTTTTGCCGGTACCTTAAAACCACCATATACCTTCCTCAAAACAGCCACCATACCTACCTATTATGGCATTTCCATAGCCATTCCGAGATATATTTCCATGCAACTTTCCACCATTCCGTTATTATGACACGCTTGATCATTGTCATATTGCTTTGCATGATCATGTAGTTGACATCGTATTTGTGGCAAAGCCACCATTCATAATTCTTTCATACATGTCACTCTTGATTCATTGCATATCCCGGTACACCGCCGGAGGCATTCACATAGAGTCATATTTTGTTCTAAGCATTGAGTTGTAATCTTTGAGTTGTAAGTAAATAAAAGTGTGATGATCATCATTATTACAGCATTGTCCTGAGTGAGGAAAGGATGATGGAGACTATGATTCCCCCACAAGTCGGGATGAGACTCCAGACGAAAAAAACAAAAAGAAAAGAGGCCATAAAAAAGGCCCAAATGAAAAATGAAAAAATGAGAGAAAAAGAGAGAAGGGACAATGTTACTATCCTTTTTCCACACTTGTGCTTCAAAGTAGCACCATGATCTTCATGATAGAGAGTCTCCTATGTTGTCACCTTCATATACTAGTGGGAATTTTACATTATAGAACTTGGCTTGTATATTCCAATGATGGGCTTCCTCAAAATGCCCTAGGTCTTCGTGAGCAAGCGAGTTGGATGCACACCCACTTAGTTTCTTTTGTTTTGCTTTCATACACTTATAGCTCTAGTGCATCCGTTGCATGGCAATCCCTACTCACTCACATTGATATCTATTGATGGGCATCTCCATAGCCCGTTGATACGTCTAGTTGATGTGATACTATCTTCTCCTTTTTTGTCTTTTCCACAACCACCATTCTATTCTACCTATAGTGCTATGCAATGTTGGGGATATCGCTTATCGAGAACTTATCAGTCGACCCATGATAAGGGGTAAATCGGCAAGTTTATCGGCATATCAGCCGATTTACCGCCATATCGGCTGATTTATCGGCCGATTTATCTTATCGGCTAGACAACGATAAGCTATAAATCGGACGATTTATCGGAATATCGGAAGATATCTTGAACAGTGGTGCTATGTCCATGGCTCACGCTCTTGTATTGCGTGAAGATTGAAAAAGTTTGAGAACACCAAAAGTATGAAACAATTGCTTGGCTTGTCGTCGGGGTTGTGCATGATTAAATACTTTGTGTGATGAAGATAGAGCATAGCCAGACTATATGATTTTGTAGGGATAACTTTCTTTGGCCATGCTATTTTGAGAAGACATGATTGCTTTGTTAGTATGCTTGAAGTATTACTATTTTTATGTCAATATTAAACTTTTGTCTTGAATCTTTAGGATCTGAACATTCATGCCACAATAAAGAAAATTACATTGAGAAATATGCTAGGTAGCATTCCACATCAAAAATTCTATTTTTATCATTTACCTACTCGAGCACGAGCAGGAATTAAGCTTGGGGATGCTTGATACGTCTCCAACGTATCTATAATTTTGATTGTTCCATGCTATTATATTATCTGTTTTGGATGTTTAATGGGCTTTACTAAGCACTTTTATATTATTTTTGGGACTAACCTACTAACCCAAGGCCCAGTGCAAATTGCTATTTTTTTTGCCTATTTTAGTGTTTCGCAGAAAAGGAATATCAAACGGAATGAAACCTTCCGGAGAGTTGTTTTTGGAACAAACGTGACCCAGGGGACTTGGAGTGGACGTCAAGAAACAAACGAGGCGGCCACGAGGCAGGGGGCGCGCCTACCCCTTGGGCGCGCCCTCCACCCTCGTGGGCCCCTCGTAGCTCCACCAACCTACTTCTTCCTCCTATATATACCCATATACCCCGAAAACATCCAGGAGCACCACGAAACCCTATTTCCATCGCCGCAACCTTCTGTACCCAAGAGATCCCATCTTGGGGCCTTTTTCGGAGCTCCGCCGGAGGGGGAATCAATCACGGAGGGCTTCTACATCAACACCATAGCCTCTCCGATGATGTGTGAGTAGTTTACCTCAGACCTTCGGGTCCATAGTTATTAGCTAGATGGCTTCTTCTCTCTCTTTGGATCTCAATACAAAGTTCTCCTTGATCTTCTTGGAGATCTATTTGATGTAACTCTTTTTGCGGTGTGTTTCTCGAGATCTGATGAATTGTGGGTTTTTGATCAAGATTATCTATGAACAATATTTGGTTCTTCTCTGAATTCTTATATGTATGATTTAATTATCTTTGCAAGTCTCTTCGAATTATCAGTTTGGTTTGGCCTACTAGATTGATCTTTCTTGCAATGGGAGAAGTGCTTAGCTTTGGGTTCAATCTTGCGATGTCCTTTCCGAGTGACAATAGGGGCAACAAGGCACGTATTGTATTGTTGCCATCGAGGATAAAAAGATGGGGTTTATATCATAATGCTTGAGTTTATCCATCTACATCATGTCATCTTGCTTAATGCGTTACTCTATTCTTATGAACTTAATACTCTAGATGCATGCTGGATAGCGGTCGATGCATGGAGTAATAGTAGTAGATGTAGAATCGTTTCGGTCTACTTCTCGCGGACGTGATGCCTATATACATGATCATGCCAAGATATTCTCATAATTATGCACTTTTCTATCAATTGCTCGACCATAATTTGTTCACCCACCATAATACTTATGCTATCTTGAGAGAAGCCACTAGTGAAACCTATGGCCCCCGGGTCTATCTTTTATCATATAAGATTCCAATCTATTTTATTTCGCAATCTTTACTTTCAATCTATATCATAAAAATACCAAAAATATTTATCTTATTATTATTATCTCTATTAGATCTCACTTTCGTAAGTGACCGTGAAGGGATTGACAACCCCTTTATCACGTTGGTTGAGAGGTTCTTATTTGTTTGTGTAGGTACGAGGGACTTGCATGTAGTCTCCTACTGGATTGATACCTTGGTTCTCAAAAACTAAGGGAAATACTTACGCTAATTTACTGCATCACCCTTTCCTCTTCAAGGGAAAACCAACGCAGTGCTCAAGAGGTAGCAGTTACTTGCCACCAAATCTGATATTGATGATCTAGATTTCAGCAAATCTGTTTGCTATGCTTTTGTGTGCAAAGATGCGTTATTTTCTTTCGGGGATGTACCTTCCTCTTTGCCTCCTGCTGTCACTAACATTTTGCAGGAGTTCGCTAACTTATTTCCACAAGACGTGCCACCGGGATTACCACCTATTCGAGGGATTGAGCATCAGATTGGCTTAATTCTCGGTGCTTCGCTGCCTAACCGTGCGCCATACCGTACCAATCCAGAGGAGACGAAGGAGATTATGTGTCAAGTACAGGAGCTGCTCGACAAAGGTTATATACACGAATCTCTTAGTCCTTGTGTTGTTCCTATTATACTAGTGCCAAAAGGATGGTACGTCGCGTATGTGTGTTTATTGTAGAGGCATTAATAATATTACTATTCGTCATTGTCATCCTATTCCTAGGCTAGATGACATGCTTGATGAATTGAGTTGCTCTACAATATTCTCCAAAGTTGATTTGCATAGTGGATACTGAGGGAGTCCTGGATTAGGGGGTATCTGGACATCTGGATTATATCCTCTGGCCGGACTGTTGGACCATGAAGATACAAGATTGAAGACTTCGTCCCGTGTCCGGATGGGACTCTACTTGGCGTGGAACCGGAGGGTTTTAGTCCGTAGGACAACATACAATCATACCATAGGCTAGCTTCTAGGGTTTAGCCTCTCCGACCTTGTGGTAGATCAACTCTTGTAATACCCATATTATCAAGAATAATCAAGCAGGACGTAGGGTTTTACCTCCATCAAGAGGGCCCGAACCTGGGTAAAACATCGTGTCCCCTGCCTCCTATTACCATCCGCCTTAGACGCACAGTTCGGGACCCCCTACCCGAGATCCACCGGTTTTGACACCGACATTGGTGCTTTCATTGAGAGTTCCTCTGTGCCGTCGCCGTAAGGAAGGATGCCTTGTCTCGTTGTTAAAAACAACATTACTGCCGGAGGAGCCCTGGTTGTCGGCCAAACTCTCCGTCTTGGCAGTTTCATCATGACCGCCAGTTCGGCCGCTGCACCGACGATGACTTCTTGGGTCATCGAAAACAGCCTCCACGTCGGCTCGGAATTCGCCGAGCAGATGGATCCAACGGAGCTCTCTTCCCTAAACGAGCTCTTGGATCGCATTGCCGCCTTGGGAGTCGCTACGGACTATGATCGGATTGGGCTTAAACCCGATCAAAGGGAGATTAACTCTCCACCGGTCACCCATCATGTTGCGGTGGTGGAGGAATAATGCTGCGATTCTTCCTCTATCTTGAGGACTAACTATGTCCGGATTCCTGAGCTCTCCGAGCTGGATACCCGTTTTCGAGAGGACATCACCCAAGCCCTGAACCTAGAGTCAAGCAGCGGGCCAGACTCATCGGGCAACATCCCGGAATCCAAACTTCCAAGATCGGAAACTCCTCGTCCCCTGAGTCTCAGATCGGGTAGGGGTTCGGACTCAAACCCACCCACCCACCCAGACATAAACGATCTTTCCCACATCAGGCAAGAGCCCCATGAAATAGTACATCATTATTGGGCTAGATTCCTCCTTGTGATGAACAAGGTTAAGGACTGCCGCGAGGAAGACGCAGTCTCACTTTTCTGCAATAACTGCATGGACAAGGGAATCCTTAACGCCATAAGTTGCCGTGACATAGCACGCTTCGCCGACTTGGCGTCCATAGTACGAAAGTACTGTGCGATGGAAAGTGCCTGGAAAACCGAAACGAAATTTTGGGATAATCCGGCTCCGAATATACACCCAGTCCGAAGTAAAAGGGTGCACTATAATAAGACACCCGAGTTAATTACAAAGAAGCAAAAACCCTCTACAGGGCGTGGAACCGTATTGGAGGGATGGCTCAACGGACCCTGCAAAATTCATAGTACAGCGGATACCATACCAACACACAACCTTAGAGCATGTTGGATACTCCGGCAGGTGGCCAAAAGCGGCGAGGATCTTCTCATCCCAGATGCCACAGAGCACCATCCCAGGGATAACAATACGGTATTAACAGTCTTTGAGACCTTGGCATCAAATAATAGGCGCAAGCGAACACTCCACAGCATTGCCGAAATCTGCCACGTAGCAGCAATAAATCCATGGAGCGACACGGTATTACCTTCAATGACAGTGACGAACCTAAATTCCAAACAGCCCGAGCACCAGCTGCACTGGTCCTCAGTCCAATTGTGGACGGCTTTCGACTCACCAAAGTACTCATGGACGGCGGTAGTGGATTAAACGTCATCTACGAGGAAACTCTTCAAAAAATGGAAATAGACTGGAATCGCATCGAGCAAAGCAGCACAACCTTCAGAGGAATCATCCCCAGTCAGGAAGCACGCTGTGCTGGGAAAATCACACTAGATGTGGTATTCGGCACACCGGAGAACTATAGGTCCGAAGAAATTACATTCCAAGTGGCCCCGTTCAGTAGTGGATACCACGCCCTATTGGGACGGGAGGCGTTCACGATCTTCCAAGCCATACCCCATTATGGGTACATGAAGCTCAAAATGCCCGGGCCGAACGGAATCATCACTCTCGTTAGTGATCCGGACACAGCACTCCGCGCCGAAAACAAAATAGCCGCATTGGCCCTCGAGGCATTATCCAAAGCCCTTTCGGCCGAGGAATTAACTGCGCTACGCTCCACAGTGGATAGGGACGATGTGATACTTGACAAGAGATCCAAGTCCACCTCTTTTAAACCAGCAGATGAAATAGTCAAATTCCAAGTCCACCCAACGGACACTACAAAAACAGCCTCCATCGGGGCACAGTTAAACCCCGCCGTGGATGCCGCACTACGAGAGTTCCTGCGCGAGAATTGGGACATGTTCGCCTGGCACCCCTCAGACATGCCAGGAATCTCACGCAGGCTGGCCGAGCACAGCCTCAATATCCTAAAGGGATTCAAGCTGGTCAAGCAGGCTCTTCGGCGTTTCTCTGAACCTAAGAGACAGGCTATGGGAGAGGAACTAGCCAAGTTATTGGAGGCCGGATTCATTAGAGAAATAAAACACCCGGACTGGCTAGCAAACCTGGTGATGGTACCAAAGAAGGACAAATCCTGGCGCCTATGTGTTGATTTCAAGGACCTCAACAAGGCTTGCCCAAAGGATCCCTTCCCCCTCCCCCGCATTGATCAAATTATCGATGCTACCGCAGGACACGAGTCATTGTGTTTCCTCGACGCATACTCCAGCTACCACCAAATCAAGATGGCGGAGTCCAACCAAGCCGCAACGGCATTTATCACACCACACGGCTCCTTCTGTTTCAACACAATGCCTTTTGGGCTCAAAAACGCCGGCACAACATATCGGCGCATGATTCAGACATGTCTGGAGAAACAGATCGGCAAAACAGTAGAGGCATATGTAGATGATGTGGTCGTTAAAACCAAACACGTCGACTCTCTAATAGACGACTTGAGGCTCACATTCGACAACCTCCGAACATACGACATTAAGCTCAATCCGGAAAAAATGCGTTTTCGGCGTACCAGCCGGAAAGCTCCTGGGCTTCATTGTCTCTAGTAGAGGAATTGAAGCTAATCCGGCCAAAATCTGAGCTCTGTCATAGTTGGCTATACCAATGGACCTCAAACAAACCCATAAACTAGCTGGATGTGTGGCGGCTCTAAGCCGCTTTATCTCCCGCTTAGGAGAAAAGGCATTACCCCTTTATCGCCTCCTTCGATGCACCGAACACTTCGAGTGGACGGACGCTTCCACAGCCGGATTGGAAGAAATAAAAGCCATACTGGCAACCAACCCAATCCTGGCCGCGCCAAACATCGGCGAACCAACGCTGTTGTACATTGCGGCAACTCATCAAGTTGTAAGCGCAGTGCTCGTCGTCGAACGAGAAGCGGACGAACATAAATTCCCTCTTCAAAAGCCGGTATATTATGTATCCACTGTCCTCACTCCATGGAAATCGCGGTACCCACATTATCAAAAGATAGCCTATGCGGTATTCATGGCATCCCGAAAGCTGCGACACTACTTTCAAGAGTGTTCGATTACAGTAGCCTCGGAAGTGCCACTTAATGATATCATAAACAACCGCGACGCCACGGGCCGGATTGCCAAATGGGCCATTGAGCTCCTCCCATTCGACATAACATACAAACCTCTACGATCCATTAATCACAAGTATTGGCCGACTTTGTCGCCGAATGGACGGAAGCCGAACTCCCTAAAGAGTACGTCGCATACTCCAATTGGATCATGCACTTCGACGGCTCCAAAATGCTGGCTGGTCTGGGGGCTAGCGTCGTCCTGACGTCCCCAACCGGAGATACAGTGCAATACGTACTGCAGATACTGTATACCGACTCCAACAACGCAGCCGAATACGAAGCCCTATTACATGGTCTCCGGATGGCAGTTTCCATGGGCATCCAACGCCTGGAGGTGCGTGGGGATTCAACCCTCGCAATATCCCAAATAAATGGAGACTTTGATGCCAAGGATCCGAAGATGGCGGCCTATCGAAACGCTGTCCTAAAGATGTCAGCTCGGTTCGAGGGACTCGAATTTCACCATGTGGCTCGGGAAAACAATCAAGCGGCGGATATCCTCGCCCGCATGGTCGCAAAACGCGATGCGGTCCCCCCAACATCTTTTTGGAGAGGTTATTTAAGCCATCGGTGGTATGGGAAGGGGACACCGGTAACAATAGTCCGGACCCGGCCAAGATGCCCGATACCGAACACTCTGACATAATCAGAGGCTCTGTCACCGAAATAACACCTTCAGCCCACGTCATAATGGCCATCATTGCCCCGTGGACAGAACCATTCTTGGCCTACCTAACTAGGCAGGAACTTCCTGCGGACCAAAATGAGGCACGCTGCATAGTGCGGCAATCTAAAGCCTACAGGGTCCACGAGGGAGAGCTGTATAAAAAAAGCACTACCGGAGGCCTTCAAAGGTGCATCTCCGAAGAGGAGGGGCGGACGCTTTTGGCAGAAATTCACGCCGGACTTGGCGGCCACCACGCCGCAGCTCAGGCCCTTGTAATCAAGGCCTCCCGTACAGGGTTTTATTGGCCGACGGCCCGGGCAGACGCACAAGACTTGGTCCAACACTGCGCCGGTTGCCAGCTTTTTGCAAACCAAAGCCACATGCCACCCACCGCCCTCCAAACAATCCCCATTACCTGGCCCTTCGCGGTCTGGGGGCTTGACATGGTTGGACCCCTTAAAGGGGGAACCCATAAGAAAAAATACTTACTGGTCATGGTGGATAAATTCACCAAATGGATAGAAGCCAAACCTGTTAAAACAGCCGAATCCGGACCGGTGATAGACTTCATATCCGGGGTCGTACACCGTTATGGCGTTCCCCACAGCATCATCACTGACAATGGCACGAACTCCACGTCCGATGAGGTAAAACTCTGGTGCAGCAACATGGGCATCAAACCAACGGCCAAGTTGAGCGAGCAAACGGTCTTATCATGAGCGACATTAAACCCAGATTAGTGCGGTCCTTAAAGGAGTCTAACACGCACTGGGTAGAGGAGCCCAACTCCGTACTCTGGGGGCTGCGGACCACGCCGAATCGCACTACCGGATATACACCCTTCTTTATGGTGTACGGCGTAGAGGCAGTTCTGCCCTGCGACATAATTCATGACTCACCTCGAGTGCGCATGTATGAAGAAAGAGAAGCCAAGCTCGATCGGCAGGACACTCTGGACACCCTGGAGGAGGAGCGCGACGTGGCAAAAGCCCGTTCCGCATTTTATCAGCAACATGCTCGCAGATACCAAAGCAGAGAAGTACGGGCCAAAACTTACAACATTGGCGAGTTAGTTCTACGCCTGCCGGAGAAGAAAAAGTCCAAGCTCGAGCCCAAATGGGAAGGTCCCTTCATTATTGACCAAGTTCTGACTGGTGGAGCGTACCGTTTGCGGGATGCATCGAATAATTGACTTGAGCCGAACCCATGGAACGCAGCCAGGCTCCGAAGATTCTACGCCTAGCGGCTGACTCTATGTTCGTCTCCTTCCTCTGTTCATTTTTTGCATATACATTATCTATCTTTTTTCTCTTTCTTTCTTTTATTCTTTCTCTAGTCCTTCAAGGGCCAACTTGTGCCTCGCTCGCACATTATAGATGCGCTAACCGCGCTGATTATACCTGGGGGCTTCTTACACAGAAGCTTAATTATCTATCTGGGCTTCATGCCCCGCACATGTGTTAGTCTTCCGCATGTACCTTTTCTTTGCCACTATATGCGTCGATATGACTTAAGTTTTGGCCAAGCTGGGTTGCCTGGCTCTTGTATTTATGCCCTACGTCCCCGTTAATTGGGCTAGGGCATAAGGGGAGCACCTCTGCGATTGTTACTGCTGGGTCAGCCGGATGTGTACCTCAGACTGGGTGAAGCCGAAAGCTAGCGTTCTTAAGGGAATATCCGGTCGGCGAACAAAAGATGATTTTTATTTATTTATTTTCCATATGTGCCCCCATATGTTTTTGCCTGCGTTTTCTCTCGCAGTACGGACATGCACTTTAGGGCATGCATACCCAGGGAAAGGAACCCTTAACGAAACTATTCTCCCTGGAAGATGTTTCTTACTACCCATGTAATATAACATAACTAGTTGGGCACTTGTCTGTTCAAGCACTAATGACCCCTACGCCTGGTTTCCACACATACCCCGGTTCTTATATAACTGGGCGGGTATTCGGACACACTCCGGACTATCGGGTCCCGAGGTTGAAGCGAAAAGGTCCGCCATGACAAATGATCTACAATCCGGCTAGAAGGCATTATACATGTCGCTTTAATTACATAGTCATGTAGACTGACTAAATTCCTCTTCTATACCATCCAATAGGCGGTCTAGCCTACAATCCTGTTGGGAATACTTTGCGGCTAATTCTACTTGCCCGTACACTAAGCTAACGGGGATTTCTTTCCCATCGGGCCCCATAGGTCTGACCTCGGCCATGTGGTTCGGGTCAGTCTTGGTATACCGCGTCTTCACCATGGCCTAGGCTTCCCTGGCACCTTGACGGCAGGCCGATATCTTCCATAATCGGAAGCACCGCCGTGCTCCCTTGAGCTTCTCCGCAAGCTCTCCAATGCCTTTTAGCAGGGAGACAGCTGGCCACAAGGCCTGGGCAACACCTTGCATCACCTGCCGAACTTGTTCGTGCAGTTGTGAGAGCTCGGATAGAAGATCACCCGCAGACCCGGGCATCTCCTCCGCGGGACGACCCGTCAGCATACCTGCAGACATAACTCTGTTAGCCGGCTTCTCCGTCGACCCCTTTTTTAAGGGTTCATTCAAGCAGTTACTGAAAATGCCGCGTCGAAGCCGCTTATTCTCCTTCTCGGAGTCCGCAAGCTAGGCTCGAACATCTTTCAGTTCCACGCTCAGCTTGGTATTGGCGTCTTAGAGATTGTTTTTCTCCTGCCTGACCTCAGTCAGCACGCCTTCGCCAGCCTTTAGCTGTCGTACGTCATGCTGGTCCTCCAGATTCTCTCCAGATTCATCTGCAATATCTGTTGTTAGATCTACAGCCACGCCGCACGCTATATGGTACCTGTCATTCTTTGAAAGAAATTTTACCAGCTGGGGAATTTTTAGGTTCCTTCAATGCGGCAACAGCGACCCAAAGTTGGGTCTTGCATTCCTCCAGCTCCTGTGACAGTCGAGTATTCTTCTCTGTAAGAACCTACACAATAAGATGATCCTTAAATCAGTTCTGCTAACTGTTTCAAGTCTCAGGGGCTACTGATACATATAATCGTCAGATTTGCTTACCCGTACATCCTTTATATACTGATCCGTGGCTCTGGCTAGACCATTTTGAGCAGCACGGAGGTACGCCTCTCCAGAATTGAAGGCATCAAATGCCTCTGGTGAGGAGCAAGCGTCGCGGAGTATGGCCCGGCGACGCCTATGATTCATGGCACTCTCCACTTCTGAATTCGTAGCGGATAGCCTATTCGCATCCTCCGTAGGGGGAGTATCCGGCGTCCTCCCCATGTCAGCTTCCGCCTCTATGTCCGGTCCTGGAGCCCGACTGGTGGAAGCGTGATCGGCAGCCTCACCAGACATATTTTGGCAAGCGTTTTTTCTGTTAAAGAAACATGGACGTCATTACATTTCAAGAAAGACGACAACCATGGAGTGAGGTTTCTGTCATACCTCTGCGCCGGCGTCTCCGTCCTGACCGCCTTCCTTTTTGGCCTGCCCGGCCTCGGTGCCTTTTGTTGGCGAGTTGCTGCGGGTTCGGCATGGTGTCCCGAATGCCTTCACTGTAAAACACCATATGTATATGGTAGGTGAAGTGTCTAAAAGGGGATCCTAGTTTTTGGAGTTGGGATTTTTGGTTTTTCTTACGTGCGATGCAGGAACTAGTCCGGGATAGTCAGCCATAATGGCCACCATGGCGTCATCACAACTTAATTGATAGAACCGCCAGTCTATCAGCTCCACGAATATGTCCGGATCTTCTTCGAGTCCGGGACCGAGGGCCCGGTCAAGGTCCTTTGGTTGTGGAGATGGGCTGCTGACCTCCCTTACGGCTTTTCGTAGTTCCTGCCGCAAAATGGCAAGGTGAGTACCTACGACAAAGAATGCGGGAAGAATGGGAGTAAGGAGATATAACTCACACAGCTTGGAGGGTTGTACATGGAGAATCCATCCCGTGGCTTGATGCGGATGAACTCCTCTTCCTCTCCCTTGAACAATTCGGACAGAATTTTTGCTAAAGCGGCAGCGTTTTCCGGACCCTTACGCCCGCAACGGGTGGCATCATCTTCCCCGTTAAAACACCACAAGGTGCGCCCTCGATATTGAAGTGGTTGCACTCCCCGCATTATGCATATTGACATAACCTCGATTACTGTCAATCCTGATTGAGCCAGCGCTTTAATCCGGTTCATCAGGTAAAGAACTTCTCCGTTGTCTTCCTCCTGGGGGCTCCGTGGGCGCCAACTTCGGCGTTTCTTCAGAGGAGCATTGCTGAACTCAGGAAGACCCTGCCGAATAGGGTCCGGAAGGGGGACGTCCTCCATATAAAACCATTCCGAAGGCCAGTCTTCGGATGTCTTGTTTGGAGTACCGGACAGGTATTCGATTTCGGTCATACACCATATTGCGGCTCCGCCCACTTGATAAAGTGACCCCTTCTGTGTGCAAGGGACGAGGCAAAATAACCTTTTCCACAGCTCGAAATGAGCCTCGCAGCCCAGGAATAACTCGCAGAGGGCAACATAGCCGGCGATGTGTAAAATGGAAGCAGGGGTGAAATTATGCAGTTGGAGGCCGTAAAACTCTAGGAGCCCACGGAAGAACGGATGAATCGGAAATCCGAGTCCCCTCAATAAATAAGGAACAATGCATACCCGCTCCCCCGTAGAGGGGCTGGGGAAGCTCTCCGCTTGCTCCCCGCCATTGTAGGTGGCGAGCCCGGCTCGGACGGGCACCATATACGTTGGAGGGAGAAATCCCTTAGTCTGCAGTTCGACTAATCGACTGTGTGGGACTGAACACCTCTCCCAATCACCGGGCTTAGGGCTACGGGGGCAGGAGGAGGAGCTGCGGAGGTCGGCCATGCTGGAGTGGATCTTTTCGAAGCGTGCTCCTATGGATTCTCGCTGGGGGAGGATGGTATGGATTGGATCTAAGAATCCCCATCCCTTTAATAGACAATTTATTTATCTGGCTAGGGGGGCGAATGTAAAAACGCCCTGGCACCTCGCATTCATTCAACGTGTGGAAGATAGCCCTTATTGGGCGCAGAAGCCAAGAGGTTCAACATTTATGGGACCGGACACTGCTTAACAAACGTTCGAAATTTGGAGAAGAACCCGCCTTGCAATGCTGAAGACAACACTGCGCGCCGGACTCATCGTCATTGAAGCCTGGTTCGGGGGTTACTGAGGGAGTCCTGGATTAGGGGGTATCCAGACATCCGGATTATATCCTCTGGCCGGACTGTTGGACCATGAACATACAAGATTGAAGACTTCGTCCCGTGTCCGGATGGGACTCTACTTGGCGTGGAAGGCAAGCTAGGCAATACAGATATGTATATCTCCTCCTTTGTAACTGACCTTGTGTAACCCTAGCCCCCTCCCGTGTCTATATAAACCGGAGGGTTTTAGTACGTAGGATAACATACAATCATACCATAGGCTAGCTTCTAGGATTTAGCCTCTCCGATCTCATGGTAGATCAACTCTTGTAATACCCATATTATCAAGATAATCAAGCAGGACGTAGAGTTTTACCTCCGTCAAGAGGGCCCGAACCTGGGTAAAACATCGTGTCCCCTGCTTCCTGTTACCATCCGCCTTAGATGCACAGTTCGGGACCCCCTACCCGAGATCCGCCGGTTTTGACACCGACAGATACCATCAAATTCGTATGAAACCGGGAGATGAATGGAAAACAACATTTAAAACTAAGTTTGGATTATATGAGTGGTTGGTCATGCCTTTTGGGTTAACTAATGCACCTAGTACTTTCATGAGATTAATGAACGAAGTTTTACGTGCTTTCATTGGACGATTTGTGGTAGTCTATTTTGATGATACAATGATTTATAGCAGATCTTTGGAGGAACATTTGGAATATTTACTTGATGTTTTTATTGCTCTACGTGATGCACGTTTGTTTGGTAGCCTTGGGAAGTGCACCTTTTGCACCTATCGAGTATCTTTTCTTGGCTATGTTGTTACTCCATAGGGAATTGAAGTTGATAAAGCCAAGATTGAAGTTATTGAGAGTTGGCCGCAGCCTAAAACGGTCACACAAGTGAGGAGTTTTCTTGGCCTCACTGGATTCTATAGATGTTTTATGAGAGATTTCAGCACCATTGCTGCACCTCTCAATGAGCTTACAAAGAAGGATGTACCTTTTATTCGGGGTACCGCACATGAAGAAGCCTTCATGGTATTGAAAGATAAGTTGACACATGCTCCTTTACTCCAATTTCCTGATTTTAATAGGAGTTTTGAGCTTGAATGTGATGCTAGTGTAATTGGATTAGGAGGTGTGTTATTACAAGATGGCAAACCAGTTGCATACTTATTTGAAAAATTGAGTGGGCCTATTCTGAATTATTCTACATATGATAAAGAATAATATGCTCTTGTTCGGACTTTAGAAACATGGCAACATTATTTATGTCCCAAAGAATTTGTTATACATTATGATCATGAATCATTGAAACATATTAAAAGTCAAGCTAAACTGAATCGTAGACATGCTAAATGGGTTGAATTCATTGAGACTTTACCTTATGTCATTAAAGACAAGAAGGGTAAATAAAATGTTATTGCTGATGCATTGTCTCGTCTCTATACTATGCTTTCACAACTTGACTTCAAAATATTTGGTTTGGAGACCATCAAAGATCAATATGTGCATGATGCTGATTTTAAAGATGTAATGCAGAATTGTAAAGAAGGAAGAACGTGGAACAAGTTCGTTGTTAATGATGGATCTGTGTTCCGTGCTAACAAGCTATGCATTCCAGCTAGCTCCGTTCGTCTTTTATTGTTGTGGGAGGCGCATGGAGGAGGATTAATGGGACACTTTGGCATGAAGAAGACGGAGGACGTACTTGCTACACATTTCTTTTGGACAAAGATGAGACGGGAAGTTGAGTATTTTGTTGCCCGCTGCACTACATGTCAAAAAGCTAAGTCACGACTCAATCCTTATGGTTTATATGCCTTTGCCAGTACCTAGTGTTCCTTGGGAGGATATATCTATGGACTTTGTTTTAGTTTTACCTCGAACAAAGAAGGGCAGGGATAGCATATTTGTTGTCGTGGATAGATTCTCGAAAATGGCACACTTTATACCATGTCATAAAAGTGATGATGCTGTTAATGTTGCTGATTTGTTCTTTCGTGAAATTATTCACTTGCATAGTGTGCCAAATACTATTGTTTCAGATCGTGATACTAAATTTCTTAGCCACTTTTGGAGATGTTTATGGGCTAAGTTGGAGACTAAACTACTTTTTAGTACTACTTGTCACCCCTAAACTGATGGACAAACTGAAGTAGTCAATAGAACATTGTCTACTATGCTTAGGGCTGTTTTGAAGAATAATAAGAAAATGTGGGAGGAATGCTTGCCTCATATTGAATTTGCTTATAATCGTTCATTGCATTCTACTACTAAGGTGTGCCCTTTTGAAATTGTGTATGGTTTCCTACCTCATGCACCTAGTGATTTTTTGCCTCTTCCATCTTCGGAGAAGGTTAATTTTGATGCTTGTGCTGCATTGATTTTAAATATGCATGAGTTAATTAAGGAAAACATTGAGCATATGAATGCTAAATATAAATTTGCTGGAGATAAGGGTAGAAAACATGATGTGTTTGCACCTGGAGATCTTGTTTGGTTACATTTGCGTAAGGATAGATTTCCTAATTTATGCAAATCAAAGCTAATGCCACGTGCTGATGGTCCTTTTAAGGTGTTAGGAAAAATAAATGATAATGCATATAAACTTGAGCTGCCTGCAGATTTTGGGGTTAGTCCCACTTTTAACATTGCAGATTCGAGGACGACTTCATTTCAAGAAGGGGAGGATGATGAGGACATCAATACCATTGTTACACCCACAATCCCTGCTGCTATACAGACTGTACCAATTACTAGAGCTCCCGCACGCCAATTGAATTACCAGGTACTTTCGTTTCTTGGTAATGATTCTAATGTTCATGAGAATATGATGCTGCCTAAATTAGATACATTTGTTTTGCTTACAAATGAAGGGCCTAGCTTGGACAAGAAAGATGAACCTTGGAGCAAGTTCAAGCATGGAGATGATGGCATGCGCAAGGGGAACAAGAACGGAGTTACAAGTGATGATTCCAAGGCTTTCAAGCCACCATAATGAGTGCATGAAGCCTTGGACGAAATATACAAGATGCCACTTCATAAATTTCGTCAAGAGGCTATTCTAGGTGCTGCTTCACCTTATTTTTGGGCCAGGCCCATGTAATTTCGAAATACTTGATTATAGGCTGTTTTTAGAGTCCGTATGTGTGGGGGAAACAAGAGTTAGGGTTGATTTCGGACCCCTCCTCTAAGGGCCACGAAATTCCCCCTCTATCCTCCATATATACAACCCTTAGGGCATCATTTAGACTTTGGGTTTTGTTTATATTAAAAGTTTGCCATAGCTACAACTTCGCGTACTTCGTTTGTGTTCAACGACTAGACAAAGACGTCACAGAACCGCACCTTCATCAATAAAGCTTTAATCTTATATTCGCAATATCCAGATTGCAATCTCAGTTTCTTGCTTGTTCTTCATTTTATCGCAGGAAACAGACTCTCGTGGTCAGGTTGATCGTGCTTCGGCGTTGTCAATAACCCCTCGGAAGTTGGTTTAGTGATTGCTAAGGCGTGACGTCTTGCACGTTCGTAGTCGGATCGTCAAGGTCGACTCCCATAGAAAACGATAGCCACCATATCATCAAAACATCGGGACACCTTCACCTCTATCAGTTGTTGTCTCCCATGGTCGCACTCTTTGGACCTATTCCAACATCCGTCGGAGGGTATTCGGGATGGATACTAGTGTGCTAGTGCCAACACCTTCTCCCTGGTTCAGTATTGATCGTCTTGGAGAAACTCACTCTTCCTTGGACAAAACTATCCAATGATGGTGAAAGGCGATCTAGCTGCTGTTGACACAATGTTGCTAACATTGCTATGGTTCCCTACCGTGGCTATCACAATATCTGTCCTAATATAGGCCGCTTTAGCTTGGATGATCAGTCCTGCATTGGTCTCGATATTGACAATAGGTGGCCCTTCCCAGAGGCTAACCTATGGTTCAAAGCAAGCGTTTCCAACACCGAGGATTGGTTGAGCCGAAGTTCATTTCAATGCTTGTTATTTGTTGTGTGATGAAAATTTTTAGTATTTAATAGAATGTTTTGTTGGAACTAATCTATAATCCAACATGTATCCTTGTTGTCATTGTGTGTTGATGACTTGTTGTATGTAATGAATGGTACATTTGCATATGCATGTCATAAACTCAATTTATGAATGGTTTACGACTCACTTCTTGGAGTGTGAGTACCGTAGTAGTATAGCCAGCATCCGGTTATATGAAGTTGCCACATCACATAGAGCCAACCTAACACTAGAGTATGCTAGCACAATAGTTAGTTCTAGTTAGATCAACAAGAGCTAGGTGTCGCATGGAGGCCGAGAAATATGGTGATAGCGTGACTGCGTGAGGTGGGCTTGTATGTAGTATGATGTAGGCATAGGGCTTGCCGTGTTTCCTACTCCTCCGGTCTAAATGTGGAGAAGGTTTGGTCGAGTTCTTCCTCCTTTTGCCGACACGTGGGACATCCAGCATCCAGGTCGTGTGATACGTCTCCAACATATCTATAATTTTTGATTGTTCCATGCTGTTATATTATCAATCTTGGATGTTTTATAGTTATCTTATAGTCATTTTATATCATTTTTTGGTAGTAACCCATTGACATAGTGCTAAGTGCCAGTTCCTGTTTTTTCCATGTTTTTACACCGCAGAAAATCAATATCAGACGGGGTCCAAATGCCACGAAACTTTACGGAGAATTTTTATGGGCCAGAAGGAACACAACGGGCCCTGGCTGCGCCTGGGGGATGCCCCGAGGGGAGCACAACCCACCAGGGCGAGCCAGGAGGCCCAGGCATGCCCTGGTGGGTTGTGCCCACCTCGGGTGCCCCCCCCGGACCGCCTCTTTGCTCTATAAATACCCCAAAAATCCCAGAACCCTAGGGGAGTCGACGAAATATTCATCCAGTCGCCGCAGAGTCCAGAACCACCAGATCCAATCTAGACACCATCTCGGATGGGGTTCACCACCTCCATTGGTGCCTCTCCGATGATGCGTGAGTAGTTCTTTGTAGACTTTCGGGTCCGTAGTTAGTAGCTAGATGGCTCCATCTCTCTCTCTTTATTCTCAATACAATGGCCTCTTGGAGACCCGTATGATGTAACTCTTTTGCGGTGTGTTTGTTATGATCGATGAGCTTTGAGTTTATGATTAGATCTATCATTTTATATCCATGAAAGTATTTGCGTTTCTTTGATCTCTTTTATGCATGATTGCTTATAGCCTCATATTTCTTCTCCGATATTTGGGTTTTGTTTGGCCAACTTGATCTATTTATCTTGCAAGGGAAGAGGTGCTTTGTAGTGGGTTCAATCTTACGGTGCTTGATCTCATTGACAGAAAGGGAAACAACACGTATGTATCATTGCTACTAAGGATAGAATGATGGGGTCTATCTCTACATAGATAGATCTTGTCTACATCATGTCATTGTTCTTATTGCATTACTCCGTTTCTCCATGAATTTAATACACTAGATGCATGCTAGATAGCGGTCAATGTGTGGAGTAATAGTAGTAGATGCAGGCAGGAGTCGGTCTACTAATCTTGGACGCGATGCCTATATAATGATCATTGCCTGGATATCGTCATGAGTATTTGAAGTTCTATCAATTGCCCAACAGTAATTTGTTCACCCACCGCTTTGCTATTTTTCTCGAGAGAAGCCACTAGTGAAACCTACAGCCCCCCGGGTCTTCTTTCTCATATATTTGCCTTTGCGATCTATTTTTATTTGCTTTTATTTTCAGATCTATTAATCCAAAAACCCAAAAATACTTTGCTGCACTTTATTTTATTTGCGATATATTTATCCAATCTATTACAACCTTTTTACCGTCACACACCAATTTCTGGCACCGTTATCCGAAAGGGATTGACAACCCTTTTAACACGTCGGGTTGCGAGGATTTGTTATCTGTGTGCAGGGGCTGTTTACGTTGTGTTGCTTGGTTCTCCTACTAGTTCGATAACCTTGGTTTCATATATGAGGGAAATACCTACCGCCGCTGTGCTGCATCATCCCTTCCTCTTTTGGGAAATACCAACGTAGCTTCAAGCGACATCAAAAGGAATTTCTGGCGCCATTGTCGGGGAGGATCTTCAATATATACCAGGTTCCTAATCACAAATCTCATCTCCTCGCAATTTACATTATTTTCCATTTGCCTCTTGTTTTCCTCTCCCCCACTTCCCAAAAATTTGCCGTTTTATTCGCCTCTCTTTTCCGTTTGTCATTTTCTTGCCGGATCTGTTTTTGTGTGCAATCTTGTTTGCTATTATTACCATTATGGATAGTTCTTCCTCTATTGCTTGCAATCCTGAGAATGAAGTTCTCAACTTTAAACAAAGGGGAGGAGAAAATTTAAAAGATGCTTGGTATAGGATTTGCAATGCTCATAATAGATCTACCCGTAAGCAATCCACTGTTCTTCTTCTTCGTTGTTTTTATGTTGGCATCACCACTTGTTATAGATTCATCCTTGATACGATTACCAGTGGAAATTTCTTGATGTGTCCTTCTCTTGATGCCTTTAATGCTATGGGAAATTTAGTGGGTTCACCTCCCCTCATGATCAATGAGACAACTTTGACTCTTGAGCATGTTATGGAAAGATTAGATGCTATTGAAAAGAACATGCTCACTGAAGATCATATGGAAATTATAGATAAAAACATTCATAATTTTCTATCAATATTGGGTCAAAAGTGGGGGATATTCTTAAGTTGTTAAGGGAGAAGGTACCATAAATCATGATAGAATAGAAGAAGGCCCTTCTCGGATTGATAAATTAGAAGAAATTTTTAGTAATCTAAGCACGACTTTCACTTCCGCTAAAACTATTGAAAAAACTCCCTTAAAATTGGTAGATCTTCCAAGAACAAGGGTGCAACTTCTAGTAATAGTAATAAAGAAGATCTTAAGATGATTGGTATTCACCCAGATTTTGTTGAAGTGATAAGGGATCCTTTTTGCAAGAACGGAATCTTTATTCCTAGAAGTGTTGTTATTGAAAATCTTTATGCTAAATCTTTGAAGGATTCTAAGTGTTTGATTGAAGAGTTGGACAAAGATGACAAAACTTAGATCCTTGCTTTATGCCTAGCTAAGGGCGTAAAACTATAACACTTGTTGGGGGGCAACCCAATGAATAAAATTTATTTTTGCCTTTTGCTTTCTGTTCTTGAGTGTTAGCACAATTATGCTACCGATATGATTGTGTTTTTATGTTTTAATTAGAGTTTGTGCCAAGTAAAGCCTTTAGGATCTTCTTGGGTGATAGTTGTTTTATCTTGCTGAAAAAACAGAAACTTTTACACTCACGAAATTAATTTTCATTTACCAGAGAGCGATAAAATACCCATTCCACTTGCAGTAGATCAATACACAAATTTCTCAAGCCGTCCTAATTTTTCATTTTTTTTTGGAGTTGCAGAAGTATTCGAAATAGTCAGATTGCTATAGACTGTTCTGTTTTGACATATTCTGTTTTCTTTGTGTTGTGTGCTTATTTTGATGGCTCTATGGTTTTCTTTGATGAGTTTTTGCCATAGAAAAGTTGGAATACAGTAGATATAATACAAAAACAAAATATGCATTGGTTTGATACAATACTTACAGTAGTGATTTATTACTCTTATACTAACGGATCTCACGAAAGTTTTTGTTGAGTTTTATGTGATTGAAGTTTTCAAGTTTTGGGTTATCTTACAATGGATGAAGGAATAAAGGATAGAGGAGCCTAAGCTTGGGGATGCCCCATAATCCCAAGCTATTATCCAAGAATGAGCAACCAACTAAGCTTGGGGAATCCCCCAAGTGGCATCCCCTCTTTCTTCTAACGACCATCGGTATTTTACTCAAAACTATATTTTTATTCATCACATGATATGTGTTTTGCTTGGAGCGTCTTGTATGATATGAGTCTTTGCTTGTTTTATTTTGTGTTTTAAGTCATCAATCCTTGCTGGACACACCCATTTGGGAGAGCCAAAATTATGTCATGACTTGTTAGAATTGCTCTCTATGCTTCACTTAAATTTTTATAAGTTGTGGACTTGCTCTAGTGCTTCACTTATATTTTTTGAGCACGCTGTGCTTTAGTATTTTCAAAGAAATGCTCTCTTGCTTCACTTAGACTTATTTGAGAGTTAGTAAAATTTTCAAGAAATTCTCTCTTGCTCCACTTAAATTAATTTGAGAGAAAGAAATATGCAAAGTCTCCATTTCCCATTTGCCTCACGCACAATCACCGTATTCACCAACCAAGTTTGATGTGACACTCCCCTAACTAGGCCTGCTGCCTCAAGTTTCTTGATCTCTTCTGCTATGAACTATTGTCGTTCCAAATCTTGCTTCCTGACCTTTTACTTGACAGGCTGAGCATGAGGATAGACATCTAAGTGGTGCTCAATTACCTCCCTGGGAACACCGGGAATGTCAGATGGTTGCCATGCAAACACATCTCACTACAAAAAATACACTTCCATGATGATACGTGTTTATCATAGTAGGTCACGTTTTCTGTCATGCATGTACATCCATGACGATTTTATGACAGAATCAAGATAGTCATACATGTGCTGTCGTAGAAGTGTTCCATAGCATTACCAAAATTATCATCACGGAAGTGTCCACTTCCATGACGATAAATGGTGCGTCATGGAAGTGCTTTCGTCAAGGGTAACCGACACGTGGCATCCATCGTAACGGGTCATCATTAAGCTATCAGGTCCGGTTTTGGAACTGATAACTCGTTAACAACCTAGACCAATGGGGATTTTCCACATGTAAAATTCTCATTGGCCGGAGGAAACACGTGTTGGCTCACCGTTGGGACAAATGTCATCCACTCATTGGATAGGAGGCGCCTATGATACATCAACACGTGGCACAAACCAACAGAGGCCCATTTTGGTGAAAAGGCCGGCCCATTTGACTTGGTCAAAAGGTAGCGGGCTGGCCCACGGAAAGCTTGTTAATGACATGTTCGCATATAGCCCATTTATGGCCTGCTAAGTCACGGCCTGTTACGGCCTATCGGAATTAAGCCTACTAGCTTCATCTAGGCCGTCCAATATGATTCCAGCCCATTATAACTTCTGGCCCATGTATGGCCTATGACATATTTCGGCCCATATGAGGCCCTTTGTAACTCTTGGCCCATTAACGGCCCGTGAAACTAGCCCGTAATGAACAGTGTACCGCTTTATACCCATTAACGACCCATTATTCCATTGGGCCGTTTCCAACCCGTGTTATTTTTGGCCTTCTCAGGGCCATTTATTCTTGGGTTCATTTCTAGCATTCGGTTACTTACGGCCCGTTACTGGCCTTTTCTTCTTGTGGGCCAAATTCAGCCTATGGTTACAGTCGGCCCGTTAATCCATTGGGCCGTTTTCATAGCGTCATCAAATACGGTCGATTAACGACGGCCCGTTATAGTTGGCCCATGAACGGACGATTCCAACTCTAGCCCGTTTATGGCCCATAATGTGGTCTGTTATTGTCCCATGTTTGGCCAATCGATCATACGTCCCGTAGAAGGTCCATTGTTTCTATGGCCCGTAGAAGGCCCATTGTTTCTACGGCTTGTAGAAGGCCCACTGTTTCTATGGTCCGTAGGAGGCCCATGGTTACTACAGTAAATATCTAGCCCATGGTTATTGTGGCCTAGTTTTAAAAAACAGGTTATTGCGGCCACTAGCAAACCGCGGAAAAAGAACTGCACTGACTACAAGCAAACAAATAAACAAGACAACAAGGAAATAAATAAGCAAGCAACTTACGCTAGGCTATCACAGCTATTACACATATTACATCCACAGGGCATCAAAGTTCGCCACTAGTGCAAATATAGGGAACAAAGCAGCATATCACATACACTAGTTGTCAAAGTTGGCGACAAGTGCAAATAAACGCCGCAGTAAAACAAGTCCAGAACTGAAACCACTTCAGAAGAGCTCAAGAAACAATATCCTAGGTACCCATAATGCTGGCAAGATTGTTAGCAAGCTTATTAACTTTCTCTTGTTTGGCACTTAAATCCTCCAATGCTTGTTGTTGCACCAGAAAGTATGCATCTGAATTCTGCAGGGACTTCCTCAGTCATTCGGCTTCCTGTCGCAGCACATCTGATCGATGTCTTTCAACTTGAAGTTGAGACTCAAGAAGACGAACTAATTCAGGCAGCGAGTTGAAAGAGCTTGTGCCAGCAGTAGTGGCCAGTAACTCGAACACTACATCAAGACAGGACTTTTGGGTTGTCTCACTGTCATCCAAATAGTTTTTATCACCTTTCTTGGAGACCAACAAGGATGTCTCACTATCTTGAAACTTATCTACATTACTTCCTTTACCATTGCATAACGGAGTACTCTTCTTCAATATTTTGTCTGCATTCTAAAAGAGAAACAAGCGGACACATCACAGGTTTACCATGTTGTATATGAAACTCATTTTGGTAAATCAGTTCAGTAGTAAAGTGGACAGGATAACAACATGAAACAAACATATATCTATGTACCATGGTCACTGTATGGTCTATATCATTCTAGTTTTTGTTGCCAAATCAAGATAGAGACCCAGTTCAAATAATATTTGTTCAAGACAAAGCATAATAGACAGAATGTAAGTGTGGGAAACTACAGAGCAATAACAACACTTGTAATCTGCATGACATGAGAACATAACTGTTTATTCAACTGAAACTGAAACCAAGATAGAGCAAGTTACAACAGCAAACCAGTTAAAGAAACATGTTTACAACATACCTGTGGCACCATTGGAGTTTCAATTCCATCCTTCAAATTTGAAAATAGTTGGTATGAGTAAATACAGTGATGCAAGAGCAAAGGAGTATAAACCATAGCTACAAAACCTGACCTGAGAACAATTCTTCTGCTTTAAGTGTTGAGTTGGGATTCGGAGTGGTGGTCCTCATGCTTTGGGCAATGCAGTTCCCTTACTAAATGCTCGTGATTGGGTGCTCTGTGGTGGAGACAGTGCTGTGTCAACTGGAACTGGGTTACTATCTGCTGGGGTTGGGGTTAGAAGGGGTGTAGATGGTTCTCTATCCAACTGGGTAGGGGTACAATCTGCGAGAGTCTAGGTTATGTGTGGTGGGGCTAGTTCTTGGGCAAGTACAATCGTGGTTCTATCCGCGTCGACTGGTAGCACTATCTTCTCTGAAGACCATGTTGTTACTCCCTTAGATACTGCCATCACCCTCTCCAATTCAAATGCTTGGTAAACAAGAAAAGTAATTGAATGTACAGACATCGTATGATAGACAGGTGCAATGGATAGTGGGGAATAAAAGAGGGCATGAAATAATTCACATTGTCTAACCAAACAGGATAGCATGACACAATTTCACACATATGATGGCTAACTAAGCAGGATAGCATGACACAATGTCACATATATGATGGCTAACTAAAAAGGATGGAAAGACATAGTTCAAAATATGATGACTATGTAAACAGGATAACATGATATAACTATATATCGTATCCCGACTTCTTAAACGCGCAGCTGCGCTGGATCGTTGTCTTGAGCACACGCTCATGTCCGTCAATTTCCTTCCCGACATGTAGCTAATACAAAGTGCAATTAAGTCAACCCAATCATGGGGTCCACAGAGAAGATTAACACGCATGGAAAGCACATGGCCCTCGATGTATCCGCGTACCATCCCATCTCATGAGTTTCTCAGCAAGATATCATGTGCATGCATTTAATGCGTGTTTCAAAATTTTAAAAAGCTGTAACTTTTGAACCGAGTATAAAAATTAAGATCCGCTTTCACCACGAGGTTCCTGGCGATGAGCACTTCAAAACTAGGTCTCATATGAGTATGTTTTGACTAAAAATTTTTGGGAGCAACTTTGAATAGTATAGAAGCAATTTAGTGCTATAGGAAAGCAACTTCTAGTTAGTCTGTGTAGTACAAATGCCTATCATCGAAAATTCCTTCAAAGTTGATTACCATACTACCAGGTTATCTAGGTTCACCTCTAAGTTTTCTAACATAACTAGCAAATATTCTACCATAACTAGTTTCGCCTCCAAGTTGATAGTATTATACGTAACTTAGTTTCCGAGGTAGGCTACCAATATCCTAAGTTGCGTGCCATGACTAACGAGTAGCTTAACATCATCCTAAGTTGCCCATATATGGAAGGATTCATCCACTATAGTACGTTGATCTTTCACGAACTCGTCTGACCAACCATATAAACCAACGATGACATAAGATGCATTAATTTCATTACAAGAAAATTCCAAAAGGCTCTAACTTTCAAACCACGTGTTGGAATTATGATCCGTTTTCGTTGTTGGGTTCCTCGTGATGAAATCTTCAAAACTAGATCCCATATGAATATGGTTTGATGTTTTTAAAGCAAATTTGATGCTAGATGAGACAACTTTAGTGCTGAAATAGAGCAACTTTGATGATGGATGCAATGCATTGCGTGTATTAGTGATTCACCTACTAGCCTACTAATAGTTGTGTGCAATAGTCTAATAAATGGTTACCATGGTTGCTAAGTTGCATACATCAAAAACTAAGTTGTCGATAGTTTAGTTGCCTACGATACTGTGAAAGTTGCTTACCACAGAGTGGAAAATTGCCTAACATTGCTTCTAAGTTGCCTGCCTCAGAAACCAAGTTACCTATATTGCTATGAAGTTGCCTACACACCCCAATTGCCTAAAATAGTATGAAAGTTGTCCATCAAGGGACCTAAGTTGCCTTGTTGAAACTTTTTTGTGGAATATAAGTTGTCTATCATGATTCCAAATTTCGAAACTATGTGGAGATGGATGGTATGATAGCCTTATTCTTTCCTTTTCTGGGGGAGTGCGCGTGGGTGTTGGCTAGCCAAGTCATGGTTGTTGGCTAGTTGCATAAGTAGTGACAGATGATAAGTTGCATAGGGGGTCGTGAGATGTAACATCCCAAATTTTCAATTTGGAATGTTATACATAGGTCATCATTGCATATCATATTTTATTGCATTTTGGTTGATCCTAAAAATTCTAAGCAACTCAAGGACCCACAGAGAGAGTTGGGAATTTCGTTATTTTCATATTAGAGTTCTTCTCAAATTTTGAAAAGAGGATCATTTGGTTTTAATTATTTTTCTCTTCAAATATTTCTAATATGAAAAAAATAAAAGAGAGTGGATAAAATGACTTCTCCAAATAAAGAAATATTGGAGGAAAAATATTAAAATCACATTAGTATTTTATTTTGACTTTTATTGCTATTTTAATTGAATTAGGAAACATATGCGTTTTTCAAAATTGCATTAGTGGCCCAAATAAATGTTCACTTTGTCCGCAATATTATTAGAGGACCGTGAAAATTTATTTCAGGATTTTTGGACTCCGTTTAGTTTTTATTTTATTAGTTTTCCGCGTCAGGGTTATTTAAGAAAAAAAAGTAAACTGACCTAACGGGCCGTGTCCGTCCCGGACACCTCGCCCCGACCCGCCCTTTAAAGGCCGAGGCCTCGCCCCGCCAGCCCAGCCGCCCCGCCCCCGCAAACCCTAGCACCGCCGCCGCGATGCCGCCGCCACCCCGTCGCCGCCGTTCCCCGCTGCCGAAGCCGCCGCCCGCCGCCACTGATCCCGCCATTGCCGAGGTAGCCGCCGCCGCCGACTCAGTTTTCACGGGAAAACCGTCGGTTTTTTGAAACCCTAGATCTAGTTTTTTTAGTTTTGGTTCGGATTTTTTTGGTTTAGTTAAATAGCGGACGTTCATCTGTACGTTTGTTTTAATGAACACTGTTCATCAGTTAGCCACAGATAGTGAACGTTCGTTCGTTAGCCTGTTCATCTCGTTTTATTTTTCCAGTGTTTTCCGCGATTATTTTCGATCGCGATTTCTGCCCTGATCTTCGTTTTAGTTTATCTTTTCGCTTGTTTATCCAAATCAGGTGAAACAAGCGCCTAGATCTTCGTCTGGGAGCCCTCTTTCTGTTTAACCAACATGAACAAGATTATGGTACTATAAAATTTGACTTTAGTCCAGATTAGTAAACGGATCTTGTTTCTTTCGTAGTTTGAGTTTCGTTGCTCCGTTTGATTTGATTCTTTTTGCAAACCGGAGTTCTTAAGTTGAACTTTTTGGTTAGATCTTCTTATTTGAGTTTTATCTGTGCTTTTAGTTGAGTTCTTATGTATGCTATTGTTTGTTTGTGATAGAATTCCCGGAGTGCGAAGCGTGCTACTACGAGTCTCTAGGTTTTGCGGATCGTCAGCAAGGCAAGTAACACTTTGATCATATCCCTTTTACCCAGTTTTTATGCATTAGTTTCAACCCTCTAACATTGCATGAGTAGGATCTCTTAACTTGTGGGTTTGGGAAGTAGATGATGAGGTAGAACCCATTACCCTTTTATTATCAAACCCTGGGAGTTACTTCTACGTTATGGTACTTTTTCCATGCTATGCTCGTAGACGTGGTTTGGGTTTGAGTGTATCCATGGCAGATGTGAGATTGTTAATTAATGATTTACTTAAGGTGGCTACTTAAATACACATCTGGGTGGATTGGTTGCGGGCACCTGGAGAATCCAGTGTTATCCTAGGATATCCCGGAGTACCCGTGTGATCATCTACGGTTCGCCACCCAGGCTCAAAGGGATCATACGACTATTCATGCTAGAAACTTCCGTGTGCAGCCACAAGCTATTATGGGCTCTAGCATAGTTGAGTAGGTTGCATGACCTCTTCCAGTGGTAGGCTAGCAGATGTAGGGGATGTAGGTTGGTACTGTCTACCCAGGGTTAGAGTTAATGCTTCCAAAAGACTGTGTCTCGGTCATCCGTTTCTCTAACACCATGTAGTGCGAGAAATCCAACGAAGGAGATCAAGTCTTGTGGGGAAAAGTGCACAAACCTCTGCAGAGTGTACAAACTAATCATGGTTAGCTGTGTCGCCGGTTATGGACAATTTGAGTATCTAGTACATGAATTATTGATTTGATCTCATCAATCTAAATTAATTTGTTGGGTTGATAATGATTACTTTAATTGGGATTGAGTTGGAGGAACCTTCTCAATGTTTCAACTACCATGATAGTAAAATAAAATATATTCCTTTGTTGTAGGAAAAAATTGGCTTTTCGCAAAAACATTATAACCATAGAGCCTCCACCAACCATATATGCATGTAGTGATAGCATTTACTTGTTATTTGCTCTACTATGTTATCTTGCCAGCATATTCCATGTGCTGACCCATTTCGGGCTGCAATGTATCATGTTGCAGACTTTTCAAACGAAGAGTAAGGTGCGCTAGGTCGTTGTTCGTGCACTCAGCTATGTCGTTGGAGTTGATGGACTCACTTTATCTTCCAAGCCTTCCGCTATTATCTTACTTAGATGGCCTTAAGCCATATCTATTGTAATAAGTTCTCTCTTTGATACTATCAATGTAATAAGTGTGTGATTGCTACTCTGCTATAAAACCATTCGAGTACTGTGTGTGTCAGCATTACCGATCCAGGGATGACACTGAAGCACAGAGACTTGACCGTCTGAGGTTGGGTCGCTACAAGATGGTATCAGAGCACATGCTGAATGTAGGACACGACCACTAAGATGATCCATAGGTCACTCTTCTCTACTCATTTCTGACTCCTCTCCATTTTCTACACTATAGGATGGCGGACACGAGGAATAAGTTTACACAGCCGGATGAAGACACGCCTTTTGGACAACACTTGAAGGAAGGCACTAGGTACCTGAACATTGGGATACCAAGCTTCACCGGGACCTACACTGCCACACTACCAGAAGAGGAGCGTTGGATGATTTGAGTTCAAGTTCCAGGAAGGACATTCACGCCAGTAACAGAGCCCATAGAGTTTTCCTTTGATGCACCAACCTGGAGTCTCGGCAAGAGCATGGCAGCCCACATGGCCATGGGATGCATCGGCGAAGTTTATCACAAGGAGCTTAAGGACACTATCTACCAGATATTTGGGCGCCGAGATGAGCAATGGGAGATGATCAGCACCAGGAAGGACAGGTCCATTGCAGCCTTCATCCAGGAGTTAAATCATCACATTCGTCGCCAGGAGAACCAGATGTGCGCAAGTATGATAGATATGAAGAAGTTGATGACTAGGAACATGGAGCTGGAAGAGGAACTCAAGTATACACGCGACAGATACGAGGAGGAAATCTTCATACTAGTGGAGAAGAATGACGACCTGACAAGGAAGCTAGGAGTATTCATGGAAGACCCTGCGCCAGGAGGAGATGATGACCACCCCAAGGACTACATCATCATTGACGACACCGACTCCGACCCCAGTGATGACGATTATGAATACGAAGCTGGAGCAGATATCATGGTGTCTTCTACCGATCAACATTTCTAGTAGACCACCATATTATTCATAGTATTCCCCCATGTATATATTAGTAGTCAGAGCACTATAATGATAGTTTGATTGATTGTATGCCCTTGATTGATTTTGTTTTGGGAGTGATATTGATTGCGTTTGTCTCATGTGCATATGGGTAGTGCTTTCTCATTAGACCTCATTCTATTCTAATCTCTCCCCTCTAAACCCACCAGATGCCTCCGAGATGTGACCGCAGATTTTCCTTCCCACCGGAGCTCACTTAGTTGATCCAGCAGCAAAATACACTGATGCAGTTGCTAGTTCATAATTAGGGCAACAACAACAACCCACCGCCACCACCTCCAGTTGACAACTTAGCCCATTTTCTGAGGTTACAACCACCGGTGTTTTCCAGTAGCACCGAGCCCATAGTTTTGGATGACTGGCTATGTAGGGTTGGAAGGGAGTTAACCACTGCTGGTTGCACAGATGCTGAGAAGGTGCGTTTTGCCACACACCAATTGGATGGACCTGCAGCCGCATGGTGGGAGAATTACACGGCCACTTTCCCCATAGCCAATGTTACTTGGGAGCAGTTTCAGCAAGCATTCCGCACTGCTCATGTCTCGACTGGAGCTATGAGCATGAAGAAGCATGGGTTTCGCAACTTATGCCAGGGTAACCGTACTGTAGGGCAGTACGTGGAGGAGTTTAGCAAGCTAGCCCATTATGCCCCAGATGACGTGGCCACCGATGCCGCGAAACAGGATAAGTTTATGGAAGGGCTGAATGATGAGATGAGTATGCAGTTGATGGTGGAAACATTCAACAACTAATAGGAGTTGGTAGACAAGGCTCTAATGATTGAAGGGAAGCAGCAGCAGATTGAGAGCCGCAAAAGGAAGTATGGACAAGGGAAATACAATTCAGGAGCTCAACAGAAACCTCGTTTCACCCCAAACTCGGGAGGATTTACCCATAACCATGGAGGCCACACTCATAATGGAGGAAGTTCGCATAACCACAGTGGCTCCAAGAATGGAAACGAGAATGGAGCAGGTAACAATCAGAACCGCTCTAACCCAGCAATGCCCGCCAAGAAGGATCTAGGTCACATTACTTGTTTCAAGTCCGGGAAGACTGGACATTACGCCACTAAATGTTCTGAAGCAAAGAATGGTAATGGCAATGGAAGCTTTGGGAAGAAGCCCAACCCTTTCAACAGGGGACAAGTGAACCACGTGAACATGGAGGAGGTTGAAGAGAAGCCAGATGCAGTCATCGGTAAGCTTTTGGTTAGGTCATTTACCGCTCTCGTTCTTTTTGATACTGGTGCATCGCATTCATATATTTCAAGGGGATTTGTGGACAAGTTTAAGTTACCCACCCTATCCCTTAGGACACCTTTGCTAGTGAGCTCACCCGGTGCAGAGTATATGGCCAGCCGATGGTGCGATCGGTTACCCTTAACCATTGGTAGCCATATTTTCCCCTCAAACCTTATAATTATGGAGTCACAAGGATTGAATGTGATACTAGGAATGGATTGGTTATCGAAGTATGGAGGAAACATTGACTGTGCTAGTAGGTCAATTCTACTCACCACACCAGAGGGACAAAGGATTAAGTATGTATCCAAGCATACTCCTAAGAGTACACACGTAAATTCCATCATGGGAGTTATTCAGGAAGAAGTTCATGTAGTGAAGGATTACCCAGATGTATTTCCAGAGGAATTACCAGGCATGCCGCCAGATTGTGATATTGAGTTTTTAATAGAGTTATTGCCAGGCACCGGATCAATATCAAAGAGACCATACCAGATGCCCACAAATGATATCGAGGAGATTAAGAAGCAGATCAAGGAGTTATTGGAGAAAGGTTACATTCGACGAAGTTCGTCACCATGGGGAGCCCCAGTGCTCTTGGTTGAGAAGAAGGATAAATCTCTGAGAATGGTTGTTGATTATCGTGCATTGAATGAAGTGACGATCAAGAACAAGTACCCACTGCCGATGATCAATGATTTGTTTGATCAGTTGCAAGGAGCTAAAGTATTTTCCAGGATCGATCTGCGATCAGGGTACCACCAGCTGGAGATTCGAGAACAGGATATACCTAAGGCAACTTTCACCACAAGGTACGGGCTATATGAGTACACGGTTATGTCATTTGGATTGACTAATGCCCCTACCTATTTCATGAGCATGATGAACAAAGTATTTATGGAGTTCTTGGATAAGTTTGTTGTGGTGTTCATTGATGATATCTTGGTATACTCGAAGAATGAAGAGGAGCATAAGGAGCATTTGCGTTTAGTTCTCGAGAAGCTCAGGGAACATCAGTTATACGCCAAGTTCAGCAAATGTGAGTTTTGGTTGAAGGAAGTTGGATTCCTTGGACATGTTATATCAGGAGAGGGTATAGCAGTAGACCCTACTAAGGTTCAGTCAGTCATTGAGTGGTTGGCACCCACCTCAGTTGGATAGATCCAGAGTTTTCTAGGACTCGCGGGATATTATCGGAGATTCATTGAGAATTTCTCTAAGATTGCAAAGCCCATGACAGAGCTGTTGAAGAAGGACAACAAGTTTAAATGGACAGATGAATGTGAGGCAAGTTTTCAGGAGTTAAAGAAATGTTTGACTACGGCCCCAGTGCTAATTCTGCCAGATATACGTAAGGATTTCCAAGTGTATTGCGACGCGTCTCGCTTAGGACTTGGAAGTGTACTTATGCAAGACGGAAGAGTTGTTTCATATGCCTCGCAACAGCTTCGACCACATGAATTAAATTATGCCACACATGATTTGGAGTTAGCAGCCGTAGTGCATGCACTCAAAACCTGGAGACATTTTCTTATTGGGAACCATTGTGATGTGTACATGGATCATAAGAGTTTGAAGTACATTTTCACACAGAAGGAGTTGAATCTCAGGCAAAGGAGATGGTTGGAGCTCATAAAGGATTATGATATGAAGTTGCACTATCATCCAGGCGAGGCCAATGTCGTAGTAGACGCTTTGAGCCGGAAGAGTTACACCAATACCCTCGTAAGCGGAGGATTGCCAACGGAGTTAGCTGAAGATCTCAGGGAGCTACGCTTGGAGATAGTCCCTAGAGGTTTTGTTGCAGCATTGGAAATTCAGTCAACATTATTGGGAAAATCCGAGAAGCTTAGAAGGAAGGCAAATAAATTGCCGAGATAAAGGAGAGAATGAGCAAAGTAAAGGCCAAAGGTTTTTGTGAGGATTAGAACGACACCTTGTGGTTTGAGGACCGTGTATATGTGCCCAATAATGCGGAGATCGGGAAGTTGATACTTCAGGAAACTCATGACTCGCCATACTCGATACACCCCAAAAACACCAAGATGTATTTGGATTTGAAGGAGCGTTTCTGGTGGACGGGTATGAAGAAGGACATTGCCCAGTATGTAGCCGTATGTGATGTATGTTAGAGAGTGAAGGCAGAACATCAGAAGCCAGCAGGATTGCTGCAGCCTATGCCGATACCCGAATGGAAGTGGGATAAGCTTGGCATGGATTTTATTACCGGATTACCCAGGACCCGATCGGGATACGATTCTATCTGGGTAGTAGTGGATCGTCTGACCAAAGTAGCTCACTTTATCCCAGTGAAAACCACCTATACGGTGCGAAGTTGGCCAAGATATACATGACTAGGATCATATGTCTGCATGGAGTTTCGAGGACTATTGTATTAGATAGAGGAACACAGTTTACTTCAAAGTTTTGGCACCAGCTGCACCAGACTTTGGGAACTAGGATAGAACTCAGTACAACTTTTCATCCATAGACAGATGGACAGACCGAGAGAGTCAATCAGATTCTGGAGGACATGTTGAGAGCTTGTGCGCTAGATTATGGATCTAGTTGGGATGATAAATTGCCCTACGTGGAGTTCTCATACAACAACATCTACCAGGCCAGTTTGAAGATGGCACCTTTCGAAGCTTTGTATGGTAGTAGGTGCAGGACGTCGTTGATGTGGGATGAAGTTGGAGACCGCCAGTTATTTGGACCAGATTTGATCAAAGAGTCAGAAGAGAAAGTTAAGCTGATTCGAGACAAACTGAAGGAAGCTTAGTCCAGGTAGAAAAGTTATGCAGACTGAAAACGCATGGAGGTAGTCTACGAAATCGGAGACAGAGCATATCTTCATGTGTCACCCATGCGAGGAGTCGAACGTTTTGGAGTTAAGGGAAAGCTAGCCCCAAGATTCGTAGGACCATACCAAGTTTTGGAACGTATGGGAGAAGTTGCCCCAAGATTCGTAGGACCATACCAAGTTTTGGAACGTATGGGAGAAGTTGCCTACAAGTTGGAGTTACCCGAAGGACTATCAGGAGTTCATGATGTGTTTGACGTTTCCCAGTTGAAGAAGTGTCATGCTGAGATGGCCGATATTCCTTTGAGAGATACAGTGCCCTTGGAAGCAATTCAGTTGGATAGTGATCTGACCTATGAGGAGAAACCAGTCAAGATTCTCAAGTTTGCCAGCCGAGTTACACGCAGTAAGGTTATCAAATTTTGCAAAGTTCAGTGGAGCCACCATGACGAGGATGAAGCCACCTGGGAACGAGAGGAAGACCTATGTAAGGACCACCCACACCTATTTTCTAGCCAACCCGAATCTCGAGGACGAGATTCATCTTAAGGGGGGTAGGTTTGTAACATCCCAAATTTTCAATTTCGAATGTTATACATAGGTCATCATTGCATATCATATTTTATTGCATTTTGGTTGATCCTAGAAATTCTAAGCAACTCAAGGACCCACGGAGAGAGTTGGGAATTTTGTTATTTTCATATTTGAGTTTTTCTAAAATTTTAAAAAGAGGATCATTTGGTTTTAATTATTTTTCTCTTCAAATATTTCTAATATGAAAAATAAAAGAGAGGGGATAAAATGACTTCTCCAAATAAAGAAATATTGGAGAAAAATATTAAAGTCAAATAAGTATTTTTTTGGACTTTATTGCTATTTTATTTGAATTAGAAAAAATATGCGTTTTTCAAAATTGCATTAGAGGCCCAAATAAATGTTCACTTTGTCATTAATATTATTAGAGGACTGTGAAAATTTATTTCAGGATTTTTGGATTCCGTTTAGTTTTTCTTTTATTAGTTTTTCCGCATCATGATTATTTAAGAAAAAAAGTAAACCGACCTAACGGGCCGTGTCCGTCCCGGACACCTTGCCCCGGTCGGCCCTTTAAAGGCCGAGGCCTCGCCCCGCCAGCCCAGCCGCCCTGCCCCCGCAAACCCTAGCGCCGCTGCCGCCGTTCCCCACCGCCGCCGTCGCGCGAAGCCGCCGCCACGACGTCGCCGCCCGTCGCCGCCGCCACCCCATCGCCCCGTCGCCGCTGTTCCCCACCGCCGGAGCCGCTGCCCGCCGCCACCGATCCCGCCATTGCCGAGGTAGCCACCGCTGCCAACTCGGTTTTCTCAGGAAAACCGTTGGTTTTTTTCGAAACCGTAGATCTAGTTTTTTTAGTTTCGGTTCATTTTTTAGTTTAGTTAAATAGCGTACGTTCGTTTTAACGAACACTGTTCATCAATTAGCCGCAGACAGCGAATGTTCGTTCGTTAGCCTGTTTGTCTCGTTTTATTTTTCCAGGGTTTTTCCGTGATTATTTTCGATCGCGATTTCTGCCCTGTTCTTCGTTTTAGTTTATCTTTCGCTCGTTTATACAAATCATGTGAAACAAGCGCCTAGATCTTCGTATGGAAGCCCTCTTTCTGTTTAACCAACTTGAACAAGATTTTGGTACTGTAAAATTTTACTTTAGTCTAGATTAGTAAACGGATCTTGTTTCTTTCGTAGTTTGAGTTTCGTTGCTCTGTTTGATTTGATTCTTTTTGCAAACCGGAGTCCTTCAGTTGAACTTTCTGGTTAGATCTTCTTATTTGAGTTTTATCCGTGCTTTTAGTTGAGTGCTTATGTATGATATTGTTTGTTTGCGATAGAATTCCCGGAGTGCGAAGCGTGCTATTACGTGTTTGTATGCTATTGTTTGTTTCCGAACGAGGAAGCGACGTGAACCCAGAGAAAGTCGGCGCAATAATCCGAATGAAGCGCCCCGTGCGCATACACGGCGTTCATAAGCTTATTGGTTGTTTGGCCGCCTTGAGTCGGTTCATCTCTCATCTCGGTCAAAAGGCATTACCTCTTTACCGATTGATGAAGAAATCTGATAAGTTCAAGTGGACTCCTGAAGCTGAAGCAGCGTTTGCAGAGCTCAAAACCCTGCTTTCCACCCAGCCGGTGCTCGTTGCTCCTATTAGCAAGGAGCCTTTGTTGCTTTATATTGCAGCCACTGGACAAGTTGTCAGTACAGTACTCACGATCGAGCGGGAAGAAGGTAAAACCCATAAAGTTCTGCGCCCAATGTACTATATTTTGGAAGTCTTAACTCCATCCAAGCAGAGGTATCCGCATTACCAAAAGTTGGTCTATGGAATTTACTTGACTGCGAAGAAGGTGGCACATTATTTCTCAGATCACTCCATCACAGTCGTCAGCGACGCTCCATTGTTCAGAAATTCTGAACAACAAAGATGCAACTGGTCGAGTGGCAAAGTGGGCGATTGAACTCCTTCCGTTGGATATCAAGTTTGAGGAAAGAAAGCAATCAAATCCCAGGCAATAGAAGATTTCCTCGTCGAGTGGATTGAACAGCAACAACCAACTCAAGTCCAGTCGGAACATTGGACTATGTTCTTTGATGGGTCCAAATTGTTGAGCGGTTCTGGTGTTGGAGTTGTTCTGGTATCCCCGCGAGGCGACAAACTTATCTATGTCCTTTAGATTGACTTTGATTCCTCCAACAATGAGGCTGAGTATGAAGCTCTTTTGTATGGGTTGCGAATGGCCATTTCACTCGGCGTCCTTCGCCTAATGGTCTTCGGTGACTCGGATTTGGTGGTTAATCAAGTGACGAAAGAGTGGGATGTCAGAAGCCCGACCATGACTGGCTATTGCAATGCAGTTAGAAAATTGGAAAAGAAGTTTCAAGGTTTAGAGCTCCACCATATTCCCCGATTGAAGAACCAGGCAACAGATGACCTTGCTAAGATAGGTTCTAAGCGAGGGTCCATTCCCAGCAATGTGTTCTTGGAGCATCTTCACACACCATCAGTTCAGGAAGATCCCTTCACGGAAGAGCCCTCACAACCTAAAAGTTCCACTGATTCGACTGAAGTTGAAGTCCCAGCTGTGGTCGACCTAGTCATGGAAGTTTTTGTCGTCATTCCTGGACTGTACCGTACATCGCATATATTCTCAGGAAAGAGCTTCCAGAAGACAAGGATGAAGCGCGACAGATCGTCCGTGGATCCATAGCCTTCACCGTGATAAGCAGTCGAATGGACAGAGAAAGTGTGACTGGAGTTGCTCAGTGATGCATTACCCTAGAAGAAGGTCGAATGATCCTCAATGATATCCACTCGGGGACCTGTGGTCACCATGCGTCCTCATGGACAATTGTGGCCAAAGCATACCGAGCATGTTTTTACTGGCCGCGAGCAAATGAAATGGCAAAGGAAACAGTCAACAAATGTGAAGGTTGCCAGTTCTACTCCAACATGTCTCACAAACCTGCCTCAGCCCTGAAGACCATTCCACTCGTCTGGCCATTTGCCGTTTGGGGGTTGGATATGGTTGGACCCTTGAGGACTGGCAGAAGTGGTTTCACTCACCTACTTGTTGTAGTTGACAAGTTCACTAAATGGATTGAAGCCAAGCCCATCAAAAGCCTCGATTTGAGCATTGTCATCAGCTTCGTCAGAGGGCTAACATTTAGGTTTGGAGTCCCGCACAGCATCATCACAGAAAATGGATCAAACTTTGATTCAGATGAATTCTGAGCTTTCTGTGCTTCCTAAGGCACTCGGGTCGATTATGCTTCAGTCGCTCACCCACAGTCGAACAGATAAGCAGAAAGAGCAAATGGTTTGATCCTCCAAGGATTGAAGCGCAAGCTAATGCGAGATCTCAAGCATGCGGCTGGCGCTTGGGTAGATGAGTTACCATCAGTACTATGGGGCTTGAGGACAACGCCGAATCGGTCGACTGGTCGGACTCCCTTCTTCCTGGTCTATGGAGCCAAAGCCGTACTACCGACTGATTTGCTTCATAATGCCCCGCGTGTAGAGCTCTTGTCAGAAGCCAAAGCAGAACAAGCCCATCAAGATGCCGTTGACCTTCTGGAAGAAGAAAGAGAGATGGCATTGATCCGGTCGACCATCTATCAACAAGATCTGCGGCATTTTCATGCCAGAAACGTCAGGGGTCGAGCATTTCAGGAAGGAGGCCTAGTTCTCCGAGTGGACCAGCAACGTCCACACAAGCTCGCCCCTGCCTGGGAAGGCCCCTTCATCATCACAAAAGTGCTCCACAACAGTGCATATCACCTGTACGATGTGGAGCACAAGAAAGACGAGCCACATGCCTGGAATACAGAGCTTCTCCGCCACTTTAACACTTAATCATTCGGACAGTCGAGATGTAATAAGAAGTACCTTTCAGTTTGTTTATCAAACACAAGGTTTTGCAGTCTCCTATATGATTGTTTCTTATGCACGTGTACAAAATCCCCCAGTGGGTGGCTTAGCTGCGAACCTGATTCGCCTAAGTTCCAAAAATTAAAATCCCACTAAGTGGACAACATGTCTCCCATTCGGGGGCTTAGCTGCGAACCTGATTCGCCTAAGTTCCAAAAATTAAAGTCCTACCGAGTGATGAGAAACCCTCCCACTCGGGGGCTTAGCTGCAGTCCAGTACTTGCCTAAGTTTAAAAAATCCTACCGAGTGGCGAGCAACCCTTCCACTCGGGGGCTTAGCTGCAGTCCAGCACTCGCCTAAGTTTAAGAAATCCTACCGAGTAGTGAGCAACCCTCCCACTCGGGGGCTTAGCTGCAGTCCAGTACTCGCCTAAGTTTAAAAAATCCTACCGAGTGGTGAGCAACCCTCCCACT
>NC_041388.1:239578655-239584603 GCF_002162155.2 Triticum dicoccoides
GAAACCCTTCCACTCAGGGGCTTAGCTGCAGTCTAGTACTCGCCTAAGTTCGAAAAATCCTACCGAGTGGGGAGCAACCCTCCCACTCGGGGGCTTAGCTGGAGTCCAGTACTCTCCTAAGTTTAAAAAATCCTACCGAGTGGTGAGCAACACTTCCACTCGAGGGCTTAGCTGCAGTCCAGTACTCGCCTAAGTTTAAAAAATCCTACCGAGTAGTGAGCAATCCTCTCACTCGGGGGCTTAGCTGCAGTTCAACACTCGCCTAAGTTTAAAAAATCCTACCGAATGGTGAGCAACCCTCCCACTCGGGGGCTTAGCTGCAGTCCAGTACTTGCCTAAGTTTTAAAACACACTCCATCCTTATCCGCAAGGACGGCGAGATGCAGGTCGACCACGATCTGTCCTTCGAGATTCGACACAAATACAACGCCCGATCCATCCTTATCCGCAAGGACAACGAGGTGCAGGTCGACCACAATCTGTCCTGAGAGCTTCGACACAAATACAATGTTCGCTCCATCCTTATCTGCAAGGACGACGAGACGCAGGTCGACCACGATCTGTCCTCGGAGCATCGACACAAATACAACGTCCGCTCCATCCTGATCCGCAAGGACGACCAGGTGCAGGCATGGGCAACACCAAGTACCTTTTCCCATGATTCACTCGACTGAGATGCATCACAAAGTCAGTAGTAACTCAAACTGAAGAAACAAGTTCTACACAAAGAGTCAAAAGATCCAAAAGCAGCCAAGTTCAGATAAATCCTACAAGGTTCCAGATCGCAGTTCAAGATACTCTAGCATCAGGCCCAAAGAAGTTTAAACGGTTACAAAAACCACTCAACATACCAAGGCAAATTTAATCGGATCATAAAAAGTTTGTTCACTCCGTGAGAGAACTGGCCGGCTCGACGAATTCGGCCAAGTCGATTACATCTGCAATCCGAGTGGCGGCAGGAATAAAGGTTTCCATGAAGGACTGGAAGTCGTGTTTTCTAGTATTGGCAACCTTGATCGCTGCTAGCTTCTCCTCCTTGGCGTCCTTGCAGTGGAAACGGACTAGCGATAGAGCTACATCACCACCGTGGCGAGCAGATGACTTCTTCCACTCCTGCACTCGGCCAGGGATCACGTTGAGTCGAGTCATCAAAGACTCGAGGTCGTTCTGGGGCATCTCCCGTGGCCAAAGTGTTGAGTCAATCCGCAACACCGTAACCTTCAGGCGAGCGAGGTAGGCCGTAACACTGGCAACACAGGACTCCAGTTGGAGCACATTCATGGCAGCTTCATCACCAACAGGGGAAAGGACGGGGGGCAGGCCTATCTCGATCCATCCGGTTTCTTCTTCAAAGTTTTGGCAGAATTCTACAAACGCAAAGATATAATGAGTCGACGGTTGCATGGCGAATCGACGATAGCTAAATAGTCGGGCAAGGAAGAATACCTTCGAGCACAAGGAATAGCTTCTTGGCGAGTGCTCCCAAATAAACTTCCAGATCATTTCTCTTACGAGAAATGCCTTCAATCTTCTCATTCAAAGCCACTTTGTCTTTCTTCAGATGAGTCACTTCTCGGTTGGACTCGTTAAGGGATGTCTTCAACTTGGTGTTTTCTTCCTCCAGCGCACCCACTAAGGCCAGTTTCTTGTCAGCAAGTGCAGTCTTCTCCTGAGCCTCCTTTTGCGCAGCGGAAAGATCGAGGTCCTTTTTTGCCAGAGCCTACTTCATTTCTCTGAAAGATGTGTACTTGGGTCAGACAGAAGAACAAGGAGATGGCTTGTGAGTCGGCCAAGATAAACAATCGACCAGTTGTTAACTTCCATACCGGTTGTCTCATCTTTGGCCTTTTGCAAGTTCTTCTTAGCTAGCTCCAAGTCAAGATTGAGTTGTCTCTGCTTATCCTTGAATTCGGAGAATTTGGAGATGATCTCACAAGATTTTTGAAGTTAATAAATGTTACATCAGTGAACAGAATTAAAGGTTGTTCACTCATGAGTGAAAAGAATTCTCAGACTACTGCCGAATCAAACATTCAACAGTAGTCTTGGGGACTACACCCAGTGGGTGCGCTTAGCATGCCCCCACTGGTTCAAGTTACACTCGACATGATCCATTCAGACCGAGTGAGAAAGTTATGATTCTCAAACCATAGTCGACTGTCCGCAGTCAACTACAGTCTCGGGGACTACACCAGTGGGTGCACTCAGTGTGCCCCCACTGGTTCAAAGACTCAATCAACATAATCTAGTCGACTCAAGAAGTAAAAACTATTCAGCAGTACTATTCAGCAATAAATTACACACTCGGTGGGTGTACAAATGCAAAAGGCAGACTGACGAAAAGATGCACAAGGAAAATTTTCGGGTAGCATATCCTAACAGAACAAGCGACAAGCTAAGAGTTCGGTCGGAAGTCAACCAACCTGGACGTTGCTCCGGAGAGCTAAGCTGGCGTCATAAGCAGCTTGACTGGCCCCTCGAACCACCTTCATCTGCTCCATCATGATGCCTGCCTGGCGTATGGCCTCCTTGGCAGCACCCACTTGGTCCTCGGGGACACAATACGTAGTGAAGATTGGAGATGGTGTATCGGCTGGGATCTGAGCAGTCGACGCTGAAGTCTAAGCACTCGACAATGGTATGGCAAAAGTCACAGAAGTTTGGTTGGCATCACCGGTCTCCTGGATCACCGGCTCCGTCACTAGCGTCGACTGGGGCACCTGGCCAGTTGATGCCTTCTTACTCCTCGTGGGCCTCAGCGGCACATCCTTGTCGTCATCTGGAAGATCAATGACATGGGGAGAAGGTGCAAAAAAGAATTAATCGTCAGAATTCAGTCGATCAACAACATGGCTGAGAAAGCAAAGACAAGTTCACAAAAGTCATACCCGGGTTAGAAGTGACCGTGTCTTCCACATCCTCGCCATCATCCATGTAAGCAGAAGTCCCAGAAGTAGCAGCTCTGCAAGTTTCAAGATTCACTCGGACAAATGAGAAAGAGAGTCGATAGCATAAGTCCTTGGTCGAAAAGTGGGGACAAGACACTTACACAGAAGCGACGGGGACATCAATCTTGATCTTGGGCAGGGTCTTCCGAGGCTTTGGTTCTGCAACTTTTGGCTGCTTTGGAGCCTTCTCAGTGGGCACGGGGGAAGAGGTCCGAGTGCGCTTGGAAGTCTGTCCAGTCGGCTTAGCTACTTCGCCAAGGATACTTGCTGAGTCGTGCTTATGTTTGTAACGCTTTTCGTTGCGAGGTGGTGACTCGACTTATTCACCACTGCTCGAGTCCTCGCTTTCCTCCTCCTCTTCTCCTCCATCAGACTGCCAATCCATGCTTTTGCCTCTGCTTTCTTCTCCTTCCTAGTACTGCTCTTGCTCCCCATTCGGCATCCAGTACGTCACTGTATAAACCTACAAAGCAAAATAGGTGACAAGAGGATAGTCGATTCAGTAAACAACTGCAAGTCAGAATGAAAAACACTCGGACATAAGAGACAGACCTTGTCTGGTTGGTTGTTGGTGTAGAATGGTAACACTCTTCAGGACCCCCTGGGGTTATCCTTGTTCCATGTCATGCTTTGCACCCACTGTGCCACCGTCTTCTCATCAACGTCCTCCGGGTGGATCCGAGTGAATCTTCAATCCCCGAGTACATCCACATGGAGTGATCGCGAGCCTGGAGGGGTTGAATACGTTGACTGAGGAATACCTCGAGCAGATCCATACCAGTCACTCCCTCATGGATCAGCTGAACTACTCGCTCCATCAACATGGACACCTCCACCTTCTCTAATGGAGTCACTCTCAAGGAAGTAGGTTTCTGGACCCGCGCCAAGGAAAAGGGGGGAGACCTGTCGAATGACCAGGGGTCGACTTGTCTTTGCAATAAAACCAAGTCGACTGCCACCCTCTAACCGAGTCAGGGAGAGACGTTGCAGGAAAAGCACTCTTCCCCCTCATCTGGATACGCCCCCACACATCTGGATCACCTGGGTTTTCTCGTCACTCGGGTTGGCCTTTTTCACAGTCTGCGAGCGGCATGTGAAGATGTGCTTAAACACACCCCAGTGCGGTCGGCAGCCTAGAAAATTCTCACACAAGGAGACATAGGTCACAAAGTACGTGATTGTGTTGGGTGAGAAATGGTGGAGTTGGGATCCGAAGAAGTTCAGGAATGCACGGAAAAAGGGATGTGGAGGCAAAGAAAAACCGCGGTCGACGTCAGTGGTGAGTAAGACACACTCACCCTCCTGAGGCTGCGGCTCGGTTTCATCCCCCGGGAGCCTCCGGGAATCATGCTCAATCAGCCCGCTCTCAGCCAGGTCTTGCAAATCATCCAGCACGATTGTGGATCAGATCCAGTCGCCTTGAACCCAACCGAGAGGCAAACTAGATCTCGACGACGACCCGCTCCTGCCGGTCTTCTTGCCCTTCCCCTTCGCCGCTCCCTTCTTAGCACGCTCCAGCGCCGCCGTCTTGTCCTTCGCCATCACAGCAAGGGGCACACGGACGGGAGGCGGCGTCGAGGGCGGAAGCGGTAATGGTGGAGAAGCAGAGGAGGAAGAAGGAGAAATTGAGGTGCACCGTGCAAAATTCCCCAACCCGACGCCTTATATGGAGTCATTTTCGAGTGACTGACGATTGGGCCCGGACAATCATGTCAAATCCCGCAACTGTCGCTCGCTTGGTACGTGGCGAAAAAGGTGGCGCGGTGATCGAGGCACTCCTGCCTAATCCATCCCGATTACTGCGTCCTCCTCCATCCCGCGCGCTTCCCAAAATTTCAAATCCCCCAAGATCCGGGAACTGCAGAGCAACCTATCAGACTGAAGATTTCTTTCATATCAACACTCAAAGCTTATCAGCAAAAGTTCACTCGACTATTTTAGAATGGATCAAGGCGACTGAAAATGAAGTCAAAGTTGTCACATAACTCATCAGTCTAAGGAAAATACTTCCGCAGCATGTAACAGAGTCAGGATCAACTTAAATTCCTTTTTCCACTCGAACCCTGAACCATTCGGGGGCTAATGATGAAGACATGTACCTAGGGTAGGTTCATAGGCCTGACCTAGACACCCTCCCCAAGGACACTGGGCTAAAGCCATAAGCATTCGAGGGTGCCATCATTCACTCGACCGTAAACACTCCACTCGGAAGACTCAAGTTCACTCGACAAAGGAGTGAACACTCGACCGCGACAAGAATCACTCGACAGCTAGAAGATCTAAGGTCACTCTGTATGGCAACAGTCCAGCGTTACCTTATAGACTTAATAGTCATTCATGTATCTTTATTGCTGACGTTATCAGTAACGTCCATCTTTATGTACCTTAATCCCTGTGTAATTGAGGACTGGAGGCGCACTCTATATAAGCCACCCCCTCCTCTGGCACAAGGGTTCGCACCCCCTGTAACTTCACGCATATTCCAATCGACCGAGCCTCCGGGCACCGAGACGTAGGGATGTTACTTCCACCGCGAAGGGCCTGAAATCAAATATCTTGCGTGCACAATCTCACCGTAGCTAGGATCTTGCCTCTACATTCTTACCCCCCTACTTTACTGTCAGACTTAGAACCCGACACCAAGTGGGGTACGGCACGCCCCCACCCTCGTGGACGGTGGGTGGCCCCCCTCTGGTACTTCTTTCGCCCAATATATTTTATATATTCTGAAACGTGCTTCCGTGAAGTTTCAGGACTTTTGGAGATGTGCAGAATAGGTCTCTAATATTTGCTCCTTTTCCAGCCCAGAATTCCAGCTGCCAGCATTCTCCCTCTTCATGTAAACCTTATAAAATAAGAGAGAATAGGCATAAGTATTGTAAAATGGACGTATCACTGATCCCCACGAGATAGAGAGCTCCAAGAAGATGGAGGCAGCCACCGAGCCGACCCCGGATACGCTCACGGCCACTATTGAGATGGTCAACGCCCCGTTTGAGG